>NW_011494777.1:3600583-3615686 GCF_000754665.1 Bison bison bison | reverse complement strand
ATTTTTTTTTTTTTTTTTTTTTTTTTTGGTGGGGTGGACAATTAATGCTGAGAGTTAGGAGATATAAAGTTCAAATGCCTTATCAAGTTTCCCCCCTAACTTCTCCTCAGAAGGAAAAAAAGCAATTTCTCCTGAAGATTTTTCCCCATAAGGATGGGGGACAATGTTTTTTTTTTCTTTATAATAATAGGTAGGATGAAACCAAGAGTGAAGGGAATAATTTCACTGGTGTGTACATGTGTGTGTGTGTGCACATATTTATTATATGAAGTTCATTTATCTTCAACTTCAGTATTTTTGGAAGAGTATACTGTGATCTCTTTTCTTTCCAAATGTTTCAACATCCCTTCTTATATAAGGCAAGTTAGAGGGACAAAGCCAGACGGGGGGATCAAGAGCTTAATACTTTATGACAACAGGTCACTAAGCCCATTCTTGTTTGTGCTCAAGATGACCAGTCATTAACTTTCCAAGTGACCTACTTCTTCACGCCGTCAGCAAATTAAACATTCTGCCTTACTGGAGTTGGTGCATACGCATAACAGACTCATACCAAAGGCAACACACTGTAACACAAGAAGCCACATTGAAATATCAGGTCACAACAATTCCACCATAAATCGCAGCACCCAAACAACTAACTCGTGATTTTCCTAGGTGGCTTGCCTCTTGCCAAATTTTACTCCTAAACAAGCTAATCTCTATCAATTAATACATTTTGGAAGTCTCTTTCTACCCAAGATCTCCAGGAATACAATTCGAAATTATCCTATAAATAAATCCCAAACAGAAAGTCTAGGTGAAAAACAAAAAATTAACATACAAGATTCTCCCAAAGCAATAGTAAGTTATTTCCTAAAAATACATGCTTTCAAATGATCTATTTTACCACTATTCCCTAAATTTAATGGCACCCCACTCCGGTATTCTTGCCTGAAGAATCCCATGGGCGGAGGAGCCTGGTGGGCTGCAGTCCATGGGGTCGCTGGGGGTCAGACACGACTGAGCGACTTCACTTTCACTTTTCACTTTCATGCATTGGAGAAGGAAATGGCAACCTACCCCAGTATTCTTGCCTGGAGAATCCCAGGGACAGGGGAGCCTGGTGGGCTGCCGTCTATGGGGTCTCACAGAGTTGGACACGACTGAAGCGACATAGCAAGAGCATACAAGTGTTATCTAAATTTATTAAAAATCCAAGTGAAGGGGCTTCCCTGGTGGTCCAGAGGATAAAAATTTGCCTTGCAATGCAAGGGACACTACTGGTTCGATTCCTGGTCTGGGAAGATCCCACAAGCCTCAGAGCAACTAAGCCCGTGTGCCACAACTACCGAGCCTGTGTCGTGGAGCCTGCAAGCTGCTCCCCAGAGCTGGTGCTCCACAAGAGAAGCCACCACAGTGAGAAGCCTGCACTCCACACCCAGAGAGTATCTCTGCAACGGGAGAAAGCCCACTCAGCAAAAGAGAGTCAGAACAGCCAAAATAAATTAATAAAATTTATTTAATTCGTTTAAAAATCCAAGTGTACCTTAGTAAAATGTTAAACCCAGTAGGGGATAGGCCACCATGCCTAAAAATAAACTGTGAAATCACTTCAATCTGAAATACTTTTTCATTTAGCATCTGCTATGGGAATATTTTTTTTTAATCAATAAAACTTTATTACTTTTATTTTATCTTACAGGATTTCTAACAAGAAGTTTTAGCCACTCTGATTTAATGGTCAGTTAAGCCTACGAAGCAAGACTCATTTACATACTAACACTGCAGCATGGAAACTGAATGTCTGGACCATTTATAAAAGTAGAACTCTATCCCACAACCTGCAGCCACCTACCCGGGAAACCGGCCCACTGTGTACAGCAACAGCCCCGGGATTAGGATGCTCTAAGTCAGAGCTGTGAAAAGTCAAACTACTCTCTCCACCAACAACCCAGGAAGCCAGACAAGAACCCCTGCAATGATCAGCTCCACATGGCCAGGACAAAAATGACCACTGACAGCTTCCCTAATTTTCACCCTCATCTAATTCCAGACCAATCAGAAGAAACCAAAGATGCATCCCTAACCAATGACACAAATACCCCTCCTTCTGGTGTGCCCACCATAACCTCCCCTACCAACAGCCTCCAATCAGTGCAGGTTTGAAGCCTTCCCTTTTTCCTGGAGTAAAGCTTTCCCACTCCTCTGCCTGCCTGGAGTCTCTGCCAAATGCTACTGATGGAGGGGACTCCTCAGCTCCAGCAGGCTAGGAATAAGCAGTCTTTGTCTGCTTTCATTTGGTTGTCTTTATCTCCACAATGACTTCCTTTAAAAACTTTGTTTTCTTTTCAGTGCGTTATACCCTGTATCCTTAATATTATGTACATATAATTTCTTTGCTTAGAAAGTCATTTCTTCTTACATTGTGCCCAAAGGAATTCAAGCTGAGTCCACATAGAGTTTTCATAAATAATGATGATGCTGATGTCATAATGGTGACTGCCACACAGCAACACAAAATCCATCTTGACCACCTGACCCAATGACCAATTAGAGCACTTCACACATATTCATTCATTTACTTCCCAGAGCAGCCCAGGAGAGGCGCTCCTATTGGCTCCATTTGACACAAGAGGACCCTATGAGGTGCTTGGTCTCACCAGGGCAGACCCAGGCTTCTAGCAGCAAATCCAGGAGGCTTGTCCTGGCTTGAAATACAAGAAGCCCAGAGAAAGAGAAACTTGGCAGAAATGTTTCCATATGCCAACTTGAAACAAATGCACAACCTAAGAGTTGAGAGTTAAGCTTTACTGGGGACAAAATGAAGACTGTAGCGTATGCATGAGCGCTAAATCGCTGCAGTTGTGTCTGACTCTTTGCAGCCCTATAGACCATAGCCCGCCAGGCTCCTCTGCCCATGGGATTCTCCAGGCAAGAATACCGCATTGGGTTGCCATGCTCTCCTCCAGGATCTTCCTGATCCAGGGGTCGAACCTGTACCTCTTATGTCTCTTGCATTGGCAGGTAGTTTTTTTACCACTAGTGCCACCTGGGAAGCCCCTACTTCTTGGGAGATAGTATTTCAGATATCTTTGAGAAGCTGCTCCAAAAATGTTGGAGAAGGTGGCTGGGGGAGGTCAGTATATATGTGATTTTAGTGAAAGGATGGTACATGCAATCAAGCCATATTTTTTTACAGAAGGTTTCTGCTCTTCTCATGAGGGTTTACTGCTAGTTACCAGGAGCAGGCATCACTTTGATGGATTTTAGTGCTTTTGTAGACAGGAGAAGATGCAAGAATTGGGCTCATAAAATCAGCTCCCAAAAGTATCTAACTAATTTGAAGACCTGTCCTGCCAATTTTTCCCCAAGCACAGAGCACCTCATTTCTGCTCACTCTGAACTTCTTTCAGGAGATAGCGAAGGTCAGCAACTGTAGAAGCACCTGATTTAATCCTTGTAGAGGTAGATGGCAAGTGCCCATGGCAAGTGCCAATTTGTAACTAACACAAAAAGGAGGAACAGATCTCTTTTTCCATTTAAAGAATAACAACAAAGATCAGACCCAGTATAATATTCCCCATTAAATAAATAATAAGCAAACAAACATCTACAGAATAAAAGTTGTTTGTTTGTTTTTTAAGGGTAAAAAAGAAAGTTCATGTCAGTATTCTGGTATGACCACCTCTGGCTACAGAACCACACGACTGCTGTAAACATGTTCCAGCCTGCACGTGCCCTGTCCTCCAGAGTTCAGCTTCTCCAGTGAAGTATGAGTCAGGCAGGCACAACCTGTGGAAAAGTTCCACAGATGGCTCTGCTGTGCATCTAGGGCTAGGGGCCTCAGGTCTACATTTTCCAAATAGCCAGGTGTTCCTGATCATATAAAGAAAGCCTAGAGTGGATCTATAGGAACTGCATAAACTATTTCACCAGGGAGTTTGAAGGGAATCATACAAACACACAGTTTCCAGCTCAGATCTCCAAGTCTGATAGAATTCTGAGTGTAAGGTGGCAATCACTGCCCACGTGGATGATGGATGAGGATGTAAACCCTGGAAATAATATTAAACACAATTAAACCTCCCATCCTCCATAACACCATGATTTGTCTCCTTCCACCTCCAGCTGCTCTGCTCTGAAACTGGTGGGACTTGCAGAATCTTACCTTTATTGGATTTTTTCCTCTAGCTTTGAAAGCCTTCACTATGTGGTGTCCGTGGAAGGGAAGAGTAATGAGAATTGTCATTAATGAAAGTAAATACTGTTCATTCACTTCGGCTGTAACTCATCTAAAAGCTAAAATAACCTCATAATTAAACCGCTAACCAAAATTAGGCATTAGAGTAGAATAATTAATTTTAAATTGCACACAATAGTGCAAATCTAAGGTAATAACTAAGAGGAAAAGAAATGGGGGGAATGATATTAAAGCTGGAGAAATCATTTGGATAACTCAAATAAGTGATCTCACTGTCATTTCCAAAGAAAATGAACAGCTTAGACATTCGGCATTTCCCTGTGTGGTTCCTTTACCTTTTTTAACCCACCTGGAATGTAAAGCTAATAGCATTTACCTCTGTGCCTCTCAGGAATATTAATATTTTAGAAGGCCTTTCAGATCACTATGAGAAAGCTGTATTAGGGAGCAGACATTATCAAGCAGACATTATCACATTATTACAAGGCAGATTTTAGTGTTGTAACTTGTGGGCTTAAGCTGTAACACATGGGTGTTTCTGTATTAAGTCACCAGACATACATACAGTAGGTATTCAAGGGTGTCTGCTAGACTGAACATTAGTTCAGTTCGGTTACTCAGTCGTGTCCAGCTCTTTGCGACCCTATGGACTGCAGTACACCAAGCTTCCCTATCCATCACCAACTCCCAGAGCTTACTCAAACTCATGTCCATTGAGCTGGTGATGCCATCCAACAATCTTATCCTCTGTCATCCCTTTCTCCTCCCGCCTTCAATCTTTCCCAGCATGTGGGTCTTTTCCAATAAGTCAGCTTTTCACACCAGGTGGCCAAAGGATTGGAGTTTCAGCTTCAACATCAGTTCTTCCAATGAATATTCCGTACTGATTTCCTTTAGGATGGACTGGTTGGATCTCCTTGCAGTCCAAGGGACTCTCAAGAGTCTTCTCCAACACCACAGTTCAAAAGCATCAATTCTTTGGTGCTCTGCTTTCTTTATAGTTCAACTTGCACATCCATACATGACTACTGGAAAAACCATAGCTTTGACTAGACGGACTTTGTTGGCAAAACAACGTCTCTGCTTTTTAATATGCTGTCTAGGTTGGTCATAGCTTGTCTTCCAAGGAGCAAGGGTCTTTTAATTTCATGGCTGCAGTCACCATCTGCAGTGGTTTTGAAGCTCAAAAAAATAAAATAAGTCTCTCACTGTTTCCATTGTTTCCTCATCTATTTGCCATGAAATGATGGGACCAGATGCCATGATCTTAGTTTTCTGAATGTTGAGCATTAAGCCAACTTTTTCACTCTCCTCTTTCACTTTCATCAAGAGGCTCTTTAGTTCTTCTTCACTTTCTGCCTAAGGGTGGTGTCTGCATATCTGATTTAAAATAAACCTCCAGCATTCTCTGGTAACTAGAGATATTTACTCTAGCATATGTTACACTATGTACATACATGTGCACTAGGTCACTTTAGTCGTGTCCGAGTCTGGCTCCTCTGTTCATCAGGCAAGAATCCTGGAGGGGGTTGCTGTGCCTTCATCTGGGGGATCTTTCTGACCCAGGGATCGAACCCACATCTCTTAAGTCTCCTGTATTGACAGGAGGGTTCTTTACCATTAGCGCCACCTGGGAAACCCAATACTATCCACAGATTGCCCCAATTCAGCATGTGCATCAACCATAAACACTCTCGCTGTTTGTCCACACAAGTGTGAGCAACTTCTCTGAGCCTACATGTCTTTATCTGAAATACAAACATACATCTAGCTAGTAAGTGAACAAACCACAGAATTTGTTTATTTTTATGAATAATAAGCAACAGGTGAGAATCCTTTTGGATATAAACAAAAAATAGCGTGTGAATACTTTCCACAAACAGTTCAAAGTCTTTACTGAGGACAAATCACACAAGGCAAACTCAGTTTTCACATCAGTAAAACTAGGAGAATCATCTTGACCGGGGTAACCAGTAGGATCCCCATGAGGATGAGTCAGCTATGCCAAGAAAGGAACTCTGCGCACTGCAGGCACTGGCCATGCTTCCTGGGGTCCCTGGTGATGCTGTGTTCTGTGCCTCCTGTTTACAGCTGACCAAATATGTGCCTACCCTGCAAACTCTTGTACTCAGCCCCAAACGTGAAAGTTCTTTAGTATCTGTCTCCAATTTAGAGCTCTGTTTCTCTGATTGTACTCATCCTAAGTGACCTTAGCCTGTCCAGCCTCCTTGCTGAAAGCCCAAGTGTGTTTCTCTAGCCCCGGATGCTTTTTGTGTGCCTGGCTTGTATACCCAACAAGCTCCTTCAGACCACTTAAAGATTTCAAAGGCACCCCTAACGGACCCTATGAATCTAGAGCAGGCTTCGCTCTGGTTCTATTGATCACATCCGGCCCCTTCTTTGATAGCACTCAGCATGCTGGCTGAGCAGTTCTGCATGCAATGTTTTATTGCATGGCTGGCCTCAAGTGGGTGAGGCCAAAACTGCCCTGTCCATCACAGCCAAGGCAACGTCTAACAAACCCACCACAATATGAACACCAACATCCCAGCAAAAACACAAAAACAGAAAAACAGGCTGCCGATACATTGGAAAGTACGGAGATACAAAAGGCAATGGGTACTCAGAAAAAGTTGAAAATGAGAAAAGGCTTGAACTGACAGAAGAATTCATCTATTTGGTTTAGTCTAAAGATGATGCAGACAGAATGTGATACTGACCTAAGCTGGGGGCAGAGGGAAAAGGATCAACATAAGCTCTTTCTGGACAAATGGACCAGGAGGAATCGATGGTCTCCTGGGCATCTAGGTTTGACCCTCAAGGCTGTACTTTGATAACCAAACAGAAAGAACAAGATTCCCCATGGCGAGTAAGGAGGGAGATAAAGGATGAAAACAGCAGGGAAGAAGGGAGTCTGAGATGACACACACAGAGGGAACCCGAGATGCCTCTTCTGTGCTGTTTGAGGCACGGCTGACAGCTGCAATGACATGTAATCAGCCAGCAGCAGCGTCAGCCCCCCGGTCTGACTGAGGGTTGAGGGGGGCCGCAGACACATTGTCCATAAGGCCCTGTCTGAGCACCGCCTTCAGCATCGCATTGGATCATAGCAGTTGTACCCTTGGGCTTTATCTTTGATACCTCATAAGACATCTCACAGGACTTGCAGGACATCAGGACCACAAGGTTCAGGGCTCTTCCCAAATGTGGAGAACAGGAAAAGAGTCACCCCAAATGCCACGGAACAACTAGGGGTGTGTTCATATTTACTGGGGCCTCGCTGGTTCCTTAAGACATTCTGAGATCCTGTCTTTGCTGCAGCGGAGAGTCCTGTCCCCACCTCTTCAATCAAGGCTCACACACACACATAAACACACACACACACACACACACACACACACACACACACCCCTACATGCCATTCAGACGAGGACCAATGAGCATCGTTGAGCCGACAACTCCTTTCCGATCTGTGGTTCTACTGGAGTAGAAGAGTCAGTACCATAGAAATGACACTGAACCAGGGTGGAAATGAGATTGAGATACTGGCTCTGGCGTGAGGATGTCTTGAAAAGTCATATCCTTAACCCTAAAAGAGTCATTAGTATGTAAATAGCAGCAGTAGTGCAATAGTAATCATTGTCCACATCTCCTTATGTTTACTTGGTATATTACAGCTTTCAAAACCTAGCACTTCCTGGGACTGACTGTGACATATTGGAAAGTTCCAGCAGACTGGGAGAGGCTGGGATTCTCATGGAGCCTGAGGTGGTGACAGTGACATGTTGCAGACAAAAGGAGCAGGACTGAGCTAAGTTAACTTGCTGAAATCACACCATTGCATCTGGGAGAGCCGTGCTACACTTTCTTTGGGGAACTCACCTGTGCCTGAGCATACCGGTGCTCCCCACACCACCCGTGTTGCAGGAATACCAACTACGTGTAAATTCGTCTATTCATAGTGTTCTCTGTGTCCCAGAAGCTCTATTTACTTTCCTTATTGCTCACTAAGTTGTATCTGACTCTTTGCAACCACACGAGTGTTTATGCATGTCAGGCTTCTCTGTCCTTCACTATATCCCAGACTTTGCTCAAACTCCTGTCCACTGAGTCGGTGATGCCATCCAGCCATCTGATCCTTTGCTGCCCCTTTCTCCTCCTAACCTAAATCTTTCCTAGCATCAGGGTCTTTTCCATGAGTCGGCCCTTTGCATCAGGTGGCCAAGGTATTTGTACTTTTATTAATATTTTTAATATCTGTTTTTAAATTAGATAATTTCTATCTATCAGCCCTTTAATTCACTGACTTCTTTTGCTTGCCATCTTGAATTTGCTATTGAGTCTATCCAGTGAATCTTGGTGAATGTTTCATTTTGGTGGTATAGTTTTTAGTTCTACAATGTCCATTTGGTTCTTTTTTTTTTTTTTCTAGTGGCTTCTATTTGCACCTTGACATTCCCTATCTGCTTATTCATTTAGACTGTGTTTTCCTCTAATGTTGTGAACACATTTTGTTTAATTCTTCTAGTATCTTTATAATGGCTATTTTAAATATGGCTGATGAGCCCAACATCTGGGTATCTTGGGATGCCCTCTCACCTGTTGGAGTGTGAGCTCCCCAGGCAGGTTATGGGGCAATGGTTACTTCATTCTGTGTTCCTGCATGCAGCACAGAGATTATCACATAATGGCACCCGTTTTGCTAAATAAGGGAATGAAGAGGCACACGAGTCATAAACAGAAGCCAGACCTTGATTCTGAGTCCATCCATAAGGGATGGACTCTCCCCAGTCCTCTTCTAGGTTATAAAGGCTGGATGGCGGGAAGATAAGCCCTCTTTATCTTCTTTGGCTTTCTCTTTTCTTTAAAATCAGGCTTTGTGACTTTTGCTCATTCCGCCTTTATACTGTAAGAATGAAGGGCATTGCTTTTGTGGAGTGAGAGACAATGGTTGCTCTTATTGCAATTGTTGCAGCTTCCTTTGCCCAAACTACTTATTCCACTACCTTGGTCTTCAAGCCAGTAAGTCAGTTCAGTTCAGTCTCTCAGTCATGGCCGACTCTTTGTGACCCCATGGACTGCAGCACGCCAGGCTTCCCTGTCCATCACCAACTCCTGGAGCATACTCAAACTCAAGCCAGTAAAGGGGATATTAAAGTAAACTTTGATCTATGCATTGTAAACATTTCATCATGCTAAGAACTTTAACCATCTCTTTCAAAGCCAACTCAATTCTAGAGAAACTGATGACTTTAAAGTTTGTCATAATGACAGCCTTTCGTGATCCCCATCCTGACTCTTCCCGGAGGAGAGAGATGGCAGACCCTCCCTTCAAGCCACCCATTTCCATGAAAAAGAGCTTGGGCATTTGTCCAAGTTTTTCTTTCTCCTGTTATAGTCCGTAGGTTCGATTAAATGCTGTCTTTTCTGGGCACAGCGAGCTGGAGAGACAATCAGGCAAAATGGAAGGTAGGAGAGGGCTGGGAGGAGGGGATTACCTCGGCCCTGGCCCCCAGACCCTCCAGACCGTGGCCAGGGTGAATGAAGCAGAAAGCCTTCCAGGAGCTGACGTGTCACACTGAACCGAGTGCAAGGGAGGCTGGGCGAGCCCGGCCTGCCAATTGTGTCTGTCTCCGGCCCGTGGAATTTCTATTATTCATCACTCGCCGGCCTGGACAGCACAGTAGCACCAGCCTCTGTCTAATCCCCACCTGATAATGTATTTCTGATAAGCATGACGGAGCCCAGTGCTCCTGACAGGACTCACATTTCCAGCCGGATAAAATGCCATTTACATGAAGCAGGCACTGTGAATTTAGATCAGGAGATAGAGGTGAGGGGGGCTCAGGGCAGCTGCATGGGCGGGAGGATTGACTGGAGTCTGGGAGTATCCTGGTTCCATTACTCCTCTACCCAGACACGGGGGCCACGAGATGCTCTGAGTATTGGCATGAGGAGGATGGACGGGTCAGCCGCCTGTCAGCCCTGCTTGCCCTGACCTGGTGCCTCTCACCTGAGAGTCCAACAGGTGAGGCTAGCACATAGGCACAGGGGTTGTGGCGGTCCCAAGTCAGAGGGAAAAGAAGTGGCCCTTTCTTTCCCAGGTCAAGATCCATCCAGAGGGAGAGCCAGCAGAAAATACTGACATGGCTTCTATGTCAATTCCTATATTAAATGATACCCCTGGGCAGGAGCCTCCGGAGGCCTCTGATTGTGTCCCTGAGTCCTGAAACCCAAAGGGAACGAGGCTCAAGCATCTGTGAGTGGTTCAACCTTGACTGTGGAAGACATCATCAAGGCAGCTGGTCACAGCAGTTCTGTTGAGCTGAGGGCAATCATTACTCTTTGGGGCTGATGTCAATTCTATTTTTATAACTCAGGTGCAGCCTGAAAGATGACCCACTCTAAGGGTACGCAGTTGTCAGCATGATGATGGAAGTGCACGCTCCTGATGCAATTTCACCTCCTGGATTTCTCAGTTGCCCACCTCTCCAGCCCCAGCTCGCGCCTCCATCACCGCCTGTCCTTGCTCACTGAGGACTTCCAATCCAGATCTCCTGGCCTCAGTCTTGCCGGCCAAACTGCCTCCTGCAGCCTGACAGCATCAGGTGATACAGGGGCCTCGCTGTGTTCCCGGTGGCTTCCAGCCCTGCAGTGGCTTCCTGTGCCCGCAGGGAGTGGTCGGTTACTGGACCGAGGCCACCAAAGCCCCTCAGGCGGAACACCTCCCACACCAGCCCCCCCTCCTCTGTGTGTTCAGTCACAAATCATGTCCACCTCTTTGTGACCCCATGGACGGTGGCACACCAGGCTTCCCTGTCCTTCACTATCTCCTCCTCTACCTGATTTCAAATTTCTCACTATGCTTTTAGCCTTAACCGTGCAACTCCTCTTGAAATCCCCCACGCCCTCTGTGCCACTTCTAATGACAGGCTGTTGTCTGCCCCATTGCATCTGTGGTCCTGAACCCCCTACGCCCATCTCCAGGAAAACTCCCTAACATGGAAGCTGCTGCTGAATTAGCATTCTACCCCTGTGCCCCCACAACATGATGAATGGGCTTCCACGCAGCACTTCCCACATCATATTCTAATGCTTTCACTAAGAATCTGCTTCTGGTACAGGAATGGAATTCTGTGAGCTCCTGACATTTCCAGGGCCCAGGGCAATTGTTCATGTGGAGGTCCGCATGGCATGTTTAACTATTTTAAAGTTATAAATCAACTTATACTCACTATTTTAAAGTTAAAAATTAACCTATAAAACCACTAATATATTGTATTTTCAGACCTTGAAAACTATTTGTTCATAACGGCATCCAAGGTCAGGTCCAGATTTAGATTCTACCATGAATCAATGGAAGAAACAAAAGGGAAAAGTAGCAGTCTAAAACCAGAGGTGAAAGATAACACAGTTGTTACGTTTAACACAATTGAGACAATAGAGGAAGAAAAAGAAAGAATGGTAGGCTATTTTAAAAAGAATATAGACAGCTTTGTTTAAAAACAAACTTTAGCATTTATTAGACGCTAGATACTATGGTGAGCATTTCATCTAATCCTTTTAATATTTATAGTTATCCTCTGAAAAGACACCAATATTATTATTTCATTTTTTTTAAGGAGGAAGCTAGGACATTACACAGAGAGATTAAATATTGCTCAAGATCATACAGTTCTTATGCAAATAAGTCAGAATTTGAACACAGGGTGTCTTATCCCAGGCAGTGTTTCTTTCATCCCTGGTAGCAAAAATGGAATTTCAGAAATAAGAAGGGAACATCATTAACATTAAAACTCAGTGATTAAGCAGAAGATTAGATACAGTTGAGGAGAAGAGTAAAGAAATGGAAAATGCATTTGAGGAATTCATCTAGACTACATCATGGACAAAGATACAGAAAATATAAATAAAGCACAGTGACTATGAAAGGCATAAAGAATAAAATTAAAAGATCAAAAATATTACAATAGATAGCAATTTCAGAAAAAAGGCATGAGACCTTAGATTCATGAAGGATACTCAATCCAAGTTAAAACAAAATCTAAACAAGGATATCTTATAATGAAACTACATTATACCAAAGACACAGTGTTTACCTTAAAAGATAAGTAACAAGAGACAAAAAATATAGAACAATTGAGGAGAACAAAAATTAGACTGAAGACAGCAAATTTCCCATCAGTAAAAACAGAAGGCAGAAAAACATCAAATAATATTGCTAAACTAGTAAGATGATTAAAAAAAAAGCAAAATTGTCAACCTAGAATTTTACACTTGATAAACTATGTATCAATACATGAGAGAAGCCTGAATGAAGTTCCCACATCTGAGTAAAGAATAAATTTGTGAAGTTGAAATGTTATTCTAAAATCCATATATAGAATTTCAAGAGGCACAGGCAATTAAAAAAAAAAAAAGAATAGTAGAGTAAGATCACTCACACGCCCTGATTTCAAAACATACTACAAGGCAGCAATAACAAAGAAGCATATTTGTGTGCTTGAATGTTCATAGCAGCATTATCCATAATAGGGAAAAAGGTAGAAACACCACAGATGCCCATTAACTGATGAATGAAGAAACAAAATTTTAAATCCATACAATGTAATATCATTTAGCCGTAAAACAGAATAAAATACTGATATATGCACCCAGAAGCTAGTCATGAGGCTGCACATTACATGATATAGAATGTATAATATTGAAGCATATTAGATGATTCCATTCATATTCAAATCCAGAGCAGGAAAATCTATAGAGACAGAATAAAGATTAGTGGTTGTTTGGGGTTGTGGGATGGTGGTGGTAGAGGGATTGAGAAAAAAAGGACCCAGAGGTTTCTATAGGTATTGTTCTAAAATTGGGCTTCCCTGGTAGCTCAGACAGTAAAGAATCTGCCTGCAACGCAGGAGACCGTGGTTTGATCCTTGAGTCGGGAAGATCCCTGGAGTAGGAAATGGCACCCCAGTCCAATATTCTTGCCTGGAAAATCCCATGGACAGAGGAACCTGGCAGGCTACAGCCCTTGGAGTTGCAAAGAGCAATATGACTGATTCTATATCAGACACGATGATTCTAAAATTGACTGTGATGATGATTGCACACATCTATGGATACGCTAAAGAAAACATTGCATTTAATATTTTAAATGGATGAATTATATGACATGAATTACATCATTTAAAAAAAGCTGTCCAAAAAATAAAAATACATTTGTTAGTTTTAGAATATTACTAAAGCTTACACTTAAAAAAAAAATGGAAATTGAACCCAGAATGTAGATAGAATACAAACCAGATAGAATGAAGTTAGCAACAATCAAAGAAAAAAATCAGGAACCACACTGCTATCTATAAATAAGGATTGATTTAAAAAAAGGATGATAAGAAATGAAATGTTCTGTAGTCCTAATATTGTTTAGAAAACAATGGATACATCAATTTACTTTAAAATTTCAAATATTCATGTTAAGTATTATTTAACAATACAATATACTATAATATGTTATTGCTATTGATTATTTTAATATAATTAATAATACAATTATATAATATATTCAACTTAATATACATTACATATAATATATATTAAATTTAATACATAGAGTTGGACACAACTGGGAAGCTAAATGTAAAAATATATTTACCTTGCAGCCTAGAACTTGCTGTTTAAAAATGTGTTATGTATCTTTGAAAATAATACACATTTTCTAAATTTTGAGTTAAAGATCATATATATGTTCATTAGAAAAATATTTTACATGCACATAAACATACACACACATCCAATAATATTTCATGACAGATGTGTATGAAAGAGAAATTAATTTTTTTTTTAAGGCATGGAAACCATCACAGTTTGGGATGGGGGGGGACACATGTACACCCATGGCTGATTCATGTCAATGTATGGCAAAAACCACCATGATATTGTAAATATCATAAATTTGAGTAGTTAGCCTCCAATTAAAATAAATTAATTAATTTAAAAAATTTTTAAAAGGTAATCTGGTGCAGAAATGTTAACCTGAATAAAATAACTAAAGCAGCTGATATTTCTTTGTGGGGACTTTGTGTTAGACATCATGTTTAGTATGGTAACAACTTCTTAACTCAAGGCAACCTTATGAGGTATATTCTTAAAGAATTGATGATGAAATTGAAGAAGTTCAAAATTGCAGTGTGAGTTTTTAGTTCATCTCTCCCAGAAACCATTACAACAGGCAGAAAGCATATAATGAACTATTTGACCAAACATATCTTAAACCCTGCACCCCAGATCTAAAAACTGCTTCCCTTATTTATGCACATCTGACACATTTAAAGAGACTGACCACATGCTAGTACATAAGCTTAGTCTCAACAACTTCCACAGAGTCACAATCACCCAGACCATGCAGTGTAAACAAAATGGAATAAAATTGAATGAATGAAGTGAGGGAAGTCGCTCAGTCATGTCCGACTCTTTGCGACCCCATGAACTGTAGCATACCAGGCTCCTCCGTTCATGGGATTTTCCAGGCAACGGTACTGGAGTGGGTTGCCATTTCCTTCTCCAGAGGATCTTCCCGACCCAGGGATTGAACCCGGGTCTCCCACATTGCAGGCAGACGCTTTACTGTCTGAGCCACCAGGGAATAAAATTGCTAATCCATAAATAAAAACTGGTTAGAGAAATCAACCACAAGCTTATATAAAACATCTCTAAATAATCCGTGAGTCAAAATAACTGTAATAAATAATATAAAATGTATAGGCCCAAATGATAATATAAAGAGTAGTATGGAGGGAGGAGGGAGGAGGGTTCAGGATGGGGAGCATGGGTATACCTGTGGTGGATTCATTTTGATGTTTGGCAAAACTAATACAATATTGTAAAGTTTAAAAATAAAATAAAATTTAAAAAAAAAACTACCAA
>NW_011494777.1:3599944-3600323 GCF_000754665.1 Bison bison bison | reverse complement strand
AAAAAAAAAAACCCCAAAAAAAAAAAAAAGAGTAGTATATACAAAACTACTTGAACACTGCTTGAAAATAAAAGTGTAGCCTTAAATGTATGCATTCGAAAAGAAGAAAGTTAATCATAAATGTTCAGCTCAAGAAATTAGGGGAAAAATACTGTATAGTAAATCTGAAGAAAACAAAAGGAAGGAAATTAAAGTAAGAACATTATTTATGTATATGTTATTCATATTATATCTTATGAATTTGTATAATACAGTGCAATTTATTACTTATTTAATAAAAATTAATAAAGTAGAAGATCAAACATGTATACCTGTGGCGGATTCATTTTGATATTTGGCAAAACTAATACAATTATGTAAAGTTTAAAAATAAAAAAAA
>NW_011494777.1:3531948-3599844 GCF_000754665.1 Bison bison bison | reverse complement strand
AGCTGGTGGGCTGTGGTCCATGGGGTCGCTAGGAGTCGGACATGACTGAGCGACTTCACTTTCACTTTCCACTTTCATGCATTGGAGAAGGAAATGGCAACCCACTCCAGTGTTCTTGCCTGGAGAATCCCAGGGATGGGGGAGCCTGGTGGGCTGCTGTCTATGGGGTCACAGAGTCGGACACGACTGAAGTAACTTAGCAAGCAAGTTAGTAATGAAATATTGTCTATAGTAGAAATTCAACATCAATTTTTCAAATCATAAGAAAATACCATGTTTGATACCTATGATGCAAAACATAAAATAGGGAAATTTTATGTAAATATTAAATGATCAATATTGACTCAAGAAAAAAAAATTAAAACCCATAATTGGGTTTTACTGCCTTCTAAGCAGTAAAACATTGAATAAAAATACACATTTTTTTTTACAATAATGCACCAGATAATTTCCCTGGTGGCTTTTAGGGACTCATCAGGAGAGTCAAGAGACATAGGTTCCATCCTTGGGTCAGGAAGATCACCTTGAGGAGGGCATCGCAACCCACACCAGAATCCTTGCCTGGCAAATCCTGTGGACAGAGGAACCTGGTGGCCTAAGTCCATAGGGCTGCAAAGAGTAGCACACGACTGAAGTGACAGAGCACAAGCATCAGCAACTCCCACATAATGCAAGCTCTGCCACAGGAGGAAAGGGCCTGTGCATTGGACGTGGCTCGCTATGGTGCCAGCTTTCAAGGCAGCCTGTGGTTCTTCCTCTCCCAGCGTCAGGCCCCTCCCGCACGAGTTGTGGCTGGTCTCTGACCAGTCAGCACTTGTAGAACAGTCACTGCATGACTTCTCAGGGAGGCCATAAGACACTCTGAGCTTCTGCCCTGGATTAGTTCTTCTGGCTGAAGCCACAAGCTCTGCCACGAGGACACTCGAGCATTCCTGAGAGGTGCTCTGAGGCTTCTTGACAAGAGCCAGCCATGACAGGGACCCTCCAGGCCCATTCTAGTCTTCAGATGACCACAGCCTCAACCAATAAACTGACGGTAACCTTATGAGAGGCCTCACGCCAGACTGTCCAGTCAAGTCCCTCCCCAATTCCTGCTTTAGAGAATTTTAGAGAGATTAAAAAAAAAATAGTCATGTTCTTTTAAGACAGCTGGTTTTGCTGAATAACATGTTCACAAATATACAACTGATTATTACTATATATTTGATACACTAACTCATGAAGGATAATGCAGAAAAATAAATCATACAGGACAACCTTAACAAAAATTTAAAAATCCTAAACAGAATCATTCCTTAGAATTCATTAGAAGGACTGATGCTGAAGCTGAAGCTCCAATACTTTGGCCACCTAATGCAGATAACCGACTCACTGGAACAGACCCTGATGCTAAGAAAGATTGAAGGCAAAAGGAGAAGAGGGTGGCAGAGGACGAGATGGTTAGATAGCATCACCAACTCAATGGACATGAATTTGAGCAAATCTCACATGCTAGTAAAATAATGCTCAAAATTCTCCAAGCCAGGCTTCAGCAATACGTGAACCATGAACTTCCTGATGTTCAAGCTGGTTTTAGGAAAGGCAGAGGAGCCAGAGATCAAATTGCCAACATCTGCTGGATCATAGAAAAAGCAAGAGAGTTCCAGAAAAACATCTATTTCTGCTTTATTGACTATGCCAAAGCCTTTGACTGTGTGGATCACAACAAACTGCGAAAATTCTGAAAGAGATGGGAATACCAGACCACCTGACCTGCCTCTTGAAAAATCTGTATGCAGGTCAGGAGACAACAGTTAAAACTGGACATGGAACAACAGACTGGTTCCAAATAGGAAAAGGAGTACGTCAAGGCTGTATATTGTCACCCTGCTTATTTAACTTATATGCAGAGTACATCATGAGAAATGCTGGGCTGGAAGAAGCACAAGCTGGAATCAAGATTGCCAGGAGAAATATCAATAACCTCAGATATGCAGATGACACCACCCTGATGGCAGAAAGTGAAGAGGAACTAAAAAGCCTCTTGATATGAAAGTGAAAGTGGAGAGTGAAAAATTTGGCTTAAAACTCAACATTCAGAAAACGAAGATTATGGCATCTGGTCCCATTACTTCATGGGAATAGATGGAGAAACAGTGGAAACAGTGTCAGACTTTATTTTTTGGGGGTCCAAAACCACTGTAGATGGTGACTGCAGCCAGGAAATTAAAAGACGCTTACTCCTTGGAAGGCAAGTTATGACCAACCTAGATAGCATATTCAAAAGCAGAGACATTACTTTGCCAACAAAGGTCCATGTAGTCAAGGCTATGGTTTTTCCTGTGGTCATGTATGGATGTGAGAGTTGGACTGTGAAGAAGGCTGAGCGCCAAAGAATTGATGCTTTTGAACTGTGGTGTTGGAGAAGACTCTTGAGAGTCCCTTGGACTGCAAGGAGATCCAACCAGTCCATTCTGAAGGAGATCAGCCCTGGGATTTCTTTGGAAGGAATGATGCTAAAGCTGAAACTCCAGTACTTTGGCCACCTCATGGAAGAGTTGACTCATTGGAAAAGACTCTGATGCTGGGAGGGATTGGGGGCAGGAGGAGAAGGGGCCGCCAGAGGATGAGATGGCTGGATGGCATCACTGACTCGATGCACGTGAGTCTGAGTGAACTCCTCCGGGAGTTGGTGATGGACAGGGAGGCCTGGTGTGCTGCAATTCATGGGGTCGCAAAGAGTCGGACATGACTCAGCGACTGAACTGACTGAACTGACTGGGAGATAGTAAAGGACAGGGAAGCCTGGCGTGCTGCAGTCCATGGGATCACAAAGAGTTGGACAGGCCTTAAGGACTGAACAACAACAAAAACAGAGAACCGATGCATCAAATACAACAATACACGTGTATGTGCATACATGTATAAGTAAAACCAGTCATAGATAAAAGAGGTTTTATTTGGGGAATGTAAAGATAATTAAACAGTAGGAAATCTTTTTTATATATTTCACTATATTCATATAATTAGGAAAGAAAGACCATAAAAATTCCAAGTGGTACAGAAACAGAGTTCAATAAAAATAAATTCCAATTATTGATTAAAAATAAAAATACACTTTAACCACTTAGAAATACAGAGTCATCCTTAAATGACCCTCCACCCTCTATAAAAGCATATCTATCAAGAATCTACAGTAAATGTCCCACATGGTGGTTAAATATTAAAAGCGAGCTTTTAAAGACAAGAAAACTTGATTGCCATCATTTCTACTTCCAAACATTTCACTTAAAAATAAAGCCTATACAATGAAACGCCAAAATTAATGGGGTTATATGAAAAATTTAATAAAATTCCATTAATTATAGTCATATGGATAATAGCATAACAATTCTCAGAGAACATATGAGGCAGTTAATTTTATGTGTCAACTTGGCTAGGCCACAGTAACTAGATACTTGGTCAAATAATATTCTAGATGTTTCTTTTTCATAAGGTAAATTTTTGAGAAAGATTTACATTTAAATCAGTAGATTTTGCATATAGCACACTGCCTTCTCAGTTCAGTTCAGTCGCTGAGTCGCGTCCAACTCTTTGCGACCCCATGAATTGCAGCACGCCAGGCCTCCCTGTCCATCACCAACTCCCGGAGTTCACTCAGACTCATGTCCATCGAGTCAGTGATGCCATCCAGCCAATCTCATCCTCTGTCGTCCCCTTCTCCTCCTGCCCCCAATCCCTCCCAGCATCAGAGTCTTTTCCAATGAGTCAACTCTTCCCATGAGGTGGCCAAAGTACTGGAGTTTCAGCTTTAATGTCATTCCTTCCAAAGAAATCCCAGGGCTGATCTCCTTCAGAATGGACTGGTTGGATCTCCTTGCAGTCCAAGGGACTCTCAAGAGTCTTCTCCAACACCACAGTTCAAAAGCATCAATTCTTTGGTGCTCAGCCTTCTTCACAATCCAACTCTCACACTCATACATGACCACAGGAAAAACCATAGACTTGACTACATGGACCTTTGTTGGCAAAGTAATGTCTCTGCTTTTGAATATGCTATCTAGGTTGGTCATAACTTGCCTTCCAAGGAGTAAGCGTCTTTTAATTTCCTGGCTGCAGTCACCATCTGCAGTGATTTTGGAGCCCCCAAAAATAAAGTCTGACACTGTTTCCACTGTTTCCCCATCTATTTCCCATGGAGTGATGATCTTCGTTTTCTGAAAGTTGAGCTTTAAGCCAACTTTTTCACTCTCCTCTTTCACTTTCATCAAGAGGCTTTTTAGTTCCTCTTCACTTTCTGCCATCAGGGTGGTGTCATCTGCACATCTGAGGTTATTGATATTTCTCCTGGCAATCTTGATTCCAGCTTGTGCTTCTTCCAGCCCAGCGTTTCTCATGATGTACTCTGCATATAAGTTAAATAAGCAAGGTGACAATATACAGCCTTGACGTACTCCTTTTCCTATTTGGAACCAGTCTGTTGTTCCATGTCCAGTTCTAACTGTTGCTTCCTGACCTGCATATAGGTTTCTCAAGAGGCAGGTCAGGTGGTCTGGTATTCCCATCTCTTTCAGAATTTTCCACAGTTTATTGTGATCCACCCAGTCAAAGGTTTTGGCATAGTCAATAAAGCAGAAATTAATGTTTTTCTGGAACTCTCTTGCTTTTTCTATGATCCAGCGGATGTTGGCAATTTGATTTCTGGTTCCTCTGCCTTTTCTAAAACCAGCTTGAACATCAGGAATTTCACAGTTCATGTATTGCCTTCTACAAGATGGAAAAACTCCATCCAGTCAGTTGCAGGCCTTAAGGAAAGGACTGACTTCCCCTGAAGAAAAGGCAATTCTGCCAGTAGATAGCCTTTGGACTCAAAGTGCAACCATTCTCTGGGTCTCCAGCCTGCTGGCTTAACCTGCAGAGTTAGGACAATTACATGGGCCAATGTCTTAAAATTTCCCTCTTCTTTCCCTTACATATATTCCACGTGTGTGTGTGCATGTTCAGGTACTCAGTGGTGTCCACGTCTTTGTGATCCCATGGACTGCAGCACGCCAGGCTTCCCTGTCCTTCACTGTCTCCTGAAGTTTGCCCAAGTCATGTCCATTGAGTCGGTGATGCCATCCAACCATCTCATCCTCTGTTGTCCCCTCTCCTCCCATATATTCCACATATAACATCGTAGAATATGTGGGGTTTTTGTGATTGGTTGCTTTCACCTATCATCTTGTTTCCAAGGTCATCCACATTGTAGCATGTATCAGTACTTAATTTCCTTGTATGGTTAAATAATATTGAGTTACATGCATATCAACTTTTCTATCCATTCTTCATTTGATAGTCACTTAGGTTGCCCCACTTTCGCCTGTTATGAAAAATATTGCTAAGAACATCCAAACCAATATTACCTTTCCTTTATAACTGCAGCTTTGTACTAAATTTTGAAACTGAGAAGTATAATTTCTCCAACTTTGCTGCTTTTAAAGACTATTTTGGCTGTGTTGGGCCTCTTGCATTTCTATGTAAGCTTTATCATCAGCTTATAATATTCAACAGATAAGTCTTCTGGGATTTTGATAAGAATTGTGCTGAATTTGTTGATTGATTTGGGAAACATTGCTTTCTTTTCAAGGTTAAATATCCAAATACAGAAGCAGTAGATATTTTTCTATTTACTCTAGGTCTCTTTAATTTCTTTCAGCATGCTTTGTAGTTCTCAGAGCATAAGTGTTGCACTCGCTTTTTAATTTTTTTCTCAGTAGTTAATTCTTTGATGTCACTAGATACAGAGCCGTTTTAATTTCACTTTGAATTGTTCACTGATAGTGCATATTGATGTTTTTATATATTGAGTTATCCTGCTATATAGTAACTATGGAAGATTTTTAGTAGGTTTCTTAGGATTTTTTGTATATAAGATCATGCTACTTGCAAATAGATCTCATTCTTATTTCTTTCTAATCTGAACGCCTTTATTTGTTTTTCTTGATGAACTTCCCCAGCTGGAACCCACAGTACAATGTTAAGAAAAATAGGTAAGAGTGGACACCCTTGTACTGTTTCTGATTCATAGGAAAAGATTTCAATCTTTACCATTAAGTATGATAAAGGCTAGCTTTTTGCAGATGTCTTTTTATCAAATTAAGTATGTTCCAAAATATTCTAATTATTTGAGTGTTTTTATCAAAAAGTGCTGTTGGATTTTGTCAAATGTTTTTCTGTATCAGTAACATGCCCATGTTGTTTTTGCCCTTTATTCTATTTATTTGATGGAGTGCATTAATTGACTCTCAGATGTTTAACAAACTTTACATTCTTGGTCATGGTATAAATATGTTCTTATATATAGCATTTTATTTGGTTTGCTTGTATTTTGTTGAGTATTTTTGAATTTGTATTCTAAGAGATATTGTTCTATAACTTTTTTCATATGATATCGTTGAATGATTTTGGTATTAATAATGGTGCCATAGAATAAGTTGGATAGTATTCTCTGATCCTGACTTTTTTTGGAAAAGTTTGTGAAGAAATGATGTGATTTCTTTTAAAATGTGTAGTAGGATTCACCAGTGAAGCCATCTGGGACTAAGTTTTTGTCTGCAGATAGTTTTTCATTACTAATTAGATTATTTACTTGTCATAGGTTTACTCAGATTTTCTTCTTGAGTTAATTTTTAACAGAGTGTGCCTTTGTAAGAATTTTTCCATTTAATCTAAGTTATCTAATTTGCAGACATACTACTGTTTATCATGTTCCCTTATATTCCCTTTTATTACTGTAAGGTCTGTAGTAATATATGCTTTTTCATTTCTGATTTTAGTAATTTGAGTCTTCTCTGTTTTGCTCTTGATCAGTCTAGCTAAAATTTGTCCATTTGTTTAACTTTTTAAAGAATTAACTGATGGTCCTATTTCAGAAAGATTTTTGACAAATATTTTTATTTTTCTTAATACCAGAACTCATAAAACCCCCCATGATTCACACTTGTAGAGAAGAATAGGTCTTGCAGAAAGAGAATGCCAGTTCTCTTCACTCTCACTATACACCATGATGAGATACAGTGTACAACCAATCCCTGGTATAATCAGACAAACACTAAGTCATCAGTTTCTATTCAAAATTCTAGGACACTTTCTAATCCAAGTAAATAAATTGCATTGAATATGAACATTTAAGAAAGCTCTGAGATTATAATTTGAAGCTGCTTTTTTTTTTTTTTAAGGGAAGGAACAAACAGCTTTCTCTGACCTTGTGTTTCCTTTCCCCATGTTTAGAACACATGTTGCTGTCTCTCACATCCAGGTCCCAGTGTCTCCTCTGAGCTCTGGACTCACTATTCCAGGGAATATTTACGCATGCTGTTATGTGCCGCCCAGGACTCCCCATGCCGCCCAGGACTCCCCGTGCTTGTTATGCGAGACAGATGGTGCCCCTGCCCTCAAAGCAATTACATTATACTCTGAATCAATTTCCAGCTTTGGAAACTCCCCTTTCTTGTTTGAAGACACTTTAAAGGTAACATTTCCCAAATGCTACTCTTAATTTCTCTGTCTCCAAGCATATCTCCTTGTACCGCCACCCCTCCTGCCCTGAACTCAGCCTTCACCATCTCAATAAATAGCAACACTAATCACCAAATGCAAGTCAAAATCTTAGAAGTCATTCTTGATTATTCCCTTTCCTCTATGATTATCAGAGAATTCTTTCACTTCCAACTCAAATTTATATCTGGAATATATACCTGCACCTTCACTTGCCTAAATCTCCACCTTCTTGAAACTCTGAAGTCTTCCCTCCTCCCCATCTTGTTTGAAGTCTGTTCTGTATCCAAAACCCAGAGTGATCTTTCGTTAATGAAAAGAGCAAGTTTCTCCTTACCCCGACCCAAGCCTTTCCATGTTTCCTGTTGTACGTTAAGTTAAACATATAGCCGTATTTTCCAGGTTCTTTTGTAGCCTCTCCAGCTTTATCATAAGTCAGCCCCTTACTTCCTCAAGATAGCCTATGCTCATTAGCTCTCAGTAGGCAGTGAACATTTGCTCAAGGAATATATGAAGAACTAATCCTGAAGAATTTCTTAGAAATGATTTCTAAAACCTCTGTGACCCATTTACAACACCATAAGTATTATCTCTCCATTAGAAAGATTTTTGGAACCATATACAATGAACATTACAAAAACCAATGGCAGAAAATACATATGAATTTATAATAAATCCCAGAACTGGGTTATTCTCAACACCAGAAGATGTGGTCTCAATGAAGAGTGTACCTTCCTGTCCTGAGTACTAGAGCAGTACATCAGGTCAAAGTCGAAGAAAGTAAACATTCTCCTGGTTCCAGAAACTATTACTATGAGAGTCAAATGCCTCAATCCCCTCTAGAAAAAAGTCTGATCTCCACAGGTGGGTGAGAAGGGAAGAGAATGGTATCTGAAGCAATTTACTATGGCATCTCCCACTCTCTTTTGAGAGGTAAATGCTTTTTCTTCCTACCACTTAGATGTGACTTAGAAATAAAGGTGGAAGAACCATAACTTCTTGCATCAAATGATCATAACTGCGGATAGGAGGTCTTTAACAAGCTCGCACTCTAACAAGTTACTGCTGTTTTCATGTTTTGCACTGGCTCAATCCTGAGCATGGTAACATCCTCAAACACCAAGTGCATTAAGCCGTGACAGCTTTCCACTGACCTAAGCAATTGCATTAGGAAAAACACCATTAGCGGCTCCCTTTCTTCATCTCTTCTCCCCTCCTCCTTCCCATCAGTAAAAGCTATGCTCAATACTACTATTAAATTACCCTTAGAAATACGCTCCTCAAAGAAAAATCAATGCACATGTGTTTTAACACTTGTCACAGATAGATCAAACGGCCAATCTAACATTTATTATTCTACCCAGAGGTTTACATTTTAAACGAGCTTCTTTGGGTGGCACGTTTGTGAGTCCACATCTACATCCACACGAAGAAAAAGAAAAGCAATGAGTGAGAGGCTGGGAAGGAATACTAATGAGTCTCACTGTTGCTCCGAGCACCGTTTCTGGATGTCTGTGGTCCTCTGTGGGGAAAAGAGAACACAATGGTGGGATGGCGTAAAAGTGGTGGACGGGTAAAAGTGGCGGGATTAGTCAAAGGCCTGAGATCAAACCCGCTATGATTCAGCTAATAGTCTCCACCTCTCTACTCATGAATTTCAATATGCTTCTCATTCTGATCCTTGCCCCCTGTTTAGTCATGACCCATTTTCTACCAGAAGACAGAACGTACAGTTGTTAGAGGACAAGAGCTAAAACCAGGGAGTGACTTAATAATTTTGAAAATGCATGAACTTTGGCAGGTTACTTAATATATCTGTGCTTCCATTTCTTTACTTCGAAATAAGGACAATGATATTATTAATACCTCACAGAGAGAGCTGTTAAATGAGTTTGAAAGGTCAGGCATTTAAAGCAATGCCTTGCATATAGTAAGGCATGTTAACTATTAACTATTGTTATTTAGCATGTTTATTAAGAAGCAAAATTACCATTCCTAATAAGGGTACTTTCTACAGATTACACAATTAAGTTCCACTTCCAGCACTAGTGGAGTCACTGTATTAGACAAGCCCTATGGCCATAAACAGCTACAAAATACGTGACACAGCTGTTTTCAGACAGTGAAGAACAGGCAGCAGGAGACCGCAGTGGCTGAGAGAGGGCAAATCCCACAGGTGGCCAGGTTTCCATGTTGAGACAATTTCCTAAGCTCATTGCAGAAAGCTGATGTCACAGCAGAGAACCCTGGTGCTACTGGGCTGAGGTGGCAGAGATCATGATTCAGGGCAGCTGGAGATGCTGGGGTCTATGGGGTGGGAAATTAAAAAGGAGGGAAATGTGTAAACAGGGAGCCTCAGCAGTCTTTCAGGGAGTCCTGTACAAAAGTATGTGGCTGAGCAGGTCCTCCACCGAGCACGAGAACCAGAGGTCTGTGGAGGCAGCTGCAGTAGACTTGAGCACAGACAGGGGTAACACAGGCTCTGCTGGCCAAAGGGCAGTGCGCAGAGGTTTTGGAATGTGGACCCTGCCAGAATAATCAGCATTCCTTAACACAGTAGGCTCCAGCCAAGATGCCAGAAAGTGGGCCTGAGGAGTAAGAACCACATACAAAGCCTGACGTACCTCCTGCCCTATACTGCTAAGTCACTTCAGTTGTGTCTGACTCTGTGCAACCCCATAGATGGCAGCCCACCAGGCTCCCCCGTCCCTGGGATTCTCCAGGCAAGAACACTGGAGTGGGTTGCCATTTCCTTCTCCAATGCATGAAAGTGAAAAGTGAAAGTGAAGTCGCTCAGTCGTGTCCGACTCTTAGCGACCCCATGGACTGCAGCCCACCAGGCTCCTCCGCCCATGGGATTTTCCAGGCAAGAGTACTGGAGTGGGGTGCCATTGCCTTCTCCGACCTCCTGCCCTATAAACAAAGCCTAAAATGAAGCCCAAGCAAGATCCAACGTGGGCAGAGTTGGGAGGCTGAGTCTTGGCAATTATATCAATACGATCGGTCAGTGAATGAACTGCCTGCTAAAATAAGAATTCACAGCGTTCAGAGTAAGGTAACAGAATATAGAGACTCTACAATGTATTACTCATTATCCCAATGTTAAATAAAAAATCAAGTCATAAAAAAGCCAAAAAAAAAGGCCAAAAAAAATATGATCTATACGTAAGAATAAAAAAACAATAGAAACTGAACCCAAGATACCTAGATATTTGGCTTATCAGCTATATTTAAAACAGCTCTTATAAATATTTTCAAAGAATTAAGCAAAAGGTGTTCACAAAATTATAGGAAAACGTGGTCTACATGAGTAAGCAGATAGGAAATCTCAATGTATAAATGGAAACTATTTTTAAAAAAGAACCAAATGGACATTCTAGAACTAAAAAGTTTACCACTGAAATGAAAAAAAAAAATCACTGTATGGACTCAATAGCTGATTCAAGACGGCAAGCAAAATTCAGTGAATTAAAGGTCTGACAAATAGAAATTACACAATTTTAAGAACAGACATTTTAAAAAATATTGATATAGGTAAACAGAGTTTCTGGGACACAGAGAACACTATTAAATAGGCTAATTTACATTTAATTGGTGTCCCTAAAACAGAAGAGAGTGGTAGTGGGCAAATATTTAAAACTGTAATGGCAGAGAACTTTCTAAATTTTATTTCAAAATCCTCACCAATCTATAGATTCAAGAAGTTCAGTAAGCATCAAAAATGACAAATAGAAAAACAACCACACTAGGTAGATTATAGTCAAACTGCTGAAAGTTAAAAAATGAATAAACAAATATTGAATACAGGTAAGAATGATAAAAAAAAAAAAAATACTTGGATTTATCAGAAAACCAGTGTGTGAAAGACAATGGCACAACCTAAGTTGCTAAAAGGAAGGAAAAGTCTACCCCGGATTCCATGTCTAGTGAACAGTGAACAAGCGAAAATGAATGAGGACCTTTTCTGTAAATGAAACTCAGAAAATCTATTGCCAGCAGATTTGCACTAAAATAAACGTCAGAAGATGTTTTTCAGTTCAAAGGAAAAAGATAACCGGATGGAAACTCAGATAGAAGCTTGCATCTGCAGGTCAGAATGAAGAAGACCAGAAAGGGTAAATGAATAAGTAAACATAAAGGACTATTTTGCTTACTTCTCATAATTTACTTTAAAAATCGCTGATTGGGACTTTCTTGGGTGGTCCAGTGGTAAAGACCTTGTGCTTCCAATTCAGGGGGAAAGGGTTCAATCCCTGGTCAGGGAACTAAAATCCCATATGCCAGGAGTGTAGTCCAAAAACAGATAAATTATGAAGCAACTGACAAACAACTAATCTCAAAAAAAACAAGCAACTCCTACAGCTCAACTCCAGAAAAATAAATGACCCAATCAAAAAATGGGCCAAAGAACTAAATAGACATTTCTCCAAAGAAGACATACAGATGGCTAACAAACACATGAAAAGATGCTCAACATCACTCATTATCAGAGAAATGCAAATCAAAACACTATGAGGTGCCATTTCACACCAGTCAGAATGGCTGCGATCCAAAAGTCTACAAGCAATAAATGCTGGAGAGGGTGTGGAGAAAAGGGAACCCTCTTACACTGTTGGTGGGAATGCAAACTAGTACAGCCACTATGGAGAACAGTGTGGAGATTCCTTAAAAAACTGGAAATAGAACTGCCTTATGATCCAGCAATCCCACTGCTGGGCATACACACTGAGGAAACCAGAAGGGAAAGAGACACGTGTACCCCAATGTTCATCACAGCACTGTTTATAATAGCCAGGACATGGAAGCAACCTAGATGTCCATCAGCAGATGAATGGATAAGAAAGCTGTGGTACATATACACAATGGAGTATTACTCAGCCATTAAAAAGAATACATTTGAAGCAGTTCTAATGAGGTGGATGAAACTGGAGCCTATTATACAGAGTGAAGTAAGCCAGAAAGAAAAACACCAATACAGTATACTAACGCATATATATGGAATTTAGAAAGATGGTAACAATAACCCTGTGTACGAGACAGCAAAAGAGACACTGATGTATAGAACAGTCTTATGGACTCTGTGGGAGAGGGAGAGGGTGGGAAGATTTGGGAGAATGGCATTGAAACATGTAAAATACCATGTATGAAATGAGATGCCAGTCCAGGTTCAATGCATGATTCTGGATGCTTGGGGCTGGTGCACTGGGACGACCCAGAGGGAGGGTATGGGGAGGGAGGAGGGAGGAGGGAGGAGGGTTCAGGATGGGGAACACATGTATACCTGTGGCGGATTCATTTTGATATTTGGCAAAACTAATATAATTTGTAAAGTTTAAAAAAAATAAATTAAAGAAAAAAGTTTTATTAAAAAAAAAACACTGACTAAAGCAAAATTATAATAATAATAACAAATAACAATAAAAAGAGTTACAGCTATTAGAAAGTTAATAGAAGAAATAAATTGGAACTCTAAAAGTACTGAATTAACATAAAAGACTAGCAAAGAAAAAAATAGAAAGCAAAATATAAGTACAAATGCAAAAAATTAGCAATATGGTAGACTTGAGCTCATAAAAATATAAAAGGATTTTAAAAATCTCAATTATAAGGCTGAGATTATCAGTATAAATAGAAAAGTAAAAGTCAACTATAAACTATCTACAAAATATGCATTTTAAATGGAAAGATGCAGACAAGTTGAAAGTAAGCAGATGAAGAAGATATGCTATGCAGACAGTAAGGGTAAGAGGCTGATGTGGCTTTATCACTGTCATACAAATAGACATCAGGAAAAACCTTGCTACAAGAAGAAATTATGTGATAAAAGACAATTTGCCTGGAGGGCACCTCAACTGTAAATACAAATTCATTCAATACTACAGCATTTAAATAAATAAAGCAAAAACTGACAAAATTGAAAGGGAGAAATAAGTCCACAACTAAAACTGAATACTTTAAGTCTACTCACTCAGTAATCACTAGGAAAGAGTAGGCAAACAATGAGGAAGGAAATGGACTAGAAAGGCCAAGCAGCTTGATCTAACTGATCCTTACAAATACTGCACCCAGCAGCAGCAGATGACGTCCTCTTTCCAAGTGTACGTGGCGTGTTCACCAGTACAGAACATATTCTCGGCCATAAAATAAGTCTGAATAAATTCCAAAGCCTGAATTGGAACCTCAGTATAAGATAAAAGCACCAAGAGACTTCTCTACCTAAGGAGATTCACAACTCAGAGAAGGTAGACAAACATCTACAGAGACTTATAGGGCTTCCCTGGTGGCTGAGACAATTAAGAGTTTGCTTGCAAAGTGGGAGACTCAGGTTCAATCCCTGGGTCAGGAAGATCCCACAGAGAAGGAAAAGGCAACCCACTTCAGAATTCTTGCCTGGGAAATCCCATGGACAGAGGAGCCTGACAGGCTACAGTCCATGGGGTTGCAAAAAGTCGGACATGACTGAGAGACTAATACTTACTTACTGAGACTTACAAAATGATGAGATAAATGCTCTGAGTCCAGTGTTATGGGATGAGACTTCATCTGCTTACTTACGTTATGGGATGAGTCACTATAATGACACCGAGGGCACGTGGAGGAGGAGGCCCTACCCAATGTCTGGACGTGCAGTGTCTTAAGTGGAAGTTCAGCAGGCCAAGAGGAAAGACATTTGACAAGACTGATCAATGCATATAAAAATAAAGACGATGGAGACGACCAAGAACAGTGACGGGACCACAACGCATGTGGTGAGGGCTGGAGGCTACATCCTGAAAGTCATCACTTTTTTCTTTCAAAGAATTTTGATGGTAAGTTTGTGATCATACCTTCAATATTTGTATAAAACCCAAGCAACAAAGGATTCACTAGTCAGTCAAAACCAGACAGGAAAGTGAGAAGCATAATCCTCTTCTTTTCTTACTCTGTTCTCTATTTCAGCACACTTGCTGCTGCGTAATTACTGAAACAGATTTGAAGTAATTTTGGATGCACAAAATTTCTCTTGGCAAAGCACATAGAAACACAGAACCGAAAGGAACTCTCCTAACACCCACTATAACACGTCATCGATTATCCTATTAATATGCTTTCAATGTTGAGAAGGTCTCTTAGTGATACCAGGGTCTCTAGCCAAACCAGGGTATTGAGCAGTCCAAAGTGCACACTTTCAGTTATGAATATGATTCAGCTGCCAGTATCTTGTTCTTCCAAAAGCCCAAGGAGAAAATCTTGCTTCACTTACACCACCAACTGACAGCCTCGGGAAGGCCACACAATCAGAAGCTGCCCTCCCGAAAGCTTAAAGAAGACATGGCCCTGGCTGTTGGGATTTAAAAGGAAATACAGAAGAGCAAAAATGAATGCTAAAGTGATTCTAGTCAATGAGGTTAACTGTTTTCTTTGCTAAACTATTCACTGAAGCTCAAAATCCACAAAAATACCTAAAGATTCATTTCCCTAGGTCCACTGATTCTGTTAACAGGCAGCAAATACCCAAATGAGGTGTGGCAGGAGGAAGAAGCGAGCGTGCATGTGAGGGGGCCAGGTACTCCAGAACTAGTCCTCACCCCAACCCCATGGTCCAGGGCTGACTTAGGAACCTTCTGTGGGCAAAGCAGATACCCGAGTAATTAGCCTGTATGACACACTCATCCTGTGCCAGGCACTGTACTAAATGCTTTACCAGGATTATTTCTTTTAAGCTCATAGAGCTTTTTTTTTTTTTAATTTCCTTGTGGTAAGATTGTAACTCTTAACATTTTAATATTATGTTTCTAAATGTTCCCTAGGGCTAACACACGGTGATGGCATCACCGACGCGATGGACATGAGTTTGAGCAGGCTCCGGGAGTTGGTGATGGACAGGGAAGCCTGGCGTGCTGCAGTCCATAGGGTCACAAAGAGTTGGACATGACTGAGGGACTGAACTGAGGCTATTTATTTAAAATGTCATCTTAAAAAATAAAAAAAAAAACCTTTTATTAAAGAAAATGCCATCTCTGGGTACCTATGTATGATTCATAGTTAAATTCTATGAAAACTGGTCTCTGAATGGTGTAAATTCATCCCCATTTAATGCACACTGATTCTGGCCAAGAAGCCAGGTCTTCAAGTGCTGAGTTCTTTCAGCTGCGGTAACAAGTACACAGCCCCCCAACCCCTCCTCCACCATCTCTATTTTCTCAAATGGGCTTCTCAAAGACCTTTGTGTAGCTTATCAGACTTGAGAGAAGGGAAATCAAGAAATCACGGAAGCTAAATGGCAAGTGAAACCTCAAGTTTAGTTTTGCCCTGGGAACCTGTTCTGAGTATTAATATTTCCACTCCTAGGAGAGCTTGCCCAGGTGGATCCAAGTGTGGAAAAGAATGAAGGGCTCTAGCAGTGGGGATTTCTGAACACCAGAGTGTCTGGACTCAGGTCTCAAGAGAAAACCGGCGAGCGACGTTGAATGCAGAACACGGTGGCTGCACTTTCAGAATATCCATCTCTCAGCGCCTCTACCGCATGGCATCTAATGATGGAGAACCATCCATCCCAGGGGCTGATTCTTTACAGAGCCAATTATCCATCTCAACAAATCAGGGCCTTAACCTCAGGTAGACAGACTTCCTTATTGCTTATTAAGATCTTAAGTGGGGCAGGAACTACCACAGCCTAGTTGGGAATTCAGTCCAGCAATTAAAAGCCTTCAGAGTACTTCCTGGAACCTCAACTGATTGGTTCAGTGTCACTGGGCAGGGATTCCATAGCAACATCTGGCACAGTTTGAGGTACCCCCAAGAGTTGTGTGCTAACCACCTACCAACTCTTTGAACAAGGTATCTTATAAAGAGCCTCCAAATATTAATTAAGCAATTAGACTGCTCCCAGCTGCAATCTAAACATGTTTCCTCTTCTAGTTTGGGAAACAGAGAATGTGGTCTTTATTCTATCAAAATCCTATGCAGACACAAAGACAATGATTAAATTTTCTTCATTCTGTTTTCAACACCTGGGAACTTCAGGTCTTTTTACCTCTCCTTAGATTTGCTATTCATAGAACGGCAGGTTCAGAAGGGACTTCACAATCCAATCCAATCAATAATTCTTTCCACCCTTATCTAGACCCCTCCGATTTTCTCCCACACTGTGCAGCTGTCCACATGAAGTTTTCTAGAAGAGCTTGATTAGGTCCCTGGAGAGTGCGAGGAAGAAAACAGGGTGGTTATTTTGGTTTAAAGATCTGCCCTGGACATGTCAACACCTCTTTCCTTCAGTTTCGGCTTTTTGTTTGTTCTTGTACGTCTATATTTATAGCTTCGTTAGTTATCAGAATGAGGACAGAAACAAATCCTTTGCTAGCTAATTAGAGCCCCACATGTTAATGAACTCCCACCACTCCACTGCCTCGGAGTGCCAGCATCCCTGCAGGAAATTAATAAGAGCTTTCATGACTCAGAGCCGGGAAAGGTCAGCGCCCACCAAGGGTTCAAATGCAGAGATGGCAGCACAGTCATATCCTATTTTATGAACATCACAAAAATAACCCATGGGTTTAGAGAGGAGGACAGTCCATGGATAGGCAGGTGGATGAAAGCATAAGCCTGGTCACAGGTCTAATCTAACGGAACATAATCGTGGAACAAGTAGTTGACGCTTATATGTGCAGAGACACTGCCATCTCGTCTACATTTTAGTTTGTTTCTCCAACTTAGATGGAGTTCTCAGTCCTGTCCAACTGTTTGTAACCCCATGGACCGTAGCCCGCCAGGCTCCTCTGTCCATGGGATTCTCCAGGCAAGAATACTGGAATGGTGTGCCATTTCCTTCTCCAGGGGATCTTCCCAACCCAGGGACTGAATCTTTGTCTCTTGTCTCCTGTGTCAGCAGGCGGGTTCTTTACCACTGAGCCACCTGGGAAACCCTTAGATAGGAGTGGTTTGCAGAAAGAAAAAAAAAAAACTATTCTAGAATGGATTCCCCAAAATGACCCTAATATTTTTCATTTCTCATTGTGTATCAGCTTCACTGGTGGCACTTTTAAATTAGTCTTATGGTCACAGAATCATAATGAGTGAAGGGGATTGGGAAGAAGCATATTTGAATTTGTGCCATTTCCCTGGGCAGCCAGGATAGAGGACTGCTGATCTGCTCCATTCTCCAGAAGCCTAGCAGGTCAATCCCTACACTGGCCATTGCAAATTGTATCAGTTTCCTCACTGTGGCTACCTCTGTCTGGGAGGTGAACCTGAGATACAGGAGTCAAAAAAGGTTAGGAATAAACCATGCCACAGTTCTGCTTCACTAAATGGTCCTGACCTACTGTACAGGCAGGAAAAAAATCCAGCCAAAAAATCCAGTGTTCCATTGACACTCAGAAAATTAACATCATAGAAGTCAGGAAGGGAGGAAGTTTTAAAGTCCAATTCTGCAGGAAGGGAATGAAGTGGAAGCTGAGGAAAGATCATTAGAGATAGCAGTTAGTGGATTATTATTCAATAGAATTGTTCCAGAGTATCATTTCAACAGTGTGATGAAGTAGAAAACCAGATGGTCTTCTCTCTCATTTTCTCTATTAAAAGTAAACCCAAGATTCAGAAGTCAACTAATACTCCACTTCCAGCCGAATTTAATTGCTCACTACTCAGAACTACAATGATCTTGACTATCTCATCATTAATTCATTTCCTACTCTGTTATTACAAAGACTGTATTACCAGTTATCTTTTTGAGTATAGTTCCCTCACTAACTTAAATTTTCCTTGAGGGCATTAGTCCATTTTCAATAAAACTTTTCTACATTTTTCTAGCACTTAAAATAATGATTTGCACAGATAATATTCTCAAAAAATGTTTGCTGAAAGCAAGATAGATTCCATCTTCATGGAAGCTGTATAAATAGCAGTCACCCATTAGTAATTTAGTAAATAAGACCTCCCTGAAAACACTAAGCTGTTCTAAGTAAGGTATAAACTTTCAAGTTAATATAAAAGTTTTATGAAAATCAATAAAATGTTCTCTTTTTTATAATTTCATTGATTTAGATTTAATATCTGTGAATTTAATAAATGTTTCTTTTCAGAAAACTTTACATTTTGTTGCTGTCTTAAAAGATGATGCTGAGAAGGTGCTGCACTCAGTATGCCAGCAAATTTGGAAAATTAAGCAGTGGCCACAGGCCAGGAAAAGATCAGTTTTTATTCCAATCCCAAAGAAAGGCAATGCCAAAGAATGTTCAAACTACCACACAATTGCATTCATCTCACACGTTAGCAAAGTAATGCTAAAAATTCTCCAAGCTAGGCTTCAACAGTACATGAACCGAGAACTTCCAGATGTTCAAGCTGGATTTAGAAAAGACAGAGGAACCAGAGGTCAAATTGCCAACACCCGTTAGATCACAGAGAAAGCAAGAGAATTCTAGAAAAACATCTACTTCTGCATATTGACTAAGGCAAAGCCCTTGACTGTGTGGATCACAACAAACTGGAAAATTCTTCAAGAGATGGGAATATCAGAACACCTTACCTGCCTCCTGAGAAATCTCTATGTAGGTCAAAAAGCAACAGTTAGAACCAGACATGAAACAACAGACAGGTTCCAAATTGGGAAAGGCTGCATATTATTGCCCTATTTATTTAGCTTATATGCAGAGTACATCATATGAAATGTTGGGCTGGATGAAGCACAAGCTGGAATCAAGATTGTCAGGTGAAATATCAATAACCTCAGACACGCAGATAACACCATAATTATGGCAGAAAGCAAAGAGGAACTAAAGAGCCTCTTGAGGAAAGTGAAAGAGGAGAGTGAAAAAGTTGGCTTAAAGCTCAACACTCAAAAAACTAAGATCATGGCATCTGGTCCCATCACTTCATGGCAAATAGATGGGGAAACAATGGAAACAGTGAGACTTTATTTTTTTGGGCTCCCAAACCACTGCAGATGGTGACTGCAGCCATGAAATGAAAAGACGCTTGCTCCTTGGAAGACAAGCTATGACCAACCTAGACAGCATATTAAAAAGCAGAGACGTTACTTTGCTGACAAAGGTCCATCTAGTCAAAGCTGTGGTATTCCCATTAGTCTTGTATGGATGTGAGAGTTGGACTATAAAGAAAGCTGAGCACTGAAGAATTGATGCTTTTGAACTATGGGGTTGGAGAATACTCTTCAGAGTCTCTTGGACTGCAAGGAGATCCAACCAGTCCATCCTAAAGGAGATCAGTCCTGAGTGTTCATTGGAAGGACTGATGCTGAAGTTGAAACTCCAATACTTTCACCATCTGATGTGAAGAGCTGACTCATTGGAAAAGACTCTGATGCTGGGAAAGATTGAAGGCAGGAGGAGAAGGGGAAAACAGAGGATGTGATGGTTGGGTGGCATCACTGACTCAATGGAGATGAGTCTGAGTAATATCTGGGAGTTGGTGATGGACAGGGAGGCCTGGCGTGCTGTGGACCATGGGGTCGCAAAGAGTTGGACACGACTGAGAGACTGAACTGAACTGAGATAGACACACACATAGATGTACAGACATACATGCATAGGATCTGGATGTGAGAGCATGCTGTCCAAAGCTGCACTCTCCTTTGCCTACACTAATTCACTCGGATGAGCTCCATTGGAAACCAGGGAGTTAAGGAGACGTGATGGGAACTGGGATGGGGAGGGTGTGGGGGCAGGGTTCCAGAAACTCTGCTGAAATCACTACTCACTATTCTCTGACTACTTCCAGACAATTAAAGTTGTATCTCAGACCATTTGGTGATGTCGGTAAGGCTAGCAAGAGGCCAATTAGAGCTTTCCCCAAATTAGCAGGAGGTCCTTTTTGGCCTGCCCATCTTACCAGGACATTGAGCAGCTGAAGCTGGTACCTTCTTTCCCCTCCTCTCTTCCCCAGACCCGTCCTTTTGAGGAGGTCCTAGTACAGACACCTAGCATACACGTTCAGACCAGATTTTTTAGGCTTCTGGACTGGACAGCATTAGAATTTGAATAAGAAGCTTACACTTGTCAAATCAACCCCATTGATTGTATTTATTATCAGGCATTGCTTGTACTTGTACTTATTATCAGTCATCAGTCCCCAAATGGTAGGACAGCCCAGCTGCACGGGCTGGAATCGGTCAGAACTGCATGTTTGGACTAGGCTCTTTGGCCCAAGCTGACATGCAAACATATCAGGGTCACAGGCTAGCATTTCAGATACATTTTCCTGTCCAAGCCTGTGGTCCATGGGGTAGCAAAGAGTCAGACAAAACTGACTGAAATGAACTGAACTGAACATTTTGTTGATGTTTTGATGAAATATTGGCTCTGACTTTACATAGCTTAAAGATCATATTCATCTGTATATATCTTTATTTTTAAGCCTATAACATACCTGGATTCTGAATTACAATTACACACTACCATTTCTGAAATACATTCTTAAGGTAGTAATTAGAATTCTACCATACTTTCCCATAGAAGATCATCAAAACTAGATCGATTTACTGGGTGAACCAGTTAAGAAGAGTGAATATAAGGTATTCTTTCCAGTAGGTTAGCTGTGAGGAGAATGAGAGAGAAGATAGGGGTGGAGGACACCACTGAGTTGACATGTTTACATGTTTATATATTGTGATTGAGGGTGGCTGTCTAGAGGAGGAAAAGTGTATTTGATGGGAGAAAATCCTGAAAGAGAAAGAAACAAATGTAGGAAGAGGGTTATGTCTTAAATGCTAATCTAAGATGTATGGAAGGCTTCCCAGGTGGTTCAGTGGTTAAAAACAAAAAAAAATCCACCTGTCCATGCAGGAGACACAGGTTGGATCACTGAGTTGGGAAGATCCTCTGGAGAAAGAAATGGCAACCCACTCTAGTATTCTTGCCTGGAAAATCCCATGGACAGAGGAGCCTGGCGGGCTACAGTGCATGGGGTCACAAAGAGTCAAACATGACTTAGTGACTAAATAACAGCAGCAAAGATGTATGGAAGAGGGATATGATGGATACTAGATGCAAATAACGGAGAAGGCAATGGCACCCCACTCCAGTACTCTTGCCTGGAAAATCTCATGGGCAGAGGAGCCTGGTAAGCTGCAGTCCATGGGGTTGTGAAGAGTCAGACATGACTGAGCGAATTCCCTTTCACTTTTCACTTTCATGCATTGGAGAAGGAAATGGCAACCCACTCCAGTGTTCTTGCCTGGAGAATCCCAGGGACGGGGAGCCTGGTGGGCTGCAGTCCATGGGGTTGCACAGAGGCAACTTAGCAGTAGCAGATGCAAATAAAAGAAGGAGAGGAGGAAGCAGCTTGAGTTAGTTCACACTCAATTACCTAATTTTCTTCTTTGAGATGTAGAAAATGAGGTCAGCTGATAAGAGTGAAGGGTAGCCAAGAAGCATGGAATCTGGGGAAGAATGAAAAGGTTTGAGAGAGCTGTACTGTCAAATGAAATGGAGAGGACTTAGGATCCAGGTTTCCAAGCATCATGAGAAATCTGTAGAATGGTATTAACTCAGTCTTTCACAGTAACATGGCTTCACATGACCAAGGACAAGCAGTTTCTCCTAGGGCAATTCAGCTAAGGAACAGTGCTTGGCACATTGTTTACCAAAAAGGCCATCGAGTAAGTCTTTAGGCTTTGCAGAACATATGGTCCATGCTACAAATGCTCAGTTCTGCCATTTGAAAGCATCCATAGACAATACATAGGGCTTCCCTTGTAGCTCAGTCAGTAAAGAATCTGTATGCAGTACAGGAGACCCGGGTTCGATCCCTGGGCTGGGAAGATCCCCTGGAGAAGAAAATGACAACCCACTCCAGTATCCTTGCCTGGAAAATCTCATGGACACAGGAGCCTGGTGGGCTGCAGTCCATGGGGTCGCAGAGTCAGGCACAACTGAGCAACTAATACTTACTTACTTACTTATAGACTCAATATATAAATGAATGAGCATGTACCTATCAAACTATTTGAAGGGTGAAGGTTTAGTTGCTAAGTCCTGTCTGACTCTTTTGTGACCCCATGGACTCTTTTGTGACCAGGACCCTCTGTCCATGGGATTCTCCAGGCAAGAATACTGGAGCAGGTTGCCATTTCCTCCTCCAGGGGATCTTCCTAACCCAGGAATCAACTCATGTCTGCTGCTCTCATGCACTGGTAGGCAGATCGTTTGCCACTGAGCCACCAGGGAAGCCCCAGACTTCATCTACAGACACTGAAATACGAATTTCATATGATTTTTCATGCATTATGAAGTATTCTTTTGATCTGTTTTCACTCCTTTACAAATGTAAAAAACATCCTATACTCGTGAGTGATAACACAACAGAGTGTGGGCAGGATTGTGCCCACAAGTCATAGATTGCTGATCAGCCTCGGGAATCTCACAGATGATATTCCTATTTCTTCATGCACTTTTACCTTCACAGGTATTTATTCACTATGCATTCTATCATTTCTCATTCAGTCTCATGGCTGAACTTTCAAATGAGAGATGGGTGCATTTACCTCCAACTGAAGATAAGATTTCTTATTTATAGCAGGAAGAGACACCTTGTACCTGGTGTTCCAGGAACAAGGATACCACTCATAGGAGATGAAGAGGACTAAAAAGATACAATGAGTTCAAGAGCCTTGAGAGAGTTCCCGGTCCATTGTGAGACTGAGTTATAGCATATCCACAACCCAGATAAAACACAGATACGCAGCCTGCACTTTCCTTCATTCTCAGCTATAATCTCCACTCTCCAGAGCTATCATCCTCCTTTTCAAAGTCAGTGGGCCAGGGGGTAGATTGGTGCAGTGAGTCAATAAATAAAGTGTGAGAGATTCAGTTCCTTGTTAATGTTATTAAAATTGTAGGTAAGTAGGACTCTGGCATCAAGAGACTCTAGGACTGGAAAGAAACAGTCTCCCCTCACACACATACTCTGTGCTCTTGTTCTATCCCCATAAAGGAAACAAGACCCTTTGGTCGACTTGTAGACTCAGTGAAGACAGCATCGGGCAGCAACAGCTGATGCTGGCTCAGGTGGTATAAGATGCGGGTACCACTTATAGAGATGATGGATATTGCCAAATGGTAATTTTCTCTGTGTGGTGGCTGTGATTGATCTGTGGCTTGATGTAATGGTTGAAGCTTTCATATTCAATCTTAAAGAAAAAATATCATGTTATCATGGAAATTTCCGATGACTGGGATGGGGATGGAGACTGGGCTATTGCTTTGCTTTTGAAGATGACTCACTATGAAATAATAATGTTGATCCCAAACTCAAATCCACCAAACCATTAGAGGACCGTATATACAATTTTATTAATGGGGAATGCCAAAGAAATTTGCTTTGCCTTTCAGTTGGCCTTGTAATGCTAGGTAGGAAATGCAAAGACTAGGGGCCACAGGTGGTGTTTTCACTGCTTCTTTTTTCATCTTTAGAAAATCAAATAGGGTTTGTAGAGCTTACAGCTGGATATTCAGATGATACTAAAGAAAAATAATGTTTGCTTTTTCTAGAAAGATGCCTATTTTCTCAGAGGTGATTCCATGACAAAGGCAGAAAACATCTCATAATTCCCTGAAATACAATCAGATTTGGCAGGAGACAACTCAACTTTACCAGAAGGGCTTTGAATTTAAATTTAAGGTGCAAAGGGGGCAATGAAGTTAGACGAAACTATATTTTCAGAAGATAAGTGCAATCTAACAAAAAATTGTAATAAAGGAAGTGCCTAGTAATTATCAGTAGAAAATCCAATGGCCACAGAAGTCTATATGACAATGTAGAGGAGTATTTGTAAAACACAAAATGAATTTTAAATTTTACTGTAAAGACTTAAACTAAACTAATTTAACTGTCACCAAGACATGATGAAATAGTGACCATAATATAACAGTACAAGTGAGGAACTCACCCTAAAGGAGTATCTGGTAGAAGAGGAGGTAGAAACAGGCATTTTGCATTAAGAAAACATCAACGTGAGAATAGCTCTTTCATTATTACGGAGCCCATTACCAGTTCTGGGCTATGCTGAGAACTAGAAGAGGGTCCAGGACCAAATCAAATTGATGAAAACTATAGGAACTCTGAGCTTGGAAGAATAACACCAAAATCAGTCTTAAAAAATGCATTCTCTGCAAAACTTTGTTTTCACTCCCTATCCTCACCCATGGTTAGATTTATCATGCTCTCCCTCATTGCTGTGCTATCTTATACATCCCCCTAGTACACTGTTTGAACACTCTATTTTGTGATCACATGTTAAACAGCCATCTCCCTACCTAGACATAGTTATGTCTTATTATTATTTTATTCCCTTAAACTAATCATCAAGGACACTTGCAAAATGTAAGAAGGGACTAGGAAACAGACAAGTTCAAAGCAAGAAAGTGTTGAGTTTGTGCATCAAAACTGCGGGGAACATAAAGCATGGGTGAATCCAACAATAAATAATTTTTGGCTCTCTTTTGTGGCCAGAGCAGCCCGCTGAATGTGGATGTAGGTAAAAGGGAGTAGGTAAGACAGGACATGAATTTATACACAAACTGGGTGCATAGAGAGAGAAGAAGTTGGAAATAGTATGGCACTGGAAAGGTAAGCTGAGGGTTCTAACTTAGATAAATTTGGTATATCAAGACGACTGCATTTTTCATGTTTCATAGACATGGTTTTAATGAGCAGTCATAGTCAAGAACCACTGAATAAGATGAATAAAGAATTCATAAAACTTCTGATTCTGTGTACAATAGCCATAATGGACTAAGGTTCTACATACTATAAATTTTCAGTTAAGTTCAGTCACTCAGTCGTGTCAGACTCTTTGCGACCCCATGAATCGCCGCATGCCAGGCCTCGCTATCCATCACCAACTCCCAGAGTTCACCTAAACCCATTTCCATCGAGTCGGTGATGCCATCCAGCCATCTCATCCTCTGTCGTCCCCTTCTCCTCCTGCCCTCAATCCCTCCCAGCATCAGAGTCTTTTCTAATGAGTCAACTCTTTGCATGAGGTGGCCAAAGTACTAGAGTTTCAGCTTCAACATCAGTCCTTCCAAAGAACATCCAGGACTGATCTCCTTTAGGATAGACTGGTTGGATCTTCTTGCAGTCCAAGGGACTCTCAAGAGTCTTCTCCAACACCACAGTTCAAAAGCATCAATTCTTCAGCACTCAGCTTTCTTCACAGTCCAACTCTCACATTCATACAAGACCACTGGAAAAACCATAGCCTTGACTAGATGGACCTTTGTTGGCAAAGTAATGTCTCTGCTTTTGAATATGCTATCTAGGTTGGTCATAACTTTCCTTCCAAGGAGTAAGCGTCTTTTAATTTCATGGCTGTAGTCACCATCTGCAGTGATTTTGGAGCCCCCCAAAATTAAGTCTGACACTGTTTCCACTGTTTCCCCATCTACTTCCCATGAAGTGATGGGACCAGATGCCATGATCCTATTTTCTGAATGTTGAGCTTTAAACCAACTTTTTCACTCTTCTCTTTCATTTTCATCAATAGGTTTTTTAGTTCCTCTTCACTTTCTGCCATAAAGGTGGTGTCATCTGCATATCTGACTATAAATTTTAAAGCTGTATAAATTACAAAAATAACATTTTTAAAGGTAATCAGAGAGGTGCAGATATAAAGACTAGATAAACTCAACACCAGAAAGGAAAGACCATTCTCAGGGTATCATTAGCTTCTGTCTCCTCACCACTCCCACCTGCAACTGGGCTGGAAAACTGGGCTTGGTTCAGGCAGAGCTTTATGCAAAAAAAAAGAAGAATCAACAAAGCTTTTACCAGTAGTGTAATGATGGAGTGAAATCTTCAGATACCTGAAATGTGGGGCTAATTTTCACTGTGAGATCCCTGCTGTGTCCTCGGACTGCACAGGAAGCTGGGGCACTAGCCAAGTCAAAGTAGGCGCAGCCCTGTGGTACCTACAAATAAAATATCCTCCTCAAGGGCCTTGACTCATTACATAGATTTAACTTCCCATTGAACTTTGCCACCCTCTCATCTATTTAATCTAATTCTTAAACATGGTTAATTTTATGTCAACTTGGCTGGGCCATAAAGCCTAGATATTTGTTCAAAATTCTGGATGATTCTATGGGGGTGTGTTTTAGGTAAGATTAGCGTTTAAACCAGTGGACTTTGACTAAAGCAGATTGCCCAAGTGGGCCTTATCCAGTCAGCTAAAGATCAGACTAGAACAAAAAACTCACCTACTCCAAGCCAGAGGGAACTCGACAGGAGATGACCTCTGCACTTGAACTGCAACACTGGCTCTTCTCTGAGTGTCTAATCTGCCTGTCTACTCAGAAGTTTTGGACATGCCAGCCTCCATAATTATATGAGTGAATTTCTTAAATCTCTGTCACATAAATATATACATATATATATAAACACATCATATTTCTATTTCTCTGGAAAGCACTGACTATACACATGTTAATTACAGCTATTTAAAATCTTATCTGCTAAATCATATGTAGGTCTATTTTTATTACCTTTTTTTCTGTTGACTCTCTTAACTATATCTTGACATATCTTGACTATATGCCCTCACTGTTTCACCATTATACATAATGTCAGAATTTTCTGCATAACAGAGGGAATAGAAAACTTCTCTGGAGAAAAATAACATCTGAACCTTCTGTGGTTCCTTTATGTGGTATGTCAGATATTCAATACAAAGTCACTAGAGGCAAGAAAACAGGACTGATGATCAATAGAGAGAAGTTGATATAGAAACAGATGTACAGATGATACTTACACTGGTATTAGCAAACAAAGATTTTAAATAACTATTAGTAGTAAAGAAAATAAAGATTAAAGGATAAAAATAGATGGAAGAATTGAGAATTTTAACAAAGTATTTTGATCTATTAGAAAAACATCACATGGAAATGTTAAGACTAAGACATTATATCCCAGATCATTAATACAGTTGATAAATGTAATAGTGTTTGGGCACAGAATCAGCAAATGGAATACAGATCAATAGAAAACATTCAAATTGAAGAGCTTATGAGAAAGAGGAGTACTAGACAGTATGCTACCATTTGGACATAAGAAGAAAGATTTTTTTTTTCCAGGACTAAAATATCTCTGGCCATACATGCCAGACCAAAAACTAGTAACACAGCTTGTCTCCAGGAAGTAGGTTGCTGAAAGACAGAGAAGGGAAGTCATCTTTTGACTATTTTCATTGTGTTCTTTTTGAATTTTTACTCTGCTGTCTATAGAAGTAAAATTAATAAAGTAAAACTAATTTAAGAATCTGATGGGCTTTGTTAGAGGAGGAAAAGGGCCCTTTAAAAAATTAAGAAGGGTTGGGCAATGAAAATATTAGGAGAGAAAATAAACGTGACAGCTTCATGGATGGAGGCTAATGTCACTCCCACATTGGTGTAGCACAGGTATGATATTTTGCTAAAACAAACTGGCACCCTGGTGCTGGTTCATTCGTCCATCCATTAATTCAACAAATATTTACTGGGTGCCTATCATGTGCCAGACATGGTGTGAGACCCCAAAAAGACAAGGGTGAAAAAGAGAGGCAGGTCTGGACTCCAGAGGGGAAACAGGCATTAAAAAGGCAATTATAAAGGCAATTATAAGCATGGCAGGTACTTAAAGAGACAAAAACAGTATGGGACATACTGAAGCTCTGCCACACTAAACCAGGCCCCTGTGATTAATCTTGAAACATCTTTTTCTCTCAGAAAAAAGAAAAAGTACTGGGAAAGTTATATTTGGACAAAACAAAGTTATTAAGTGATTTAGAGGGCAGAGACTCTGCCGCTTATTTATTTATGGCATTCCCAGAACAAATGGGCAGTGGCACAAAACCAGTATTTGTACAATAAGTTAATTGATAAGAACACTTTAAAACATGCACTTGAAAAAAACCCTAAATCTTTTATTACAAATGTACATTGTAGCTTTTTATGGGTTAAGTAGCTTTTGGATATGTGGAATGTCATTTGATGTTAGTCACAAGGCTATTTCTGGTAAAAAAAAAAAAAATCCCAGGAATTAAATGAAATATAATCCAGCGTATGGTAAACTACCCATTCAAACTATGTGACAGAAAAACATTTAAATGACTCCCAGATATACATGTCCTATAAAGTGAGAAAGCAGGTTACAAGTCAGACATGGGATTCTCAATTTCTTTTCAGAAAACACGATATATATGTTTATGTTTGTACATGAGATACCAGTGATTAGTTCGAGTCCTAGAATTAGTGAGTTTTACTTTTCTTCTTTAATTATCTGTACCTTCCTCAAGAAATATAAGGGACATCATCAATGAGTTACCTTAAGCATATTTCAATTTTCAAATAACCAGCCAAATGATTTATATAACAGCTTGTCTGTAACTGGGGGCTGAGGTGCTGTTCATCATGGTCCTGGAGAAGAACGGGGCCAAACAGCCTTCAGCGCCCTTTATTAACCTACAACCTGTGGGGTCTGGGGTTTCCTCTGAATGCTTACATTCCTCTCTCTTTCCAGGGATATCCCTGTTGGCCAGACCCCTCTGGAAATGTTAGAGGGTCTTATACATAGCCTGCACACAGTATAATCTGAATAAGTAAATGAGTCAAGCAAAGGAAGAAATAAATAAAAGGAAGTGTGGAGCATGGATCCCCTTCCTGCTGCCTCGGGCTCTCAGGCAGGACCACCAGCCTCTAGATGGTAAGGACCTACAAGACAGGCCAGTTCTGGTCATCCCCTTACTGTAGGTTCTCAGTACCTTTCTTGTCATCATTCTCTGAATCACAAAAATGAGAAAAGAAGCAAAACGTTTCCTATTCTACTTATGGATATCTGAGGTTGAATCTAATTAGGTCATCCAGTGTCTTGCAAGTACCTAGACAAACACTGAAGGGTCTACTTCAAAGAAGCAAAAGACTTAAAAAGTTATAGAGAGATAGATGGATGGATGGATAGATAATAGATGTATAGATAGATAATAGACAGATGATAGATAGGTATATAGATGGATAATAGATGTAAGATAAATGATGGATGATAGATGATGGATGGATAGATAGATGATACATAGATGATGGATGGATGGAAAAATAGATGATGGATGGATAGATAGATGATAGATGTTAGACATAGACGTTAGATAAATACTAGAAAGACAATTGATACTAGATAGATAGATGATAGATGGATGATAGATACACACAGACATACATACATAGGGTCTGAATGTGAGAGCATGCTGTCCAAAGCTGCACTCTCCTTTGCCTTCACTAATTCACTCGGATGAGCTCCATTGGAAACCAGGGAGTTAAGGGGATACGGTGGGAGCTGGGATGATGTGGGTGTGGGGGCAGGGTTCCAGAAACCCTGCTGAAATCACTACTCACTATTCTCTCACCACTTTCAGACAGTTAAAGTTGTATCTCAGACCATCTGGTGATGTGGTAAGGCTAGCAAGAGGCCAATTAGAGCTTTCCCCAAATTAGCAGGAGCTCCTTTTTGACCTGCCCCTGTCTTACCAGGACACTGAGCAACTGAAGCTGGTACGTTCTTTCCCCTCCTCTCTTCCCCAGACGTGTCCTTCTGAGGGGGTCCTAGTACAGACACCTAGCATACATGTTTTTTAGGCTTCTGGACCAAACAGCATTAAAACTTGAGCAAGAAGTTTATACTTGTCAAAGTAACCCCATTCCAGGTCATTTGCTCTTATTATCGGCCATCAACCCCTGAATGGTAGGAAAGCCCAGCTGGATGGGCTGGAATTGGTCAAGGCTGCAGGTTTGGACTAGGCTCTTTGGCCCAAGCCGACATGCAAACGTTATCTGGTTCACAGGCTAGCACTTCAGATACATTTTCCTGTCCAAGCCTTACATTCCAATGACTTCTATGGGTATCTGGACTCTTAGCATACACAGGTGCTGACTCGTCCCTAGAGTCACTTCTGTCATCCCTCAGCACCAGGCAAGTCAGAGCGGAGGCCCCTGGGGACCAGCCATCCCTCTGCCTAGATGCTGATCCTGCTGTGCCTTCCCCAGCCGCCCCTGGACGGAGGGGCAGGAGAGCAGAGTGCTCTTTTCTGAAAGAGGATCCGCTGGTGCCAGACAGAGCAAGGCCTTTGAACAGCGACAGACAAGAGACAAGGCACAGCCGATTTAATGTGCTCTAATTCCCTCCTGTAAAGATGGGGAAATTATCTGCTTGCCTCGAATATCTTCATTAAAAATGCATTTAAGCTGTGAAGCTCTACGAAGGAGAGACCTGTAATACATGAAAGATTAGCCCCAGATTGCTGATTGGGCTATTTTACATCATTATGGTAATTAAGCTTGCGAGGCTGTTGTGCTGACTTCAACACTTTCCTTCACTTGCCTTTGTCTCCAATTCAAGGTATTTCCCCCTCTTTCCATCTTACAGTTTTCCAGCCTTCCTCCTCTCCTCCCCCTTCCCCCTCCCTAAGCATCTCCTCAGAGCTAAGCTAGTCCAGCCTCACGTGTATGCCTCTGACTTCAACCTCATTCAACCTCCCATGGCTTCTCTGCCAACTTCATCCTGACTCTGCACAGAGAAAAGGGAAGACATTAATGGTAATTACAAGGTGTGAGTGGATATTGCAGCTCTGTATCTGATTGTCAGTGAAACCAAATAAAAATGGAACGTAATCAGCCAATTATTAGAACACAGAGTAAACACACCGAGATGTCTCTCTTATTTGCCTTTTCTTGCTTACTTTCCATCCTCAGGTGGGCAAGCCTGGCTCAGGGCAGGAATACAGACCCTGGGACAGGAGTCTGCATAGACCCCAGGGACTCTGACCTGCCCAGGCAGCACAGATGGTGGGAAAGGTGTGGAAGGTCAAGAGCATCAGTTCACAGGTGCACAGCCCTGAGGACCCCTCTGCCCTCCAGGAACTCAGAATCACCCCTCCCCTTGCTCCTGTCACCTGCTGGAGTCATGGGTACCCCTGAATTTCCCCACTGGATGAAGAGGCTCCATATTTCTTCCTGCTTTGTGTAAATACCTTGGACAGCTTCTTGCAATGAATGGAACTCTGATCTTGGGGACACCAAAAAGATTTGGAGAAATCAGGTCTCTCCAAGGCGGCAGATGTATTATGAGGAGAAAGAAGAAAAAGACTTCTCGTCTGTGATGGAGAGTGGGCGTGCGTCCATGCCTGCTGCCCGGTGCAAAGGCAGTTCCCAGGGCCCGGCCAGTCACCTCCCACCGCCTGGTGATCCCCAGTCCCAGGGGCAGAGTGAAACACACAGAAACCAGATGCAAGCCCTTGCTCTCTAATGCCACTCTGCGGTCAGCAGCTGAGATTTTTAGTAACAGAGCAGTACTGCATGTGTGTGATCTCACTCAATCGCGGGTCTCACCCATCAACAGCTGAACTGTGCTCCAGGAGGCAGCAGGGAGGTGCAGGGCATAGCTCTGTCACCAAGGAGACAGTTTCTACCCATCCCCCTTCCCCGGCCCCCATCCACATTCCCAGCCCGGGGACCTTCTGTAGCTCAGTTCAGTTCTCCAAGTCCCAGTTGCCTCATTTGTCAATGAAGACTGTAAGAGTATCCATCTCATGAATTTGAAAGGATTAAATGAAATAATGCATGCTGACTGCGCCTAGTGAATATTCATTATCACTGTACCACAATGTATGTAAGTTGTCGGCTTTTAATCTCTGTGTGTATTTCTTCATAGATGATAGGCCTTGCCAATGATCTTGAGAGAACACGTTGTCTGATTTTTAGGACTTGAGGGGCACCCAGCTCTGCCTGGTCATCCTTCTCCATTTCTCTAGTCTGTTCATTCATTTGCTCACCTGGTCTCCACGCCGTTTTTCTTCCTTGGTTTCTCAAACTTAACACCTCCCACACACCCTGCAACCTCTCCCCACCCAGCAGACCCTCAACTTCAGAACCTGCTGAGAGCACAGGAGCACTGGCTTGGGGATCAACCTTTTCTTCCCTTCAGTGTGTTTATGAAACACTTAACACCCATCCCCCAGCTCTCTCCCTTCCATTTCTTCTTCTTCTTTTTTTTTTTTAATTATGAAAGTATAACACATTTGCAGGAGATTTGGTCCCCTCCACTTCTTAAAAGCAACATCCTGTCTCAGCCACTCAGTGGCCGACCCTCCTTCCTAGATTCCTACAAGCTAGACGCCCTAGGTTCCATCCCCTTGCCTGTTGCTCAAGGTCTTCATGACATGGTCACCATCCCTCTTCTGCATCATCCATAAGCTTCTCTCTGAGATCATCCCTGTCAGCATCCAAACACTACCTAGGATGCCTCACCTTACAAAGAAGCCAACAGAACAAAGGCTCTCCCTTCACCCACCAGCTCTCTCCCTTACCACCTCATCTCTTTGCTCTGTCACTGCAAAACTTCACAATGCTATACACTTCTCAAAAGGTGTAAAGTGAAAGTACCAGTTACTCAGTTGTGTCTGACTCTTTGCAGCTCCATGGACTATTGTCAGCCAGGTTCATCTGTCCAGGCAAGAATACTAGAGTGCGTAGCCATTCCATTCTCCAGGAGATCTTCCCAACCCAGAGACTGAACCCTGGTCTCCTGCATTGCAGGCAGATTCTTTACTGTCTGAGCCACCAGGAGAGTCCCAATATATACTCCTAGTCTTTACTTACTCAATCTATTTTCCCCTGACCGCACTCCATCAGGCTTTCATCTTGACTACTCCTCTCACATTGCCCTTCGAGGTCTCATAACCTCCATTTGGTTGAATCTGGTCCATGACAGGTGAGTAGCATCCCCCACACACGATCACTGTCTTCTTGAAAAGTGCCCTCTGTTTCTTGTGACACTTGGTTCTGCCTGACTCACTGGTCCTACTCTGCGTCCTTTTGCTTGACACTAAACTAACTGCTGTAGTATCTTAGGATTAAGTCTTGAAGTTCCTCTCTACCTGCACCCTTTCTTTCTTGATCTCATTAATAGACATCCTGAACACAGGAGACTCAAACTTAATTCTTAGACAGGATGCTGACCACTCCCTGGACCTCCCCATTTGATGTCTAATAGGAAGCACCAGTTGTATCTCAAGACTTGCTCTCTGCACCATCACCCCCACTCCTCATGGCCCCTCCCAGAATAGCTAGTCCTCTTCCTTTGGCTTTCACTCTCTTACTGAACACAACAACCATTCATGTAGCTGTTCTGGATAAAACCCAGTCATCACCCTCAACTGTTCTTTGTTTTCACATCTAACCATCAGCTCTCTGTCCATTCTGGCTCCAACATGTATCTAGAATCTGACCACTTTCCTCCATCCTCTCTGGCGCCCTTCCCAGGCCAAGTCACTCTTGGGTCTGCCTTGGACACTGGAATGGGACCATCATCCTCACCACTCTGCTCCCCTCCATGCATACATCCCCTACCCAGTGTCTCCTTTCTGATCTGAAAATCAGAGAACACCTGCCCTCAGAATATCTTCCAATGGCTTTAAACTTCAACTGGGGGGGGGAAATCAAGCATGTTTCTATGTTTGCTGAGTCTCTGTCAAGCCCCACTGCTCACAGTGGCCCAGGTGGCGACACCCACCTAAAGCACTGTCTCATCCCTGGATCAGGAAGTCTCCTCCTGGAGATTTCTGCATAGGAGGATGCTCTGTCTTCCAGGTCTCAATCAGAGAGGGCTACTCAGATACATCATCTAAAGACATTGTCCACCTACCCCCTCAGACTCTGTCACCTTGCTATTGTTCCCATTCTTTGTTGTTTTATCATTGACTTCACCTCTTAAATTATTTATACACTTGGTTATTATCTGTGCCCCCATTAGACCCTGAGCCCCATAACAGTAGTCACCAGCCTGTTCTATTCATCTGCATAACCATAACAATTTTAAAAGTACCTGATGTACAGTCTAATTTAAAACATATTGATTTATTTAATGAATGAATCCATTGCTTAGAGTCTAACATTATGACTATAGGTGAGCCTTCAGTTACCATGATATATAAGGATGCCTACAGCCCAGTCTCCACGATGCCCATTGTACGTGCCTTCAAGACCATCTCCTTCATCCTTCCCTCATCTGTGCTCCTACTCTGACCAGCACAGACCTGGATTTAAATCCTACCTTCTCTACCTGATGGGTCTTACTGGACATGTTTCAACCTGTCCAGGCCTCCATTTCCTCAACAGCAAAATGAGAGAATACCTACTACTTTGCAAAACTACCGTGGAGGTTAATGAGATAAAGTTCCTGGAGTGACCAGGCCTGGCACATTTCTACTCTCAGTAAATGGCCATTCCTTTCTTCTGTCCTTATAAGTGAGTTCGGCTTGCCCTTGGGGAAGGGGGTTGGGAAAAAAAGCAAGTCTAATTAAGCAAATTTACACCAACTTGTGAATGACTCTTAGCCCTTCAGCCATCCCAGAGGATGGCTTATTAACCTAAATGCATTACTAATTGGTAGAATCTCTGTTAGTTTAACAGAAGCAAGGCAACTTTCAGGCAGAGAAGGGCCTATGCCTTTTGGCTAGGATGCTGGGCCAAGGAGTCTCCTCCCAGGGACTTTCTTGCTCTTCATGTGACTTGGGTTATTTCCACCCCCACCTTTGTCCATAATGAACCACCAGCTCTGGAAGCATTCAGGTTCTTTGCTGGTTTTATTCTTAGGGCATTTTTCCAATCTCTCAGTAGGAAGGTTTCCACAAACGCCCAGAAATGTGACTGCCTTTCATCTGGAGCAGCTCCAGGGGGTGTAAACCAACAGCTCCCATCTCCCTCTGGGCACAGTAGGTGTAGATGTAGGTGATAGATGGGCAATTAGACACCCAGGTGTGCTTTCCGTGTGCCTGCACACACTTAAATATGCATGATTGTCTGTCACACGGACCATCTGAGATCTCAGTACAAGACAAGCTCTTTGGGGCCTGGAAACTATGAAAAATGCATTTGAAAGGGCAAGTTTTTGATGACAGTTGTCATTAACGACTTTATTTTCAAACACATTTCACAGCACGTTTCATGCCAGGAAGGGTTTCTGATCTTCTGAACTTCTAGTCTGCCAGGCTGAGTGATGTGGTGACTGCTCCCTTTGAACACAGGTAGCAAAGGACCCCCAGAGAATGGCAACCATGAAGAGAAAATGCAGGACCAGGGGAAACACAGAGGCAGCTATGTTGGCTTCTACAGAAACCAACAGCCGCAAGACCTTTGTCTCGGGATTATTGAAAAGAGCTGAAAAGGCTAGTTTATAAAGCGTGGCCAGAGCACTTCCCCATATGGGGAATTATTCAATATGGGGAAGTGTCCATTTGTCTAGTAAGAAGATATTTCTCTTGATTGACCTCTTACTGCACTATTCCCCAAGAATTTATCTAACTCAGGCCTGATTTTTCTGAGTCTTGGTTTCAGATAAGAAGGTCAACAGCCATAGGAAAATTGGTATTTGAGGCTGCTGTTTAGTAGCTAAGCCATGCCCGACTCTTTGCAACCCCAAGGACTATAGCCCACCAGGCTCCTCTGTCCATGGGATTTCCTAGGCAGGAATAATGGAGTGGGTTGCCATGTCTTTCTCCAGGGGATCTTCCCAACCCAAGGATCGAACCCACATCTCCTTCACTGCAGGTGAATTTTTACCATCTGAGCCACCAGCGAAGCCTTGTATTTGTGATTGCTCTTTCTCTAATAAGAAGTAGGGGAGACAAGATTCCCTTGTATGAATACAAAGAAGACTTATCTGAATACTTTTAGAAACAATAAATAGCCTTTGCCAGGAATCACTGTGCTTGAAGCTGGAGTTCCTAGGAAGCTATTGAGGCCAAAAAAGGATAAAGACAAGAGTAAACCAGTGAGTCTCCAAATATTGATCTATTCAGCATCAGATTCCTCTTAACACTCTTCAACTTAATTTAAAACAGACTTTTTCTTGTTTCACTTTTATATCCTTTTTAAGGATGGAACATTACGTTTTAAAGTTCCAAGAGCCATCAAGAGAATAAGATGAGCCACACATAAAATATTTACAAAAGATATCTGATAAAGTATCACTTTCCAAAAGACGGAAACGACTTGTAAAACTCAACAATGAGAAATGAACAAGCCAATTAAAAATGGGCAAAAGATCAGGCTGCTCATCAAATATGATATACAGATGGCAAATAAGAATATGAAAAGATGCTCAGCATCATTTCTCATTAGGGGACTGCAAATTAAGACAAGGAGATAACACTGCACACCTATTACAATCGCCAAAATCCAGAATGCTGACAACACTGAACACTGACAAGGACGTGTAGCAACAGCTCTCATTCATTGCTGGTGGGAATGCAAAATGGTACAGCCACTCTGGAAGACAGTTTGGCAGTCTTGCACAAAACTAAGCTTACTCTGCCCATATGATCTAGTAATTGTACTTTTTGGTACTTGCCCAAATGAGTTGAAAAGTTATGTCCACACAAAAACCTGCACACATTGTTTATATCAGCTTTATTCATAACTGCCAAAACTTGGAGGCAATCAAATGTTCTTCAATAGCTGACTGGATAAATAAAATGATATCTCCATAAAACAGCATATTATTCAGTGCTAAAAAGAAATGAGCTGTCACGCCTCATCTGAAAAGGCTACATGCTGTACAATTTCCACTATAACACATTCTGCAAAAGGCAAAATTATGGAGATGGTAAAAAGATCAGTGGTTGCCAGGGACTGGGGTAGGGGAGGTTGAACGGGTGGATTGTCTGGCATTTTTAGGGCAGGGAACCTAGGCTGTGTAATATATTGGGTTGGCTAAAAAATTCGTTTGGGTTTCTCTGTACAATGTATGGAAAAACCCAAACTTTTCTGGCTAACCCAACATATTTCTGGATACACGTCCTTATTCATTTGTTAAAATCCACGTAATGTACAATACAAAGCATGAGCCCTAAGGTAACCCAGGACGTCTTGCTAATGATGTGTTGACAAAGGTAAACCTAAAACTGCTCTAAAATATAATCTCTGTTTATTAGAAAAAGTTCTATGATCAAGAAAGTGAAATTATTGTATTATTTACTGAAAAGAACAAGCAAAATCCCACTATTGTTTATCAGTTCTTCCTCATGTCACGTGGAAGTTTTAGACAAAATTATCTAGGCTGGAAAAATTCTGTCCTGTCCCCAAAGAAAGCTAGTGTTCACTTTGACATTATCTAGAATGTCTGGTTATTTACTGCTGACCAACTGTTCAGTGGATTCCCTAACAAATGACTAAGTAGGCCGGAAGAGCTGAGCAGGGAGCCAGATTTCAGTGGCCAGCCAAGTGCTGGACACCAGGCCAGATGCAGTGTGGGTAAGGCGGCCTTGTCTCCATGAGGGGAAGGGAGGAAGGGACAAACTGGGACACTGGGACCGACATACCTACTCTACCGCATGTAAACCAGATAGCTAGTGAGAAGCTGCTGTACAGCACAGGGAGCTCAGTGCCCTGCTCTGTGATGACTAGAGGGGTGGGGTGGAGGGGGAGAGTGGGGAGGCGGCGCACGAAGGAGGGGAGATAGATATATGTATACTTATAGCTGATTCCTGTTGTTGTACAGCAGAAACTAACACAACACTGTGAAGCAATTATACTCCAATAATAATAATAATAGTAATAAGAATAAAACTACTCTGTAAAGACCACCCATCTTTAAAACCCGGCAAATAGAGGAACAGGGAGTTTAAATAACTCTCCCAACAGCATAGCAAGAATTGGAATGATTGAAATTAAAAATCCAGATTAATGCAACTTCGAATTCAGCTACTTTCATCACAAGGTTTTAGTTTGGATGGTGATTTGTTCTGGTTTTCCAAGAATCAGGTCAAGCTATGCCTGCTCCTGTTACCCTGAGTATAACTTGGTGTTTCTGATGGGGTCACATTAGCCCCAAAGGGAGAATTACATTAAACTGCACAGATGAAAAGTTTGTTTAAAAATAATAGAAGCTGAAACTATTTCATATTGAATAGCCCTAGCATACAGCACAGAGGACTATATTCAACATCCTGAGATAAACCATAATGAAAGTGAAAGTGAAGCAGCTCAGTCATGTCAGACTCTTTGCGACCCCATGGATTGTAGTCTACCATGCTCCTCCCTCCATGGGATTCTCCAGGCAAGAATACTGGAATGGGCTGCCATTTCCTTCTCCAGGGGATCTTCCCAACCGAGAGATCAAACCTGAGTCTCCTGCATTGCAGGCAGATGCTTTAACCTCTGAGCCACCATAATGGAAAGAAATAGAAACAAGAATGTATAGGACTTCCCTGGTGGCATAGTGGATAACAATCTACCTGCCAAAGCAAGGGACACAGGTTCAATCCCTAGTCCGAGAAGATTCCACATGCCGCAGAGCAGCTAAGTCTGTGCTCCACGACTCCTGAGCCCATGCTCTAGAGCCCGCAAGCCACAACGATGGAGCCCATGTGCTGCAACTACTACAGTCTGTGTGCCTAGAGCCTGTGCTCCATGATAAATGAAGCCACTGCAATGAGAAGTCCAGGCACCGCAATGAAGAGTGGCCCTCACTCACTGAAACTAGAGAAAGCCCATGCACCAATGAAGACCCAGGGCAGCCAAAAATGTATTAATTAGAAAAAGAGCGTGTGTGTATACACACATGTTCTTTTTATACATATACATATATGTATATATATATATATAAATAACTGAATCACTTCGGTGTGCAGCAGAAATTAACACAAGATTGTAAAGCAACTATGTTAATATTAATCCCTCAGCTGTGTTCAACTCTTTGTGACCCCATGGACTGTAGCCTGCAAGGCTCCTCTGTCCATGGGATTCTCCAGGCAAGAATACTGGAGTGGGTGGCCATTCCCTTCTCCAGGGGATCTTCCTGACCAGGGACCAAACCCAGGTCTCCTGCACTATGGCAAGATTCTTTACCGTCTGAGTCACCAGGTAAAGCAACTATACTTGAAAGAAAAATAAATAAATAAATAACAGCAGCTGGTCTAGCTTGGGTGCTCATCCTGTGCTACAAGCCTCACGTAGATTAGTTCATCTAAGCCTCACTCATACCCTCTGAGACAGATGGGATTGTTATCTGTATTGGGCAGGTAAGGAAACTGAAGTTAAAAGAGGATCGTTGAACAAAGTTCAAGTATCTAGCTAGTAAGGGTTAGAGAGTCCAGTGCAAAAGTCCAAGGACAGGGTAGATGTGTAGTGAATGGTGGCTTTTATTATGAATAAATGAGTAAATATTACTGAAAGCATCAGTAAATGGATGAGAGAAAAGCAGAATAAGCCCAGAAAAAAGCACAGGACTGGAAACTTACATTCAGAAGAGCTGCTCTGGGGACTTCCCTGGTGATCCAGTTGCTAAGACTGCACTACCAGGGCAGGGGGCCCAGGTTCAATCCCTGGTCAGGGAACTAGATCCCACATGCTGCAAATAAGGGCTTGTGTGCCTCAGCTAAAGATGCCACAAGCCCCAGGGAAGACTGAGAATCCTGTGTGCTGCAACTAAGACCTGGCACAGCCAAATAAATAAATATTAAAAAATAAATAAACCAAAAACAAGAACTACCCTGTGAAGATGGTATTTGAGAAGCTTCTGCTCTGCCTGGTTGACTAGTTTCTAAGAAGAAACTAAAAGACCAGAGATATGACTGCCTTGGACCCTGCTGTCTAGTATGGTCAACACTCAGAGCCTTACAGCTCACTCCTCGTGTGGTCCTTCACATCTGCCTGGTACAGACCTCCCTGTCTGGTATCAGAGCTCATAAACTGCTTTGTTCTCATGTAATTCTCACACATGTTTTGAAATCCTGCCTTCTGGGTCCCCACCTGTCTTCACCCATTAATGTTAACTACATATTGATAATACACATTTAATAGTAGCTATAATATTAACCGTGCCTTGATAATCCAGACTTGAGTCCAAGCAATATAGATAGAGAAAGAAAACATTCTATTAACATTTATAAAACTGTATAGCACAGGTGTCCTTGGTGGCTCAGTGCTAAAGAATTAGCCTGCAATGCAGGAGACTCGGGTTTGATCCCTGAGTTGGGAAGATCGCCTGGAGAAGGAAATGGCAAACCCCTCCAGTATTCTTGCCTGGGAAATCCCATGGGCAGAGGAGTCTGGTGGGCTATTGTTCATGGAGTCACAACAGAGTCAGACATGACTTAGCAACTACACAACCACACCACAACGTCATAGCCCAGGCAACTCTACTCGGTGTTCTGTGGTGACCCAACTGGGAAGGAAATTCAGATAAGAAGGGATATATGTAAATATAGATGATTGACTTTGCTGTATAGCAGAAACTAACACAACATTGTGAACCAACTATACGCCAATAAAAATCAGTTAAAATGAACAACAACAACAAAAAAGAAAACATCTGCAAGAGCTCAGTGACTCTGGAGATGTCAGGGTGTGTGTAACCTCTGGTCTGAAATAGCAGAACAGGGTGTATCGAATCCCCTTTGTCCTAGGCTGTACTACATTCATAAGCATATGCTGCGTTTATACGGGCCCGTGCACTGCTCCTCCTCTTCATTCACTAATTTAGCCTGTGTAATGCTCTCCATCAATTGCCCATAAAGCTACTGCACATCTGGCGTTCTTTCCAATTACTGCAGGGACGGCCTGAACTTCGCAAACTCCTCTGAGCTTTTAGCCTTCCCCAAGCGGTAAGTGATTTGTAATTTCATCTCAACAGATTCATAAAGCTGGTTTGGACTCTCTTGTCTACTTAACTAGAGTCACCTCTACCTTGACCTATGAGATTGGGACTGGAGACCACGTGAAGTCCCAGACAGGAGCCTTGGTTTATTTAACCAGCTCTCAACTTGAGCCATTCCTGCACTTTGCATGGTCTGCCCTGGAGTGCCAGTTCATCAAGATGCATTCAGAAAGCCTCACTTTATCAACATTCCCTGTCAGTAGGCTCTTCATTCAAAGCACATAAGGATCCAAGGTCATGATGCCCAATTACAGAGGATGCCAGTGGGTGCTGGCTCGTGGGTGGAACCCAGAGTGATTTCCAAGCAGATCCCCTGGAGAAGGGAATGACTATCTACTCCAAAGAGTCAGACACAACTGAGTGACTAAGCACACCAGTATTCTTGCCTGGAGAATTTCATGGACTAAGGAGCCTGGTGGGCTACAGTCCATGGGGTTGCAAAGAATCAAACCTGACTGAGCAATTCACACTTTCTCTGGGCTTCCCAGGTGGCACTAGTGGTAAAGAACCCACCTGCCAATGAAGTAGAGAAAAGATGCGGGTTCAATCCCTGGGTCAGGAAGATCCCCAGGAGAAGGGCATGATAACCCACTCCAGTATTCTTGCCTGTAGAATCCCATGGACAGAGGAGCCTGGTGGGCTACAGTCCATGGGGTCACAAAGAGTCAGATCGTACTAAAACAACTTAGCACATGTTTGCAGAGCATGACCCTTGAGAAACAGAAGGTGGGCGTTACTTTCCTTTGATGGATTCTTTCTCTCCACCTTTCCCCCGAAATTACACAGGAGTCTTGCCTTCCAAAGGACAGGAGCTGCACACGGACATTATCTTCTAAGTGAAGAGTGGAAATGAGTTTTAATTTAAAACTACAAGAGGATACCTCTCTGTAAACCCAGCAATCTTGATATTCAGCAGTATTGGTGAAAAGAAAATGCAGAGGAAGCATAACTAAATTCAATAGTTTTGATGCAATAGGATATATTTAGAATAAGTCTGTGTGAGGCAAGGTCTCTTTAAGTTCAGAATCAAATTTATCCCACCTGCATTTTTCTTTTTTTTATCATTGAGCTGCAGTCATAGACTCAGATAATGAAGGCTTAATTTTGCTCGCTGACTCGTGTATTCCAGTATCATAAACCCGCCTTACTACATGTACATGAACGCAATTGGGCAAATCACAGCAATTACACTTGGCATTAAAAAAAAATCTACACAAAATACAAGAGGAAATTTCAAAAGCACAAGGTTAATGCACCTCACTATCGCCCAATGAACAGAGGTCCCAACTCCAAACAACAAATTGGTGTTTCGATGCTCACTTAGCGGACAATGGAAGGCAGGGATTCAAGACTCTTGGAAGAAACCAGATAGAAATGATTTTCAGTCAAAGGGGAATAATCTACATTCATAAGCCCACAGGTGATGAGACGCTTGCTCCATCATGGGCGGATGGGAACTGCTATTTTCAGCCGCGTTAATGCAGCTGTGTTAGTCTGTAGGTGAATCAGTCCTGCTTCATCAGACACATCAACAGCCAGCATCGGAACTGCCATTTTCCGTCGACTTAGACATATTTTCTTAATTGCCATCTTTAAATAGATGCTGTTCCTCCTACCTCTCCCAAACCATCCATCATCAGTGGTAATAGGGCCAGAAATGACCAGTCTAGTCATTTTCTCTTGACCTTCTCTCCTGAGTCCCCCTCCCCGCAACATCTCCCCCAACCATTGCCTCTCTGCACCCCGCCCTTCACATTTTCAACACTTCAAAGTCAGGCTGTCAAGTCTGCGGAGGTACCAGGAGCCCTTTACAAACCTTGTGGCAGTGAAGACCTTCACTGCCATTTTTCTTTTTCATCCTGTCCTACAAAATATGGTCACCAGACAGCGCCTGTTTTGTCTCCAAGTGCACCCGCTGTCTGCCCTCTTCACTTTCCTTCCTCACTTCTGCCACTCCTTGTCTCCATTCAAGAAGCAGCCTTGCCACCATCCTCCCCACTGCACTTACCTCTCCTGCAGGACCCTGACAGCAGAGCAACAGTGTTTCAAAGAGTGGCCATGGATCTGGTGGTCCTGTGGAACCAGAACCTCCTTCGGCAAAGCTCCAAGTAGCTAAAGAATCCCTAGTCGCAAGCCCTAACTCTACCACCCTCAGCCTCATCAAAAGGCAATTAAGCTTTTAATTGCATGTTCATTGCCAACCTCTTCTTTGCTTGTGATTAAAAAAAAAAAAAATTCATGCTACGTTACGTTCCAGAAAGGACAATTCAAAATAAAGGAAGGGAAAATCAAACCACATTCCTTAAAGCTGGAAGCCCTAACTTCAAACCATAATTGGAAGAGACTCAGCCCATGTTAAAAAGTAATGTCTGGCTGAATTCTTTACCCCTGTCAAAGGATAGATACCCTCCGTTTATAGTCAATCATTCTGTTCATAGAGACCATGAGCAGGCTTCAGACAATATTTGTTAACCTCCTGAAATTGTTTGCAACTTGCATCTGCATACACAAACAAATGTATATGTTTTATAAACACACACACACACACACACACTTCTGTAAATTGCCATTAACCAGATTCTCAAAGGAATCAACACTTTAAAAAATTCAAACAAATTGCTGAGAATCAGTGATTCACATCTATTCCTTCACGACTGGTTTTAACAATTTGTAATGAATGTGTATGTGTTAGTCGCTCAGTTGTGTCTGACTCCTTGCAACCCCACGGATTGTAGCCCACCAGGCTCCTTTGTCTGTGAAATCCTCCAGGCAAGAATACTGGAGTGGGTTGCCATTTCCTAGATCAAGGGGTCTTCCTGCCCCAGGGATCAAACCCCAGGTCTCCTACATTGTATGTAGATTCTTTACCATCTGAGCTTCAGGGAAGTCCTGTAATGAATAGGATTTTCAAATATTTAAAGGCAATCCTATAAAAGTATTTAGGATGACCTATAGTTTGGAGAAAAAAAGGATCTAATCCAAAAATAAATGAAGACTATAAGGCAAATCTGTCTATTTACCCTGGCACAATCAACAATTTGGAACAAGAGAGAGCTGGTAATTCTTGACCTATTGTTGCCTTGCTTCCAGATCACTTTTGACCAAAATTATGAGATTTAATGAATTGTTATTTATGTTTCTAGGTCATTACTTCCTAGATCTGTCTTCTGAGAAGTTACCTGATATTGGGTTACATTATAAACAGGCAAAACATGAGAAGAAGATATTGAAAGTCACCCAAATGCCTTTGGGTCTGCAGGATTCAACTTTAACCTTTTCCTTCCTGAGAAAACACGTGTGAGGAAAAAACTCAGGGTCAGTCAAGCTCTAAGTGAACTTGAAGTCCCACCGAAAGCTGTCCGGAACCTCTGTACTAATTTCCCAAGGCTGTTATAACAAAGTACCATAGCCCAGGGGCTCCAAGCAATAGAAGCTGGCCCTTTCAAAGTTCTGGAGACTAGAAGTCTGAAAGCGAGGTTTCAGCAGGACATTGCTCCCTCTGAAGCATCCTGGGGAGGATCTTTATTTGCCTCCTCTAGTTTCTGGAAGCTCTAACCATTCTCTGGCTTGTGGCAGCCAACTTCCCATTTCCTCCTCTGTCTTGTTGGAGTCTGCTGTGTCTGTGCCTCCAAACCCTGTCCCCTCTCTGTGTGTCTGTGCTCAGAAGTCTGTCCTCTTCTACGAGCACCAGTCGTTTGGGACTAGGACACACCCTCGAGAAGGCTGAGAGCAGAAAAATCGATGCCTTCAAATAGTGGTATTGAAGAAGACTCTTGAGAGTCCCTTGGACAGCAAGGAGATCAAATCAGTCAATCCTAAAGGAAATCAATCCTGAATATTTTGGGAGGACTGATGCCAAAGCTGAAGCTCCAGTACTTTGGCCACCTGAGGCAAAGAGCTGACTCACTGAAGAGACCCTGATGCTGGGAAAGATTGAAGGCAAGAGGAGAAGGGGACAACAGAGGATGAGATGGTTGGATGGCATCACCAACTCAATGGACATGAGTTTGAGCAACTCCTGGATATAGTGAAGGACAGGGAAGCCTGGCATGCTGCAGTCCATGGGGGTCACAAAGAGGTGGACACAATTGAATGACTGAATCCTAATGACCTCATCTTAACTTGATGACAGCTCTAAAGGCCTTATTTCCAAATCAGGTCACATTCACAGGGAAAAGTGGTGAGGACTTCAACATCTTTTGCCGGGAGGGCGGGATGCAATTCAACCCATAACATCTTATCAGCTCGAAATTTTACGGGTGCAATGACATTAACAGTAAAAAGAGAAATCAGAAGTGGAAAGATGCTACAGGGACGTTGGTGATTATAAGAAGAAGTCAACTAGCCATTTCAGGCAGTCTCCTGGCTGGCAGCTCTTGCACCAAGGACAACATCCACCTTTCCAGAGCCAGAGCTTCCAGGCCTCAGGATCATAACATCAGGTATATCAGCTCAACCAAAGATGATCAGGCTGTGAAGGACCACTTCATGCACACCTGACTGACAGAAGATGGATTTATAAAACAGCGTGACAGTATCTGGGCTTCCCTGCTAGCTCAAATGGTAAAGAATTTGCCTGTAATATGAAAGATCCAGGCTCAGTCCCTGGGTAGAGAAGATCCCCCGGAGAACGGAATGACAATCCACTCCAGTATTCTTGCCTGGACAATTCCATGGACAGAGGAGCTTGGTGGGCTACAGTCCATGGGGTCGCAAAGAGTCAGATACAACTGAGCGACTAACATGACAATATTTATTACCACGGAGCAATCTCCCCAGCAGGAAAGAAGGAAAGTCACATACACCGGGGCTGTCACCCCTTCCTATGCAAACTCACTTGGAAGAACTCACATCACAGGTGGGCAGACTAGCAGTTAAGTGTAGCGACTTCACTTTCACTTTTCACTTTCATGGATTGGAAAAGGAAATGGCAACCCACTCCAGTGTTCTTGCCTGGAGAATCCCAGGGACAGAGGAGCCTGGTGGGCTGCCGTCTATGGGGTCGCACAGAGTCGGACACGACTGACGAGACTTAGCAGCAGCAGCACTGGGGGAAGTAGAAATGCCCTTAACAGAATACAAGTGAGTTATAATATATCAAGAGTTTCCAGTCCCATTTCAGGAATCTGATAATTAACCATCTAAGTACTGGCTACACAAGAAGTACTTAATAACACCTGCTGATTAAGCACAAAGACAGAGATCTGTGACCTTGAACCAGAGTCTATTTCTCCCTGGACAGAAGCAGGGACTTGGCAACAAGCTCCTATTCTGGACTCACTCTTTGTAGATTCCAAATGGCACTTTCTATTTGCACTTCTTTGCATGATAGCTAGAAGTTTCTGTATCTCTGACAGATTATAACCCTCTGTGAGATGCCCTGGTATTATGCTCATTTGTCAGTCCACAGACCTGAGAAGAGACCCAGACATACAAAAAGCATCTCTGCCACCTTGCCCTCGATGGCAGCATCCAGCTCCAATGTGGGATACTGACATCCAAGCCAGCCATGGTCCTCCCTACCCCTCCTCCATCTCTTTGCGTGCTCTTTCAGGGGCAGACATCATTAACAGACTAAAGCACCCTTCCTAAACAAAGTCCCGAACATTGTCCATCATCCTCTTCTTTTCCTATCAAGAAGTGGGGGACTCTAACATGCACTGACTACATGTACCCGCCCATCCTTCTGGTCCAATCTTCTGCCCTCTTTGGTTGGGAGCATAAGGTTGAAGGAATCCACTCTACATAAGTGGATCCTCACACACTCACATATGAGTCTGTATGCAGGCTCATGCACCTGGGTGGGTCATAAGGGGTATATTTCTAAATGCAAAATGAGGCAGGGAGAACACTTAACTGCTTATATCTTTAAAAGGAAAGTTAGGTAGACATATCTGAAAGACTTATCACCCGAATACATGGGTCTAATTCACAGATACATAGGATGCTGGCCTTTCCCAAATAATGGAAAATAGACAAAGGGAAACACTGTATAGACTCTTATCAGCGTTAGGAGAATGAACACTCTGCTCAGCATCCCCCGTGCGGTCCGATGCCGGCCGAGGACTATCGTGCAGGTGGAGCAGGCTGTGGCAGCAGCCTGTACCCTAGGGACGCTCGGAGAAATAACAGATCTGCTTCAAGACTCTGAAGTTCAAGATGCGGGTGATGTGTGCATATGAGACTTTAATGGCAGTAATTAAGATATTATAACTTCTAGGGGACCTCTGATGTTACTTCATCTATTTAAGGATAAATTTAGCCCTTGTTGGATGATGACAGTTCAAATCAAGAGTTGTATGAATATCACCCGAGCATGAGACCTCTTTTCATCCTTTGGCCACCAATACATTATCTGCTAATATTTGTTCTGTATTAATACAGACATCAAAAGACAGATAGATTCACCACTGAGAGCTGGAAGCGGGGATGTGCATGTCAGGACTGAATAAGACTTGAACTGTATTTGAGCCTTACCAGGAAAATCAGTGGGGAGGGAAAATCTAGAGCATCTACGGGACACAGCAGTGCACGTATGTAAGGGCTGGGGGCGGCAAGGGTTCGCTATCAAACAGCGAACGTGGAGATGCTTTCAGGGCATTTTCAGAATTCACTTAAAGATGACTGTAAACCAGTTGTCACAGACACAAACACAAAAGGAGCCACAGAAAATAAAGTTAATGGTGATGGAAGGAGTGTTTGTGACACAGAGAAACAGAGAAGGCCAAGTTTTAAAAAGAGGAATCAGGAAATCCTAAAAATGGAGGAAACTTTCTGTGGCCCACTATTCTCTTCATTTATGTATTTATCCACTGTTACACATACCCACCTAGCCATTCATCCAATAATAACCATGAAGAAGCTAATGTCTGGGTCTGCACTGAACTTCAGGTATAAAGAGTGAAATTCTAGGACCTGCCTTCAAGGAACTTATTGTTCAGCAGAGGCTCAAGAAAAACATGTGAGCAGAGGAGAGAAAGAAAGGCTGGGTGAAGGATACGAATGTAAGGTACAAGGACAGTGTGTGTATCACAAAGGGAAAGCAGTCAGTTCCCTTGGGGAGAGCGGAGCTCACAGAGGAGATGGTTCCTGACCCAAGGCCTGAAGACAAACACGCATCCATAGAAAGCTGGATGAAAAGTGAGCTCCAGGGAGATGGGCAGCGTGGACAGAGATCAGAGATGGGGCCATGAACCCCAGAGGCTACTAACACCTGCCTCCTCCTGCTCCTCCCACCTTGGTCTTCTGTGAAGGCTCAATCTCCCCCACACCGGCATTTGAACCCAGAGCACCCCAAGTTCAGCAGGGGGCCACTGTCACATCACCCTGTTTTATTCTGCTCTCAGCGTGCATGGTGTTCTTGGTCCTGTCTCTGGTTTATTTCTTGCTTCTTTTATTTACCTGGCTGCATGCTGTCCCCTTGCCATGGCAACCAGTGCACAGGATGAGAGAAGGGACATCTAGCACGTTCATGCCTGAATTTTCAAGTCTAGAGTAGTCTGGCCAAATTGGGGGAGGGGGGGTTGTCTCTAGAAATACTCATCAAATGACTTGAAAGTGAAGTTGCTCAGTCATTTCCGACTCTTTGTGACCTCGTAGACTGTAGCCCACCAGGTTCCTCCGTCCATGGGATTCTCCAGGCAAGAATACTGGAGTGGGTTGCCATTTCCTTCTCCAGGGGATCTTCCTGACCCAGGGATCGAACCAGGTCTCCCTCATTGCAGGCAGACACCTTAACCTCTGAGCCACCAGGGAAGCCCAATCGAATGACTTAACCAACATTTATTAAAAGCCTTCAGAGTGAAGTCAGACAGAGAAAAACAAATATTGCATATTAACGCTTATATGTGGAATCTAGAAAAATGGTGCAGATGAACCTATTTGCAGGACAGGAAGTCAGTTAGACACAGGTGTAGAGAGCGGAGTTGTGGACCCGAAGGTGGGCAAAGAGATGGTGGGACAAACCGAGAGAGTGGCTCTGAAATATATTCACTATCACGTGTGAGGCTGCTGTACAGCACAGGGAGCTCAAGCCAGTGCTCTGTGATGACCTAGAGGAATGGGATGGGGGGCTGGAGGCTCAGAAGGGAGGGGATTTATGTGTACATATAGCTGATTCACACTGTTGTACAGCAGAACCGAACACAACATTATAAAGCAATTATGCCTCAACTTTTTCTTTTTAAAGCCTACTTCAAGCCCAGCCCTGGGGATATGGCCCCTGCCTCAGACCTTGCAGAGGAGTGAGGCAGCTAATAAGCAAAGAGAATGCACGATTACCTTAAATAGTAATGCAGTCTATGAAGAAAACAAAACTAATGGGATAAAGGGGACAGGAATGGTGGGGACTGAATTACATAGGGTAATCAAGGAAAACAGTCCCAGCAGAAATGTATACTGTGCTGGCGTTTGTCCTGAGTGAATGGCCAGGTGCTGCTTACAAGGAGCTGGTATGATCGCAGAAGAACCCCCCTGTCCAGCGGCGATACTGGAGACAGAGGTAACAGTTGTGATCCTGGACTAATAACTGTATTATATAAAGCTCCTGAAAGGATGATTAGCATAATTTTATTTCTGATTGCATTTAACACAATCACAATCTGCTATATTAGATTTATTTTCAGGCAGCAGACTTTTTAAAATGTATTTCTGTATTATGCAAGCGTTACATTAATGCATTCCCACCACAAGAGATTCAGACACCATAGACATATACTCAGAGTGAGAGAAGGGGGAAGGAACTTTGGCAATTAGAATCGTAAGTCATGTGACCTCACTATGGAGGGCCTGTGGAAGCTGCAAGGCAGTGCAGAACATCCAAAGAGGCGACAGAGTATGGGATACGGGAGCAGCACCTCTTTAGCATCCTCTCAGAAGGGGAAGAAGTCCAGTCCAGACCACGGTTGTTAACCGGACAGGAACGGGATCCTGAGGAATTTATTCAAAGACATTACCTACCACACGCAAAAAGAGAAAATGCCGTGGAGAGACTGTTCTGAGCGAGACCCACTCTTCCATGCACAGAAAACCAGTCTCTGGAGAGGATGAGGGCAAGAGCTCCTTAGCTTCCCAAACATCGCATTTTTCTCAGGAGAAAATGCACAGAGGCATCCACTTGAATTTCCCCACGGGGAAAGCATTTTCATCAACTTCACAGCCTTGGAAGATCAGTTTGTCTTGTCAGGAAAAAAAAAAAGATCTTGCAGAGTTATGATGGAAATCTCAGAATAGCCCTGGGAGCTCAGGTGGGGGTAGGCATGAGCCACCCTCATCGTCCAAATGACATTCTATTCCAGCAGCAGTTCACAGGGGACGACCAGAGAGGGGGGCTCCTCAACAGACCCACGGCTGGAAACCGGGCACTCTGACCCTGAGCTCCAGGACCCAGCGCTCTCTAGATCCCTCCCTAAGGCACCTCCCTCCATCCTCCCAAGGTTGCAGTGGCTGCTTCTCCTAACGTTCCTCACACTTCCATGAGAGTCGAAAGAGCTCTGCAATAAGTCTGTGCAGGCTGCTAATTAGATGCTTCTTGCCACCTATCTCAGGTTAATTCCACGTGAAGCTGGGGCTAACACAGGACTGTTCCTAGCCCCTCCACTGATCCACACTGTTTCTGTTGACACACATTATTCCATCCAAAACCCGCTTCCCTCTAACTCCCTTTCTCCCTCTAACTCTGTTTCTCCCTCTCACCCTCTGAACAAAATATGGATCAGATGCTGTGAAATCGCTATTCTTAGGAGCAACAGATGCAAATACGGTTGCTTTTTCAATTATTTGGCAACTGATCCAATGGTTCCAAGACAGGAGCTAATTAAAACCTAATTGAAATAAAATCATTCCCAATTCTGCTCCCCTCTCTCCGTCGACTGCCTGAGTGGAGGGCTCTGTGGACAGGGCCCCCTCAGTCCCTAAACTTCCTTCCACATTGTAAACATCCATTCGTGATTCATCTGAGAGCATCCTGGCTGCCAGGAAGGGGGCCCAGGCAGGGATGGGGGAGCCCCTGAGAAAATTAGAGAGGGGTGGTGTTCATAATGAACATGGCCAGCTGAGTGGAGGATACATGATACAAGAAAGGGAAATGACAGTAGCGGTCAGAGTGGTCAGCAGATGCTTAGGAGGAGAAGGGAAAGTAAAGGAGGCGGTGGTCCAGGGTCTGGTAGGAGCTGGGGCCAGGGGACAGCATCCAGCGAGCACATGTATTATGTGGGACCCTTGGGGTCTTGTTCAGATGAGTGCATGCTCATGCCCACAGGCTCCTCTGTCCATGGGATTCTCCAGACAAGAACACTGGAATGGATTGCTATTCCCTTCCCTGGAGGATCTTCCCCACCCAGGGATCGAACCTGGGTCTCCTGCATTGCAGTCAGATTCTTTACCCACTGAGCTACCTAGGAAGTCCCCTTGTTCGGATACAAGGAGTCATTTAAAGATCATGTCCTTTCACTTGAACATTCAGATTCCTGGCCTCTCTGGACACACGAGAAAAATCCTGCAACGCTATCTCTTTCCCACACAGAGTAGGACTGAGCGGCATCCTCTTGTCCAGGGGAAGGTGGGTGACCCAAGTTCCTGGTTCCCTCTGGGCACCTCTGCTCTTCCTCACTGCCATTGGCCCCACAGGACCCTGGTTTTGAAATGTGCTGGTGAATGAAAGCCCTGAAGAGCCCAAGGACACAGGAATGTATGGACCTGTGTACTTGCAACATCCCCAAACCACATTTCCCTCCCTGTAGGAAAAGTTGGATAAAACTGTTGTCATGGGGCTGCTCACATCAAAAGCTTTCATCAGTCTTTAAACTCTCAGGAAACCAAAACATTATTCACACGTGTTTTTGTAACTGTACGTTTCTTCTAAGAAACTATGAGAGTCCTTTTTAAGGAGGGCAGGAGGAAATATGAAAAGGAGATCGGGGCTGGGAAAGGCTGATTAGGAAAAGGGTCACGAAAGAATACAGCACAGCCACAGGGGCAGGAGGAAAGGATGAGACACAGCGGGAGCCCTCAGCTGCCCCAACAGGAGGCGTGGGCCTCGTTCTCCAGCCTCTCTGACCTCGGACTCTTCACCTTTAAAGGGGGAAATAAAAACCTGTCCCACAGGGCTGCTTGAAAATGGAGGGAGAAAATCTCCTATAAATTACCTGGCAAAGTAAGGGCCTCCTAAGCACCAGCCATTAAATTAGCCATTAACGAACGCTGCACACAATTATCTAAGACTTCACACTGCATTAAGGGAGGAGGGATTTTTTTTTTTTTTGGCCAACCACATCACCACATCCTTGGCCCTTTTTAAATCTAAAGCAGAAATTTGAATTCACTTACCCAGCATCTTCAGTCTTTTCCTAAGACCCCTTGGCCTTCCCAAAGGACACTACTAACAATTCCTTTCACTAAAGAAAGTGAAAGTGAAGTCGCTCAGTCGTGTCCGACTCTTTGCAACCCCATGGACTGTAGCCTGCCAGGTTCCTCTATCCATGGGATTCTCTAGGCAAGAATACTGGAGTGGGTTGCCATTTACTTCCCCAGTGGATCTACCTGACACAGGGATCGAACTCGAGTCTCAAGTCTGCAGGCAGACTCTTTACCATCTGAGCCACCAGGGGCTCTCCTTTCACTAAAGGAAATGGAAAAGAGAAATCCAGTGGGAACCCCGAGTATACGTGTAAGTGTGAACTCAAGGATCCGACCTGCTGGGCTGGCTGGACCCACCCCTATTCCTGCAGCCTGTGGAAGGAAGCTGCCACGTCCTGAGGGGTTTCATTCAAATCAAGACAAAAAGCTTTCCTCTTTACTATCCATAGGAAATATTCAGAAATTCTCCCGCGGTGGGGAGAGGGACTTGATATTTTAGGAAAAGACTGTCCTCAATTAGACAACATACTGTCAGAGGAGGAGATGCATTCTGCAGTCACAATTTATAAAAATTATATTTTTATATATAACAGTGTCAACAAAGGAGAAGATGCAGTCTTAGACCCAGCCCAATCTATCTGCATCCTATAGGACAAAAAATGACATTTGAAATTACATTGTTAGGGAAAGGTGTAAGGAGACAGCTTCTCACTAATACAGACAAAATTGAAGAGCCACAGAAATGAGGTGGAAGTCCAGGAATCAAGGTGGCTTCCACTTTCCTCTGCAGGAAGTCGGCTTCCTGCCCTCAGACAGGGCCCTGGGATGTCCTGTGTTTTCCTGTAACCGTGTGTAAGATCCTTCCCTTCTTCCTCCCTCTGCTGCAACCAGTGTAGTCATCTACACCTCCCAAAAGGAGACTGATGCCTAGTTTCTGCCTCACATGAGCCAGCACGTCCCCCAAGTGAATTACTCACCATTATTAATCTTTGCAAGTGGTCTCTGGGGCTCATGCTGATGAAGTGCAATCTTTGTTCACAGGATCTCTGGGAGGCTGTCACTGAGTCACTCGGCAACACTGACCATAGCTTTCCTTCCTCCCAGAAACAGTCTCAGTAGCTCCAGGGCTAAACAAAAGCGGTTTGAGGACCAGAGAACTAAAGCAATTGGCCTCTGACTCTCTGTTCACCAAGGGATTTAGGGAGACAGTAGCAGCCCTCTCAGCCTCATCACAGAAGGTGAGAACACTTCTAACCCAGTGTGGATAGCTCAGGAATTTCATGTCTGCCCCCAAGAATCTGTCCATCTCTAAGCTCTGCCTCCAACTCCTGGTCTTATAAATAGAAAGGGCCCCTCCCTCCAAACCCATTCAAGGGCCCTAGAGATCCACCTGGGCATGTCACCACAACTTCCTGTGAAAAGTAGACAAACTTCAAACCAAACTGACTTAGATGTCCCCCCTTCAACCCTCCCAGTCAACACAGGAGGCTTAGAATCCACCTGCCTGTGCAGGAGATGTGGATTCGATCCCTGGGTTGGGAAGGTCCCCTGGAGAAAGAAATGGCAACCCACTCCAGTATTCTGGCCTGCAAATCCAATGGACAGAAAAGCTTGGCAATCTACAGTCCATGAGGTCACAGAGTTGGATGTGACGGAGTGACTGAGAACAATGACAAATGACACGGTACCCATGTTAGGGGATGAAATGTTAGGAGATGTTGAGACACGGAGGATTAGAAAAGTTATATATTCTGCTTCTGTTCATCAGCTGAAGGTGCTGGCTTCTCTAGTTACACGTGAGTGGTTTTTGGCTTTTAAGAATTTGTGAATCAGTTAATCTAAGACATGACATTTATTTGTAGAAATAACTTAACCAGAGGTCAACACTATTCATTTAAACTTCTACATATTGTGGCGCTCCCGTGTTGGGTGCATATATATTTATAATTGTTATATCTTCTTCTTGGATTGATCCTTTGATCCAAAAGTCTACAAGCAATAAATGCTGGAGAGGGTGTGGAGAAAAGGGAACTCTCTTACACTGTTGGTGGGAATGCAAACTAGTATAGCCACTATGGAGAACAGTGTGGAGATTCCTTAAAAAACTGGAAATAGAACTGCCTTATGATCCAGCAATCCCACTGCTGGGCATACACACTGAGGAAACCAGAAGGGAAAGAGACACGTGCACCCCAATGTTCATCGCAGCACTGTTTATAATAGCCAGGACATGGAAGCAACCTAGATGCCCATCAGCAGATGAATGGATAAGAAAGCTGTGGTACATATACACAATGGAGTATTACTCAGCCATTAAAAAGAATACATTTGAAGCAGTTCTAATGAGATGGATGAAACTGGAACCTATTATACAGAGTGAAGTAAACCAGAAAGAAAAACACCAATACAGTATACTAACACATATATATGGAATTTAGAAAGATGGTAACAATAACCCTGTGTACGAGACAGCAAAAGAGACACCGATGTATAGATCAGTCTTATGGACTCTGTGGGAGAGGGAGAGGGTGGGGAGATTTGGGAGAATAGCATTGAAACATGTATAATATCATGTATGAAACGAGTCGCCAGTCCAGGTGCAATGCACGGTACTGGATGCTTGGGGCTGGTGCACTGGGACGACCCAGAGGGAGGGTAGGGGAGGGAGGAGGGAGGAGGGTTCAGGATGAGGAACGCGGGTATACCTGTGGCGGATTCATTTCGATATTTGGCAAAACTAATACAATATTGTAAAGTTTTAAAATAAAATAAAATTTAAAAAAAATAAACTTCTAACATTTTATACTGTGATTTCAAATCAGAAGTGGGCATCAAACTCAAGTGAGACTCTTTTTTTCCAAAATAAGTCCTACCATCAAGATTCTGATGTGACAGAACTGTTACAGGGTGTTTTAATGAAGCTGACATGTACCCCAGAAGGAGAACTCTGTTTAAGACAGAACACTGATGTTAAATACACATATGCATGTGTGTCCCTGGAGAACACATATGTGCTTGGCACTCAGAATAGCCCTGGCACAAAATAGGTGCTCAAGTGATGCTTCTTAAAGAATGAACACTGACTTTAGAAAGATATTTAGTCGTGGAGCATGATTATTTAGATTGTAGTGGAAGGGTCTGTACATATGAGAAAAAATTTCCCATACAGTAAAGGACGTAAGATCACTGTAGATTACATCGTACCTGACCACACATGTTCAGGCTTTGCTGAATTTGCATGACAGTTTTAGAAGAACATACATGTGGAAGGATTAAAAAGTGCTGCTCTGTTCTTGAAGACTAAACCATTGCATGGAAATCTACATGAATGGGGTGACTAAGGCAGGGTTCCCCTGGGACACACCTGGCATATTGGGATGAGCAGTCATTAACTGATCGATTCCACACATATCTCTTTGGCCAGTGGCAGGAACTGTGGTAGACAAATATGGCAGGAATCCAGTTGCCAAGAGCTTAGCATCTACTGGTGGGAAAATAAGCAAGCATTCAAACTACAGCGTGGTGTCATGATGATGAACACTATTGTGCTGATACATGCATAGGGTGATGGGAATAGAGACAGTGAAATACAGTGATTAGAATCTGTCCCTAGTAGTCTTGTGCCTGGACTGGGTTTCACATATGGGGAAATTTGAGAAAAAGAAGAAGCAGTCATTTGAAACAAATGGATCCCTACTTGTGATAACAAAGGTTCAGTAAAAGGCAACATAACCCCTGTAGGGAGAGGACAGAGTTGAGTGAAAGAGAAGCAAAGAGAAATATTGAATAGCTTTGGACAGGGGCCGCCCTGGGAGGCAGCTAGACTTCTCTTGTGTGAATGCAGGGAAGGGGAGTGAATCACAGAAGCAGAATCACATGTAAGTTTTAGGAACATCCTCGCAAAATACATATCACACGTAAGAAAGAGGGGAGCCCAGGCCATTCTGGAACTTCTGCAATTAATCCAGACAACAAATGCTGAGTCTAGATCAGGAGCTGGTGTGACTTCTGTAAAGGGTTAGATAGGAAACAGTTCAGGATTTGCAGGACTCTGCCTCCAGCATGACGACTCAACTCTGCTGTTGCAGCTGGAAAGACCCACGCTTTTTTTTTTTTTTCAATTGAGCAAAGCTTTGTTCTTATAAAATTGTGTGTTTCAAGAACACACAATAAGCCAGATTTGGTCTGTGGGCTGTAGTTTGCAACCCAAGGGTCTGGATCAAGGAAATGATCTGTTCTGGGTCAATGTCCTATAAACTACTGGTTGACCAAAAAGGTTGCTTGGATTTTTCCATAAGATGGTACGGAAAAACCCAAACTTTTTGGCCAACCCAATACACTACTCACCAGTGGGTGGGCCTAGCTAGTTGACTAATCACTACCCCCATTAAGAGACTTAAGAAAGGTGTGATGAGTGGAAATGCTTTTTTTTTTTTTTTAACTTCACAATAGTTTTGGAAAGAATCTAAAAGACACATGCCTGCGGAGGCAACAAACTTATGCCCTCTTCCACACTTCTGGCTCTTGACCCAGTGGTGAAGGATCAAGGCGGGGGGCAGCTCCTCAAAGACCACTGCTGAGAAGCCACCAGGGAGATCTTGGTAAACAGACTTGAGAATCATTGCTTAGTATGACTTCCTTTTAGCCACCAGTACCTCACACTCATGCTAAATTCACCTGTCATCTTTTGTCCTGATAAAGTTAGCACTTGAATTTCTGCAAATAGGATAGACCACCACTCACCATGTGTTGAGGCCACCTTGGTTACCTGGAACTGACAAAGCAAACTCCTTTTGACAACAGCTTAAGGAAATATAGTCAGGAAGGAAAACAGATTAAAGCATCATATTTCAAACTTACACAACCTCTAAATACATGTGGACGATGATGGAGGACGAGGTCATTGCCCTGACTGTTCTCCTGTCTGTAGACCTTTGAGGGATTAGCTTGCAGTGACCAAGGGCTCTCTGGCCCCTGGGGTGGGGGTCTCCAGGAAGTGGATAATACTGATGCTCCCTGCACTCTCTCACTTGGACAGAGCCCTCTTGAAACTTCTCCGTGTATCCTATTCCATACAGTTGCTCTGGGTGCCATTCATAGACACACTGAAAGCCCTCTACTTGACTTCCCTCCCCTCTTCCTCTCTGCCTTACTATTTTTTCTAAACCTAGTAATGATTTGGGTTCACACTGCCTTTCCTTGCTCAACCTTTCTTGTCAGGAAGACCTTCCCTAGACTGGCTGAGATTCAACATGGCGGACTGGAGGGCACCAAGCCATTGGCTCAGTATGGACACTTAACTTTGATCCCTTCTATTTCATGCTTCAGAATGCTGAGAGCAATAGCTCCATCACTATCACTCCTTCACAGTGTCACAGAAATTAAAAGTTAATTAACGAAAAGGGCAGAACACATTTCCATTAAGCATCATAACACTTAAGGGCAAATCCATTTATAGAATCCTCTAGAGCTACTGTTGATCAGGGTTTTCTTCTCAGGGTTTCAGTGAACTTCCTTGAAACAGTGCCTAAGATGCTGTGGTTTACAGCCAAGGATTTCACTGTATCAACGGGCTGAGATGATACCACCCAAAACCAGTTGCAAGACAAACCCCACACTCAGGACTGTTCTCCTAAGTCCTTCTCATTGTGGCTTTAAAACATTAACGTTAAAATTCTTCCTGAAGTCTATTGGTCAACTCTACCAGCAGTAGGTAACTTAAGTCAGAAGAGGTTGGGAAAAAAATTCTTTCAGTTGGTTAGTATGAAGTACTTTTGACCTCCTTCTCATAAATACCTGCTTGCTCATAGCCATTAAGGGGAAAGAATAATTTTTTAAAAACCTCTCAAATAATAAAGAATTAAAGCAAGACTAAGAGGTGGCTTTCTGATTCTACCACCATACCATTCACATTGGACAAAAAGTAAATGATAGAATCTTAGGATTATATCTGCCTTAGCATTGCTGCTGCTGCTAAGTCGCTTCAGTTGTGTCCGACTCTGCGACCCCATAGACGGCCGCCCACCAGGCTCCCCCGTCCCTGGGATTCTCCAGGCAAGAACACTGGAGTGGGTTGCCATTTCCTTCTCCAATGCATGAAAGTGAAAAGTGAAAGTGAAGTCATTCAGTCATGCCCGACTCTTAGTGACCCCATGGACTGCAGCCTTTCAGGCTCCTCCGTCCATGGGATATTCCAGGCAAGAGTACTGGAGTGGGTTGCCATTGCCTTAGCATTGGTCGAGTTCAATAGCTTAGCATCTTCTCCTAACCTGCTAAAGGGGCATGAGTCACTGGGCCATAGCTGATGGTTGAGAAGTTGCTATTGGCCAGGTTCTTTGTGAAACACTGGGTTACAGGATGAGACTCCCAGCTGCCCTTCCCTCTGCTTTAAATACTTCTAGTGACAGGACCTTCCCATACACTCCACTCTTCCCTGGAACAGCTCGCTGTGTCTCAAGTTTTTTACTTAAGCTGCTCATGTAGCATCCTCTTACTGACCCTGATTCCATCCCTGGAGATCCGCGTGGTGTATGTTTCTAACTGTAGCATAAGCTCCCTGAAGTGAGGTGAAAGTCGCTCAGTCGTGTCCCACTCTGAGAACCCATGGACTATACCATCCATGGAATTCTCCAGGCCAGAATACTGGAGTGGGTAGCCTTTCCCTTCTCCAGGGGATCTTCCAAACCCAGGGATTGAACCCAGGTCTCCTTCATTGCAGGTGGATTCTTTACCAACTGAGCCACAAGGGAAGTTCCCCACTAAAGATCTCATTCTCCTTCTTGACAAATTACTGGGTAGAAAAATTAGAATATATAACTGTGTCCCCAACACTAGTAAAAAGCATGAGATGACGCCCTTCTTGGCAGATCACAGAGAGTGTGGCCCGTCTTGGACAGTCAGTCACTCACCAGCCTGAACAGTCTCTGGGGACTTCAGGTAAATCATGAATCAGGCTGTGGACCCAAACAGCTAAAAGTGTACTGGTACCTTCTCCCGGGCAAGCACAGGGTTAAAAGACACCTCCAGAGCCAGTAATCTTGAGCTCCTCATTATTTGTTCAGTATTTTATGTCTTTATTTATTAAAACATTTCTTTGCCTAGCCAAATGTTTATCTATTGCATTAGAAGAGGAAGAAGAATATCTTCTTCTCAGAATATATGAACAACTTTCTTGCAGTAAGATTCCAGAATTGTGCTAATTTGTACACTGTTATTGGAGAAGGAAATGGCAACCCACTCCAACGTTCTTGCCTGGAGAATCCCAGGGACAGTGGAGCCTGGTGGGCTGCCGTCTATGGGGTCACAGAGTCAGACACGACTGAAGCGACTTAGTAGCAGCAGCAGTACACTGTTATTAGGATTAAAAGCAGCTAAGATGATGCAACTCACATTTCTCAGCTTGGACCTAAGAGAATGCCTGGGCCCTGCATCCTCAGATGACAATACACGTTGTTAGTATCACTCATTTCTAACACTTTTTCTTCTCTATGCATCAGTTGTCCTCAGGAAGTATTTCTCCTGATTCTTAGATGGAGACAGGAGAGTAACATAGAGAATTCAAAACTCTTTTTCAGGAATTTCTGATACCACTAAAAATGCTGTTTTGGGAGTTAGGTATTTGAGCCTGAAATTAAACTTCTGAAGTATAGTCTTTGGAGGATTCTGTTTCTTTTCTCCTCCCTTTCCTGTATCGATCTCTCCTTTATTTGCTGATGCTGCTTCCTTTCTTGTTGCTGGGGATTTGTCGGAGCCACATCTGTACATGATTTCTTATTTCTGTTTGTTTTGTACATAATCACCAGATGCTTCAACTTCCAGCTCCCCGATCTGGGGGAAGCGTTCTAAGGTAGAAGTGTGGGCCATCAGCAGAATCCACGACCCCAAGCCCCCAACCCAGGGCAGGCTCCTCAGAGAACAGGCCAGCCTGGCCTGCTGCTGATGATCAGGCATGTGTCGTGTTGAGAAGGAAATGACAGGAGTGCACAGCAGCGAGTCGCCAACAGCAGGAACCACGGGCATTGGCAGCAAACTGGCAGTTGTTATTGTTGTTGTCCTTTAGTCACTTACGTCAAGTCTGACTCTTTGTGACGCCCATGGACTATAACCCACCAGGCTCCTCTGTCCATGGAATTCTCCAGGCAAGAATACTGGAGTGAGTTCCCATTTCCTCTGCTAGGGGATCTTCCCGACCCAGGGATTGGCAAGCGAGATCTTTACCCCTAAGCCACCTAGGAAGTTCAGCAAATTGGCAGTGGGAAACTGCAAAAAATTTTGTACATACTCCCATATGAGACGGTGAATTCCAAGAGAAAGTACTGACTCAGGTATTCTGAGGAGCTCCCAGTCACCCCGAAACAACCTGCAGGGCTATTTCACAGGTGTGTGGCCACCTTTAAGGAACAGCCTTGTGGGAAACACGGCTCATACAGTGCTGCAAAGGTGATGGATGTGTTTTTCACTGTGCCATCTTAGGTATTCACACACCTTTCCGCTTACCTTGGAAAGCAGCAAGGTCATCCATTAAGACTTTCCACGTAAGCTCGTCTCCCGAGAGTGTCCGCTTCATGATTGCGTGGAGCAGGTGGTGTCTCCCTGCAGTGCTGAGGGCACTGTGGGCTTGTGCTCTGACAGCAGCGTCCTGAGGAGAGGATGTGAGAGCTGCAAGCATTTCCCCAGCTGTCCTATGGTTTTTGTGAAGACCAAAGGAGGTGGGACATCATGACAGGCCCTGATTTGGGTGAGGTAAAGAGTTACGGGTTCGATCCCTGGGTCAGGAAGATCCCCAGAGAAGGAAATGACAATCCACTCTAGTAATCTTGCCTGGAGAATCCCATGGACAGAGGAGCCTGGTGGATTACAGTCCATGGGTCACAAAGAGTCAGAAACGACTGAGTGAATGAGCACGTTGAGTTTTGTGAGTATATATACTAATGACTCTGACATGAAGCCTTGCTCAATTTAAGGTAATGAGAGATAGTAAGTAAAATACTGGAATGAACTTAGAAAATCCAAATTACTGTCCTCACTTGGCCTCTTTATCAGCTACATGATCAGTAATTCTCTTCTCTATCCTCTACTTCCTATAAAATGATAATGTCACTTCTCTTTTTACAGAGTAATTGTGACAACCAAACTAGCTCATGCCAGTAATAAACTTTATAACGTCCTCTACATGGTAAGGGGGCGACTGAAGTTGGTAAGCTGGGGAAGGTAAAGATGAGCCCCGGTCCCTCATGTGGTCCTCACACACCATCACGACCTCAGCAATGACGCTGCTCCCTGGCACCACAACCAGTAGTGACCAGACTGAAAGGATCTAAAATTACTGGGCAACAGCCAAAGTCCAAGAAGTTCTGATCCTATTTGTCTGGTCACCACCCTCCCTTTTAGTGAATTATTCTCCAAAGAGGCACCCTCATTAGTAAAGTCTAAACCTTATAGGAAAGCTCCCCTCATGGTTAGGGTCTGCTTCTCATGGAATAAAAATAAGCCCTTCTTCCCCGCACTGGTTATGGATGACTGTTTCTACCTCATCCCGGCGCAACAATCAGGTGCCACTTAACACATTCCCTAGCCATCTTGAGAAATTAGATCAATCCCCATTTGCCCATTAAAAGGCTCATAAACAGTTGCAGCATGGAATTAGTGCTGCTAGATTTCTCCAACTTGGAACACGGTAAAATGCACAGTTGGGTAAGAAGAATCAATTAGGGGCAGACAGGGTGCTGGAAGTTAAACACTTTGTCTAGCTTACAATTCTGCACTGTGGAAAGGGTGTGCGCATGTGTGTTTACATTTTTCAGATTTAAAATCACTCATGTGTATAGTTTGTATAATTCAATCCATGATTGGAGCACAAACTACCCACAGAGCGAGAGGTTATTGCTTGAAGAGTCAGAGAAGGCTTGTATTTGTAACTTTGTCATTTGTGATTAAGCATTTTGTAACATTCTCATATTCTAAACCTGGGGCAATTGTGCTTTAATTTATAGGAGAGATGAGTAATTACTCATCAAATAGGTTTGCATCCAAATATGCACAATCCAGGTGAAAACACAGACCTGGCTAGTTGCCTCTGCTCCCAAATTCACCAGACAAATGGCAATTCTTCAGAACTTTCCCCGTCTTTACTATCCTTTCTGCTGCTGCTGCTGCTGCTAAGTCGCTTCAGTTGTGTCCAACTCTGTGCGACCCCACAGACAGCAGCCCACTAGGCTCCTCTGTCCCTGGAATTCTCCAGGCAAGAATACTGGAGTGGGCTGCCATTTCCTTCTCCAATGCATGAAAGTGAAAAGTGAAAGTGAAAATGAACTCGCTCAGTCGTGTCCAACTCCTAGCGACCTCATGGACTGCTGCCTACCAGGCTCCTCCGTCCATGGGATTTTCCAGGCAGGAGTACTGGAGTGGGGTGCCATTGCCTTCCCCAACTATCCTTTCTAATGATAAGCAAATGAATAAATAGCTAAAGATGATAGAGGTTATTAAGCTAGGACCTTCCTTCACTGCCAGTCACTTGGTCAATGACAGACCAAGAGATCTGTCAATGGAATTCAGGGAGCTCTGTCAATTTTAATGGAGAGGAGATGTACATCTCTAGTTTCCTGCCCTCAAATTGCAACACAGCATATCCTTTATGTATTTATGAACAGTCAGAACCTGCCACAGCAATGTCAGCAGTGCTTGTAGGTCTATCACTAAGAGATACCACAGTTGTTCTCATATCATGTGATACTTGCATTTCCAGGTGGTTCAGTAGTAAAAAACCCATCTGACAATGCAGGAGCCGTAGGAAATGCAGGTTCCATCCCTGGGGTGGGAAGATCCCCTGGAGTAGGAAATGGCATCTCTCCTCCAGTATTCTTGCCTGGGAAATTCCATGGAGAGAGGAGCGTACAGTGCATGGGGTCACAAAGAATCAGACTGGAGCGTCTGAGCATGCACACAAGCATGTGGTACTTGCTACCAATATTTTGAAATTACGTTTTCACTCCACATTTCTTCAAACTTATGTTGGACTCACTGCTAGATTTTAATAAATGCATTAATCATGAAGCACATGCTCCATCACGTTTTAAAATATTTTGATGCTGTGCTTATCCTAATGCAGTTGGTTTCCTTTGTAATCCTAGCTATATGTCAAAGGAGTCTAGAGCTTAAAATACGATGAAGAACCCCAGGTCTTGAGGGATGTGGGGCTGCCATTCCTAACGGGCTCTGCTGGAGGGTCCAGTGTGGACAGGCTCCACTCTAACAGACACCCCCTGCTGCTGCTGCTGCTGCTGCTGTGTCACTTCAGTCGTGTCCGACTCTGTGTGACCCCAGAGACGGCAGCCCACCAGGCTCCGCCATCCCTGGGATTCTCCAAGCAAGAACACTGGAGTGGGTTGCCATTTCCTTCTCCAATGCATGAAAGTGAAAAGTGAAAGTGAAGTCGCTCAGTCATGTCCGACCCTCATCGACCCCATGGACTGCAGCCCACCAGGCTCCTCCGTCCATGGGATTCTCCAGGCAAGAGTACTGGAGTGGGGTGCCATTGCCTTCTCTGAACAGACACCCCCACAGGTGCCTAAAAGTCTACCAACAAGAGAGCTCACTGTGAGGGCAGCATTTCTTCCATGCACGAAATTAACCGCATAAAGCAAGTTAATTCACAGCATTAAAAGAAAAGATTACAGTCAACAATAAAGTAGTTACTATTCCAGCATTCTGCTGGAATAGTAGCAGAACGGATTAAAATCTCTCATTTAATCTTTTTTTTTTTTTTGGCCCCACTTCACACAGCGTGTGGGATCTTAGATCCCAAATCAGGGATTGAACCCACACTCCATGCACTGGAAGATGAGGTCTTAACCACTGGACCACTAGGGAAGTCCCTTAAAAATCTCATTTAATCTTAAAAAAAAAAAAAAAGAATGGATACTGTTATTTTCCCCATGTGATAGGCGGGGAGATTGAAATTCAGAATGCATAAGTACCTTGCCCAAGGATGCCCAGCTAGATCCTTTCTGAACTAGTCAACTAGATGCTGTTTCACACTAGGAACCTGATGGGAAAGAAGGACAGAAAAAATCACCTAGACGAGCCGTGGCCTGCAGGCCCCTGGAGGTCCCTCAGACTTTTTCAGAGGTTCCCTGAGGTCATAGCTGTTCTCAGAATAATTCCATGATATCATTTCTCTTTTTCATTCTGTACATTTGCACCATAGGTGAGAAAGTCATGATGGCTACAAGTTCTGTGCCTTGGCAAGAGGCAAAGTTCTGTGCCTTGGCAGGAGGCAAAGCTGTGACACCCAAGTGTCTCACTTGTCACTGCATGCTTTACCACCATGCCTACAAAGAAAAAAAGAAAAGAAAAAAAAAAAGGAAAAAGAAACTATTTCACTTAAGAGTACAGTTGAAGAAGCGTGAAAGTTTATAATTTTAATTTATCTTGATCCTCAACTGTATGTATTTTTACTCATCTGTGTGGAAAATAGGAAGCAAGCCATACAATACTTCTGCACTCCAAAAAATGATGACTGTCCAGACATAGGTATTGGCAGGCTATGGCCCAGGGTCACGTCTGGCCTGACCTTATGTGGCCCACCAAGCCTAAAACATTTACTCACTGGCCCTTACTAAACAAAAACCTGCCAGCAGGAGAAAAGCAATTGTGTGATTGCTTGAATTGTGAGCTGAACTTAGTGCATTTTTCAAGACACACTATTTTTCCTTGAATGATCTAGAGACAGACAAACGATGGTTATTAAAATTGGTATCTCACAGACGTTTTCTCAAAAATGAGTGAAGTGTCACATCAAGGAAAACAATTGGTCTTATTTATTGCCAGTGATACCATTTGAGCTTTCATGGGGAAAATGAGGATTTTGGAAAACTTGAATTTGTCACCTTGAGCTTGACAGCTTTCAAATATTTAAAGAGACTCAGCAGATGACATTTGTGGTGTTAAAGTGAGTGTTATTTTTCATACTGTGTAATGAAATGTGTCAATACTTTCAAGATCTGCATAACTTTTGAATCAATATTTTTCTAATTATAAGATTAGGCATGATAAAATATCCAAGTGCAAGATAGATCAGTGGATGGATAGTGAGATAAAATTTACATATCACAAATTCACCCTTTTAAGGGGTACAATTCAGTGCATGTAAGTAGATATGCAGAGTTAAACAATTACAACGAGAACCTCGTTTTAGAATATTTCTATCACCTTAAAATGAAACCTCTTTTCTGTTCACAGTGACTCTCTATTCCTACCCCCCAGTGCTAAGCAGCCACAAGTCTACTTTCTCTCTATTGGGAGGCCTTCTCTGGCTATCTCCTATAAATAGAATTATAAAGTATGTGTGCTTTGTGATTGGTTTCTTCCAATTGTTTCAACGTTTTCAAGGTTCATACTTACTGTAACATGTGTCACTATATCATTCCTTTTTCCATCAAATAGTATCCGTCCAATGGATAGACCACGTCTTGTTTTTCCATTCACTAGTCAACAGACATTTGGGTTGTTTCTCTTTTGAGCTATTGTGAATAATGCTGCTGTGAACATCTGCACCGAAGTTTTTGTCTAGACAGATGCTTTCATTTCGCCTGAGTTATTGGACAGGAGTAGACTCACAGCCTGGTGGGCTGCAGTCCATGGGGTTGCTAAGTTGGACACAACTAAGCGACTTCACTTTCACTTTTCACTTACATGCATTGGAGAAGGAAATGGCAACCCACTCCAGTGTTCTTGCCTGGAGAATCCCAGGGACAGAGGAGCCTGGTGGGCTGCCGTCTATGGGGTCGCACAGAGTGGGACACGACTGAAGCAACTTAGCAGCAGCAGACTCACGGGGTCATTTGGCAACTATGTTTTAACATTTTGAGAAAATAGCCAAAGTAACTACACCAAAGTAACTGCAAAGGAGACGCTTTCTCCTTGGAAGAAAAGCTATGACTAACCTAGACAGCATATTAAAAAGCAGAGACATTATTTTACCAACAAAGGTCCATCTAGTCAAAGTTATGGTTTTTCCAGTAGTCACGTATGGATGTGAGAGTTGGACTATAAAGAAAGCTGAGAACCAAAGAATTCATGCTTTTGGACTATGGTGTCAGAGAAGACTCTTGACAGTCCCTTGGACTGCAAGGAGATCTGACCAGTCTATCTTAAAGGAAATCAGTCCTAAATATTCATTGAAAGGACTGATTCTGAAGCTGAAACTCCAATACTTTGGCCACCTGATGTGAAGAACTTACTCATTGGAAAAGACCCTGATGCTGGGAATGATTGAAGGAGGGAGGAGAAGGGGATGAAGAGGAAGAGAAGGTTGCATGGCATCACCAACATGATGGACATGAATTTGAGTAGGCTCAGGGAGTTGGTGATGGACAGGGAAAGTCTGGCATGCTGCAGTCCATGGGGTCGAAGAGTCGGACATGACCGAGCAACTGAACTGAGCTGAACTGCACCATGTTACATTCCTCCCCCCAGCAATAAGTAAGGATTCACTTTCTCTCCATGCTCCCCAACACTTGTTATTGTCCAAGGTATTACAGCTATACCAGTGGGTACGAAATATCATCTCACAGTGATTTTTGATACACATTTCCCCAATGATTAATGATCCCTGGGTCAGGAAGTTCCCCTAGAGGAGGAAACGGCAACCCACTCCAGTATTCTTGCCTCAGAAATCCCGAGACAGAATCCTGGACAGAAGAGCCCGGCGGGCTATAGTCCATGGGGTTGCAAAGAGTCATTGAGCGACTGAGCTCACAATGATTAATGATGTTGAGCATTCTTTATTTGCATATTCACCATCCATCTATCTTCTATGGAGAAAATCCATTTAAATTATTTGCCTAATTAAAAAAATATTTTAACGTACTTACAGACTCACAGGAAGTTGCAAAGATGGTACAGAGAAGACCAGCAGATTTTAATGAAACTGGGTAAGATTATGCAGTTGATATGGCTTCAAACCTCACATTGCAACTACCCTTGTGGAAATTACCACTTGTTGAGTGTTGGTACAGTACCAAAGAAAAAAATCCACAAATTTCTTAAAAGTCTATTCAAACGCTCTTTACCTCGTGAGTACAATCTATGTGAAGCCAGACTATCTTTAAATACTTCAAATAAAATGACACAATGGATTGATCATAGAAGCAACTATGAGAATGAAGCTGTTTGCTAAGAGATTTTCAAAAATGTAATAACACATTTCTCATTAATTTATTATGGAAAAATATACAGGTTTTCATAAAATATGTTAAATTAACATGTAATAGACTTATTTTTAATGTTAAATGAATGCATAACCATTCATTTTTTTCTCAGCTCTCCAATATGTACATACTG
>NW_011494777.1:3525586-3531848 GCF_000754665.1 Bison bison bison | reverse complement strand
CATACTGACAGATATAACCCACATGAAAAAATGTTCTTTGGGATCCTCAGTTATCATAAATGTGTAAACGGGTCCTTAGACCCATTTGAGTCTCAGGACTCAACGAATGAGTGCAAGTTGCTAATCTAAGCCCTGGGGCAGCAAGGTGGTTGGGGCTGGGTCCCTAAAGGGGTAAGGGCAGTATGCACTCCTGAGAGGAGAAGGTGGGTTATGAGAAGAGAGACAGAGCCAATGTTTTTATGCGCATGTACACACATGTATTCCTGGAGGAGGGCATGACAACCCACTCCAGTTTTCTTGCCTGGTATACCATGGACAGAGGAGCCAGACGGGCTACAGTCCATGGGGTCACAAGAGTCAGACACAAATAAGAGATTAAGCACAGCACAGACAGTTGTACATGGATAGTCATTCTCTGAGGGGAGCTGGAAGGAAGGCTCTGCATGTCTCAATTTCTGTGCATTAAATGCAGAACAGCACACATCGTGAACATTCACATCCATAACTTACCCGCACAACACTCAGGCTCTGGGCTCATTCCTGAAATGCCTCACCAAGGCCCTTCTCCAGCTGTTCTGATGTCCCCTCCCAGCTTGGTCAGCGTCCTTACTCTCCCTTTTCTTCTTTTACATCTGCACAGCTCCCTCCCACCTGACAGCAGGTGCCACAGCCTCCTCAGTCACCCCTTCCTTCTCCTGCCTAAAGGAAGCACAGGTACCCTTGAAGATGATGGTTCATTGATAAACACTGCTGGAAAACAGAGAAAGGAGAACAGAGACCCACAGTGAAAGGTTGTGAGCCTCCACTCAGGGCTGGAGAGGCCCCATCCAACCCAGAAGGACTTCCTGTAGAGCCTTGCTTCACAACAACAGGAAGAATATTTGCTTTGGTATGAGAAATTTCAATCCAAGCCCTGACACTGTCATCTCCAGTTAGCCATTCAGAGTTTCATTTTTATCATCTACTATTCAGGGGTAATGGATTCTTTTCACATTAATTGGAGAAAAAACATACACAAGTGTTTTTTCAATACAAAATTCTATCAATGTAAATTGAAAATCACTCATACCTAACTCAATGGGTCACTATAAGTATTTCATATACTAACATAAATACATTAGACTATAGGTTAATGCAGCATAGAAATGCAAAAGAGTCTGAGTAGCATTGTTCATTCATATACACTTGGAACTCAAAAGAGAACATTCCATATCCTCTCTATTTTCTGAGCCAAGAACACTTGACTTTGATTAATTTAAATACTGTTTTGTATGTGTTCCTTTTTTTCCCTCCCTCTACTGCATTGGATTTCTCTCTGAAATATGAATATTTACTTTCTTTATTTCATTTTTAATTTGCATAGAACCAGAATAGGAAAAAAAAATGAAATAAAGAGGCTGAAATTCTTGTGATTTAAAATAATAGTGATGAAAGGAGGGATCAAAAAGGCAGACTATGAAGGTCCTGAACTCACCTCCTCCCAGGACACAGCAAAATTACAACAATTTACAGAGTAACTATCTATGTGAATGACCTGAAGACTAGCAGAAAAGAGTCCACAGTCAAAGATATGAAAATAAGGAGTCTCAGTGAGATGATTAGGAGGGTGGAGATGGGCTTTCATCAGGACCCACAGCCCTGGCTTAGCAACCCACAAGCAGGCGGGAAATCCCAACTTCAGAGACCCTCCTCAAAGAGTGAGAGGTCTGAGCCCCACGTTAGGAACCCACCTGGGAGCCTTGCTCTGTGAAGATGAACCAGGAACTTGGGCTTTAAAACCTGTGGGGCTTACACTGGGAGAGCCAGAGGGCTAGAGGAAACAGAGACTCCACGCCAGCGCCTCCCCTGACAGCAGGCCCACAGCATTTGGCCCTGATACACAGAAGGGTGTGAGCAGCCCACACAGAGGATGTTCCAGGAGCAACTAGCTCTGGTAGCCAGACTGGAACACGGTGCTGGGCCCAAAGGACATCTCCTACACACGGCTACATCTCCAAGGTCAGGAGAAGTAAGGTAACTCCCTAAACATAAAAATAAACACAGCCACTTAGGCAATATGAAGACACAGAGGAATATGTTCCAAATGTAAGAACAAGACAAACCTCAGAAAGAGAACTAAACAAAGTGGAAGTAAGTAATCTACCTGATAAAGAGTTCAAGGTAGTTTAACAAAGAGTTGGAAAATAGAAAGAAGAGCCAATCAGAACTGAAAACAAGATAACTGGAGGAAAAAAAAAAAAACCAGTACATTAGACTATAAAAAAGTGGATCAGAGACATGAAAGAAAACTAGTGGAAATCATCCACACTAAACAGAAAAAAAAAATTTTTAAAGATGCTTTTAGAGATCTCTAGACAACATCAAGCACACCAACATTTGCATTATTGAGCTCCCATAAGAGAAGAGAGAGAGAAAAGGGCTGACAACTTACTTAAAAAACTAATATCTGAAAACATCCCTAACCTGGGGATGAAAACAGACATGCAGAGTCCCAAGATGATCCCAAAAAGGTTCACACCAAGACATCACAATTATAATGGTAAAAATTAAAATAAACAATCTTACAATCAGCCTCAGAAAAGCAACTGGTTATACACAAGGGAGTTCACACAAGGCTACTGGTTGGCTTTTCAGCCAAAACTTTGCAGGTCATAAGGAGAAGCACATTATACTCAAAGTGCTGAAGGAAAAAACGACAATAACAACAACAACAAAACCAAAAACACAGCCAAAAATCCTCTGTCTCACTAGTTTACCATTCAAAATTGTAGGATTGATAGGTTTACAATGAAAGCTAAAAGAGTTCCTCACCACTAAACCAGCTTTACAAGAAATGTTAAAAGGACTTCCGTAAACAAAAAAGAAAAGACCTCAACTAGAAACAGGGAAATTATGAAGGGAAAACCTCTACTAGCAGGAAGGTTAAAAGACAAAAGTGAAATCATCTACACTCGCAACAAGAAGTTGGGAGATACAATAAAAACATAAAATCTGGTGTCAAAAGCATAAAACATTGAGCGGGGGATGACTGAAGTAGGTGAAGGAAATTAAGAAGTACAAACTTCCAGGTATGTAATACGTAAGTCTTGGGATGTATTGTGTACCATAAGGAAGGTATCCCAAGACTTTATTATATTATTGAGCAATAACACTGCTTTAACTTTGTGTGGGGACAGATGATTTCTCATGGTATACTCATATACTTATGTGTACACACACACACATTCATACATATACATATACACTTAATGGGAAGTTAGCTATAAAAGAATGAAACTTTGTCCTTTGTGAAAACATGGATGGATCTAGAAGGCATTACACTAAGTGATTAAGTCAGAGAGAGAAAGACAAACACTGTATGATATCAAATATATGTGGAATATAAAAATCAAAACAAGTAAACTAAACAAAACAGAAACAGACTCATGGAAACAGAGAACATACATGTGGTTGCTGGTGGGAGGGGATGGGTGAGGTAGGTGAAGGGGATTAAGAGGAGCAAATTTCCAGGTATGAAATAAACACATCTTGAGATGTACTATATACTATAAGCAATCTGAGCAATAACCCTGTGTTAACTTTGTGTGGGGACATGTGTTTACTAGACTTATCCTGGAGATCATTTTAGAATGTATTTAAGTATCAAACCAAATATGCTGTACACCTGACACTAACATCATACCACATGTCAATTAAATTTCAATAAAAAATAAAATAAACAAGAAGAATAAAGTAAAATACTGATGATGATGATGGCAAAGGAAAGGTCACATCCCTTTAGAGAAAGCAAGCTGAAGGAGGGAAAGGAAGGGAAGAAGCACCCACATGTGGCCACAATAAATACACAGACCTTGAATGCTATGCTCCACTCATGCGCCCCTGGAGCAAGCATTATAAGGACTAAAGGCAACAGATTTTCAGAAACGTTGACTTCTCAAGGGAAGAATTTAGGTCACCATGCCTTAAAATTGGGTAACTGTATTTGGAAGAAAACCTTCAACTTATTTCAATTGCCTACATTGTGCAGAGAATCAATTTCTAAGTTAACTAGGTCCCAAACCATTCACGGCTGTGTAGATTAGATTTTTATATCCTGACATGCATTCATCAGTAATGAGGAAACTTGCTTGGACTTCGGAAACAAGAGAAATCTTCTCTATCCACAAGAGCTCCTCAGGCAGCTCCTGAGTCTTGGGGAGGAGCTGGACTGCACCAGGGCCAGCAGGACTTTAACAACGATGGACTGAGCTCTGCCTTGCCAGACACGGTGTCCTGAACCCACAGCCCCCACCCCCAGGAAGATCTAAGTTTAGGGGTCAGAAACAGGCTTACTTTTAGTAAGAGGTGATTATAAGAGAAAGTAACACAAATATCATCATGTTCCTAATTACACTTCACATTTCAGGGACAATTTTCAACATTTGATTTTCAGTAGACACCAAAAGACATTGAGTACAGAAATTTTCAATTTTAGGTGGTTTTAGTCGTTGATTCACGACATCATTGAAATGATACTAATCTACTTGATATGTATTATTGGGTGTTCGCTCTTCTTCAAATATTTAAAGCAAGCTTTGGACTACTAATTATACTTATCTGTGGGTGTTTTGATCACTTCTGAGCTCAGGAGCTTTGAATTCATCAGGGGTGGATGGAGTTCTGATAAGTGAGAACTGCCTTTTTTAAGAAAAGCTAGAAAATAAATATCTAGAAGGTTGTTGTGAATGACTGTGTACTGACAAAAATGTTTGAAACCTCCATATTCATATTTCACGTGTTCTTAATTTTGCAAAGTGGACTATTTTCCACATGCCTGTCCATCCCTCCTTCTCTCAACTGTGTCATGAGTTCAGCTACATATAACCATGTCTCTCAGGCTCCTAACACTAAACCTGAACCCTTCATTTCCCACATTCCATTCCTTTAAAAAAATTAAGGGAAAAATGCAGTAAAAACACTCAAGTCATTGTACCGGCAAACACTGCTCTTCAAAGACAAAGACCGTTGGCTGCCAGACAGCACTTCATAAGACTCCTTGAAAGGTTAATTTATCAGTCGCATTAACTCAGAAAAGTCTGAATTTGGCATATGCAGGATGGTGCAGGGGAATCAGGGCATAATTATGTAAGTAAATATCTTAAAAAGCAAGCTGGAGGGGAGCTGGAGGGGCCTCTCTGGTTGTCTGATGATGTCACCCTGCTTCAGGGACCTTGGTCACGTGCAGACACACACCAGAGCCTTGCCTTCCTGAACCTGACTCACAGCAAAGACCTGCTGTTCATCCGAAAAACCTGAGTTCAACTAAATGTCCACTGATTCGTGACCCACGTGCTTTGTTCAGTAGCTGAGTTTTATATGGAACACTATTTGACGTGACTTTTAATAAAAGGGTGTTCTTGAGTCATTTTATAAAGGCAAAATATGATCACCTTATTAAATTCCCTGCCCTTGTAGACAGGATAACGTGACAGGCCTGTCCCCTGAAGGCCTAGATGGAGACGAGACATGTGGTGAAAGCAACAGCTATCTCCCGTGTCTGGATTCAAGGTGAGTGTGACCAGAGCAAAGTGTCCCCTCGCAAAGCCCCGAGAGGAAGACAGACTCTTAAACTAGGAGGATGGAGGAGCAGGCAAGGGAGAGTTTGGGATGGTTTTAGTTTCCCATAGAGTTAAATTTACCAACCAAGCATTTTGAACTCTTAGGAACATGAAAAACCCTGGGATCCACATCACCGAACTTGAGAGATAACCACCACAGTCCCACATGGAAGATCTCTCAACCACCTGCAACTGGATACATGGACAGTCATGACACAGAAGAAGGCATTCAGTAAGTATGTTTGGTTCGTACTTCTTTGGGGTAGCAAGTAAACTTCTTTTCTAACAGGAAAGAAAGATTCAAGTCCAAAGGGAATTGGAGAAGGTAAGGCTGATACACTGCCCCCGCCAATGACCCGCAGGGAACTTTGGTGGGAATTGTCATCCCTGAATGGCACTGAATCCTGATGACAGTCCCCTGTCATTTTTATTATTTATTTATTTTTTAATTTTTAATTAAAAAATTTTTAATTTTATTTTAAATTTATTTATTTTTATTCTTCTTTTTACAGATGAAGAAATCAAAACTCAAACTGTTAAAATACTTTGTGTAGCTTATTTAACTGTTTATGAACAGTTTATGAACACCAGGATGTTTTATAATGAGGCCCTTTCTTGAGAAAATAGGGTATCATGTAAGAATAGTGAAATGGCTACTTCACTTA
>NW_011494777.1:3517844-3525486 GCF_000754665.1 Bison bison bison | reverse complement strand
ACTTAGTAGCTGATGGGGAACCGGGGGTCACTTCGGAATCTCTTTCTTTAACTGAAAAATAGGAGACTAACTCTTACATGTGAAGGTAGCACTGAATATGCAAGGTATTTATATATTCCTATTTATATGCATATAATGGAGAAGGCAATGGCATCCCACTCCAGTGGGATTCTTGCCTGGAGAATTCCATGGATGGAGGAGCCTGGTGGGCTGCAGTCCAAGGGTTCGCTAAGAGTAGGACAAGACTGAGCGACTTCCCTTTCACTTTTCACTTTCATGCATTGGAGAAGGAAATGGCAACCCACTCCAGTGTTCTTGCCTGGAGAATCCCAGGGACAGGGGAGCCTGGTGGGCTGCCGTCTATGGGGTCGCCCAGAGTCGGACACGACTGAAGTGACTTAGCAGCATATGATATAAACATATACACTCTCTCTCACACACATATACATGTTTATGTGTATGCTTATCTCAGAGTCTGGCACAGAGTAATAGATCTACTAATTAAAGCTATTTTACTGGGACTTCCCTGTAAAAGGAAGTGCTCCCTGCATGCTCCAAGTGCAGGGGGCCCAGGTTTGATTCTGGTCAGGGAACTAAATCCCATGTGCTACAACTAAGAGTTCACATGCTGTGACTAAAGATCCTGTGTACCGCAACTAAGACCCAACACAGCCAAATAAATAAATATTACCAAAAAATTTGCTATTACAATCTTATACCCTCCTTAAGCTAGCTAAGTTGGTTTTGAAAATGAGTTTAATCCTACTGGATACTGTCCTGTGTTTATCCACTTTTTTCTTTAAATAGTGTCTTCAAGTTAAATTATATTAATTTGAGCATACTCTTAACCTGAATGAATAATTATTTCTAGTCCATATGTTTATCAATTTTCCAACTTAGGATGAAAAGGAAAGGCAGCCAAGAAACTAGAATGATTCAGTCTTTAAATAGCTGGCAAGGGGGCACTGTGATTTCAGAAAGTAATAATGCGTCTCAGAGGTAACTTTTCTATGTAATAATTACTGCTTTCCATAATAGTACTTTTAAAGCACCCAACTATTTTTAGCCCTTATCCATTTAAGAGGCTTGTTTGTCTACATTTGCAGGCAGATGGAAACTGAAGTTTGGATAATCCAGCTCATTGTCAGTCTCTCTTCTGGCTTTGTTTTGAAATATCCCAGGGATCTGAGTTTCCTACCAATGACAGCAGGGTAACAAATTCCTGATCTATTCACATAGGGACAGGCCAGGGAGGATCTTAAAGCCCATCACATCCAACTTCTTTATTTACACATAAAGAAACTGAGAGGGAGAGAGACAGACAATGGCTTCTCAAAGATGAAACTGCTAGTTGAAATAAATTCAGAAACAAACAAGTGTCAAGTTCAAGGTTCTTTCCATTGTTCTGGCCAAGGACTGAAGCTTGGGCAGAGAGGGCTGAAGAAGGAGTGGGCTGGGAGGATATTTTGGATGTGGTGACACTGTAACTTCAAAGCACGTTAATAAGATTTGAGTGGGACGATGCTAGCCTTCCCCTGCCTCATCCCTGAGAGGTACAGAGGGGGGAAAAAAAAACAATCCCCTGACAGCTCAACTCTTCCTGAAAGCTTTTCTCTTTGGATTAAAATATTTAAAATTCTTAGACACGAGTGACCTAAAGTTTCCAGGCTATTCTTTTATAAAAGAAGATTATTCATCCAAAAGCTCACCCTTCATGCAAAACCTTATCTTACATGGTTATACTAAGATATTTCTTTAAATATGTTTTCTCTATAGAAAGCATTCCTCTTACTGCTTTTCAGAGGGTTCCCAGTATTCAATGCATACACTTCTGCTTGGGTTTGGATCAACAGCTACTTCACAGGATAGGCACCATAGGTCAGACCCTACTTCCAGTGGTTAGGCTGCAAGGGGTATTCTTGGGCCTAGTATGTTTGCAGCAGGTAATCCTGAATGAACAGAGTTTATTGTTGCATCCAGTCTGGTCATTGTTGGTGATCAGAAATGCAGTTGCATAAATTAATACACTGTCATCTCTCAGTATTCATGGTGGATTGGTTCCAGGACCTGCCACAGACACCAAAATCTGCAGTTGCTCCAAGTTTCATAGCTGACCCTCCTTATCTGTGGGTTCTGCATCCTGGGATTCAACCAACCACAGATGGAAACAAGATACACAGTCATGGTTGATGAAACCTGCAGATTAGGAACCTGTGGATAAGGAGGACTGACTGTATATCGATTTAAAAACACCCATGTATAAGTGGACCCATGCAGTTCAAGCCATCTTATTCAAGGCTCAACTGGGGCACAGCAGCTTTCAAAAGAGGAACAAATGAACATTTTATTCAGTGGAAATCAGAGATGAGTCATGTGTGTGTGTACGTCTTTCCTGATGAAGTTGCTTTTGAGTCCCTACAGAGAGCAGTGTTAGGCTTGAATGAATCACGTTTATGAGACAGTGTATAATATTCTGACACTAGAGGTGTGCTTGGAGCCCAGGGGATAAAGTGGGGTGAGAGGCCCCTCTTTTCCATCTCCCCAGTTTTTACCGTCACAGCAGGTAGGGACTTGGCACTCTGACGTCGCAGTCAACCACCAGTAGAACCTGACTATGGCCACAGGACCAACATGGCAACATGGTGAAGAGTTAGTGAGAAAGACTGACAGAAGCACAGGCTCGCCTTTGCTCCTGAACAAGGGCTTCCGGGAATTTGACACCTGTACATGGGCTCCGACAGAACGTGGTCTCTTGCATAGCTAGGCTGGAGGGCCTGGGACATTGGATTTCATATTCAAGCACAGGAAAGAGCAAGTGGAATTGTGGGCCACCTTTCTGTACTAAACAACAACAACACTAATAACAGCGTAGGGTAATGAATACACTTGAGCTGTTGCCACATTTTAAGCACTGCACATCTTTTGATTATACTCTGTTGAGTGGATCTCGCCCTAGTGAATTTGTTGTCTGCATCTGTGCAGAAGTGAACTCTAGCCCTTCTCCACGCCTGTCAGTCTCCCTTTATCCGTCTCAGGCCTCCCCTTTTCCCCTGGTCCCATCAAGTCTGCATCTCTACAGGTGCCCTCTGTGACCTCCCAGGGACCCTCCACACTCAAGTTTGTTGCCTGCCATCTGGACATTTCCTGTGTTCTTTTCCCTCATCCATCCCCTTTCTTTAGTCCCTCCTAGCTCCCCAGACACTTTTTCTCACCATTCAGAGGACACAGCTAATACAGCTCCTGGATTCAAGTCCACTGACCATCACAGGTGCCTCTGATGTCTGGATTATATTTATTGAAAAGGAGAAGCAAGACCCCAGCATCTAGTGAGTGTCCAACAACAGTTCCAAATTGGTTTATTTCTGAAAGTTAATTTCACATATTTTAAGCTGATATTGTTGTTGTTCAGTGACTAAGTCATGTCTGACTCTTTGTGACCCCATGCACTGCAGCACGCCAGGCTTCCCTGTCCTTCACCATCTCCCGGAATTTGCTCAAACTCATGTCCATTGAGTCAGTGATGCCATCCAACCATGTCATCCTCTGTCGTCCCCTTTTCCTCCTGCCCTCAATATTTCCCACCATCAAGGTCTTTTCCAATGAGTTGGCTTTTTGCATCAGATGGCCAAAGTGCTGGAGCTTCAGCTTCAGCATCAGTCCTCCCAATGAATATTCAAGGTTGATTTCCTTTAGGATTGACTGGTTTGATCTCCTTGCTGTCCAAGGGACTCTCAGGAGTCTTCTCCTTTTGAGCTGAGGACCTTTCTAAGTCAGATCAGTACAAGATGCAGGAATGTCAAGAGATGTTGAGTTCTCTGCACCCAGACATGGGCCAGCTGGTAGCCCAGATGTGAACAGTGGGTGACATTTAATACTTGGAAACTGCCTTGCAGCAACTGAGATATTGCAGAAACAGGAATGAATCTGGATTCAGAATACGTGTTTCAAGCTCCTGTCAACAGCTCACTGTGTGACTTCACTCAAATCACCTGATATCCCTGAACCTTGGTTTCCTCATCTGTAAAGTTAGGGTCATAGTACCTGGGTTTCCATCTCATAGGGTCCAGGCAATGCTGTGGACGATGCAAAAAAAAGCACTTCAAAGGAAAAGTGTTATGTAAAGATCAGGTCTGAAAATGCTCTGCCATCGGCAGGCTATAAACTGTTGGATTCAATACAAATTACAAATAGGAATTCAGTAAGTTTGAATGAAATTATGATCATGATGCAAAATACAGAAATATATTTCAGATTAGAAGGCAGCAAAGATACAAACCCTGAGTCTCAAGATAAGGATGAACCCTAGATTTCACATCTCCATTTAAAATGTTTCTCTGGCTTGAGAGAAAAATCAAAACAAAACATAACAAAACACTATAGAAGGCTCTTTGAGATTCTCTCCTAGAATAGTTTTTTAAAAAAATAGATGGAAAGGCCCTCAGAGTCACGAGATGGGAGGAGCAGGCATGCCTGGCTGCTATGGACACATGAGGCAAGAACAGAACAGGCCAGTCACTACCTCTTTCTTGCATGAATCATCATTTTAGTAAACTAAGAATGTGTGCGTGCTTGCAAAGTCACTGTAAGTCATGTATGACTCTTTGCAACCCCAAGGACAGTAACCAACCAGACTCCTCTGTCCATGAGATTCTCCAGGCAAGAATACTGGAATGGGTTGCCATGCCCTCCTCCAGGGGATCTTCTCAATCCAGGGATTAAACCTGAGTATCCTGCAGCTCCTGCATTGCAGGTGGATTCTTTACCACTGAGCCACTGGGGAAGTTGCTGCTGCTGCTGCTAAGTTGCTTCAGTCGTGTCCGACTCTGTGCGATGCCATAGGCGGCAGCCCACCAGGCTCCCCCGTCCCTGGGATTCTCCAGGCAAGAACACTGGAGTGGGTTGCCATTTCCTTCTCCAATGCATGAAAGTGAAAAGTGAAAGTGAAGTGAAGTCACTTAGTTGTGTCCGACCCTCATCGACCCTATGGACTACAGCCTACCAGGCTCCTCTGTCCATGGGATCTTCCAGGCAAGAGTACTGGAGTGGGGTGCCATTGCTTTTTAAAAAATAATATTCATAATATTTGTAATTCTGAAAGTAAGATTTTGCTTTTGGCAAGTCAAGGAGGACAGAATTCTAAACATGGCATTGTCATTAAAAAAAAAATAATAAAAACACCATCAGGGGGATTTCTACCATCTTCCTAAAGCCCAGCCTCCAAATTTAGCTTTAGAAAGAAAGAAAAAAAAAGTATATATCTTCTTATAAACTGATTTTAATAACCGGTAAAAAAACACATTTGCAAATATCAAATATGGTTTTTCTGGAAGAAGTTCATCATTCTTCCATAAGCTTATATTTTTTCAATAGATGTATTTTTGAAAGCCATACAAAGAAGAAAGTGTATTTTTTTTTTCTATTTTTGCTTAGGAGGCATTTTTGCAAACACTGTGAAAAGTCCGTGAAAAATGTTTACTACAGACTGAACAAACAGGAGAAACTGAATCATACTCTCAAGTCAGCAGAGGCACAGTCTCTTCTGGGCTGCGCCATTACCATTTAAACAGCCTAACACTTTCCTCATGTTTCTGAAGCTGCTTGAACCCTGCGTGTAGTTTAAAAATCACAGAGACTCAACACCTTTAAAAGCATGCAATACTCCTTTAGATTCAGTTCATGTAGCCCTCTGTAGATGCAGACCTAGCAGCAAACCGGCTGGAGGAGTTGCCAAGACTGAGGCCAAATGCAGAGTAATTATCTGAGGACATGGCCAGCGTGATTCTGATGTAGCTAGAAACCTATCCGTGAGTGATTACAGCCTTGTAGCCAATTTCAGGCGTTTTATTATTATTAGAAAAACTCATCGATAACGTAGAAGGAAATGGCAAGTCATCTGGCCCCTGAGAGCACTTTATCCAGTCGGGCAGTAAATGTTTCTACCACTTCCTGAGAGAGGCAATTCCACAATCTAAAAATGGCCATTGCCAGGAATCTGTTTACTCCCAGTGGTCAGCTGACGTTTTTCATATTTCACTTCATCCTGTTACTCTTAGAGGCTTTGTCTCCTTGGAACACTCTTAGGATCAGCTCTAGCCATCCTTCTCTCTGCCCTGCAGGAAGAAAAAGTAACCTAAAATGCTAGCACGTAAAAAGCAAGAATCAACCTTAATGAGATCCAAAATTACAGTGAGCATTTCTGAATGCTTGTATGTATAATTGCTTTCGATCCTTATGACATTATGCAGTAAAGGTACCAAAGGGTATAAATTGTTTTATTCATGAAGAAACTGAGGCAAGAAAAGGTTAAGCTATTTGTCCTCGTAAAGTCATCGTCAAGATGGGAATTCTGCAAGACCAAAGGGGATGCAATAAATTCATCACTAGATTATCAAATGCTTATTCTGATGGTGTGAGGCTCTGGATGCACCTTTGCCGTCACTCAGACAGTGCTTTCTAAGCACCCAGACATCTCTGCCAAAGACTTGTGCCAAGGAAAGAATCTTGATTGGTCACCTAGAGGCCTTCCTATTTTTCTTGCCGATTTTCAACTTTTTCACCTCAAAGTGTATCAAGAGAGGAGAGTCATAATAACAGAAAAGGGACAACTGTGGGTTGCCAAAAATGGCTTTTCTGTTGGTGTTTCTCGGGTGTCTTCCACATTTTTCACTGTGGATTTTCCTTTGTGATGAAGTTCAGTTTCAAATAACAGTGTTAATAATGAATATTTGCATATAAGAATATGCAAAGGCCTTTTAAATGTTCTCTTACAAGTTATCACTTGCACACTGGGAGGCAGGCGCCTCGGTCATATTGTCCTCTATTCAAAAGTGAGTAAAACAAGTCTGGAGGCCTTAAGCAACTTTCTTCTGATCACTCAGCCCTGAGCTGAATCTACTACATTTCTTGGCTCTAAACCCCTTGTTCTCACTGCCATGTTTTGCTACTGCTTATTTGCATTCACTGATCAGCTTCTAAAGGTGTGAGGCAGCAGCTGAAAGCTGCAAGCCCAGGCTTCCATATTTTCTTCACACAAAGCCTCACACATCCCATTTACTTCCACTTGCTCTGGTCCTTTGTGGTTTAAAGACCCTGTTGTCACTTGTGATAACTTTGCACCAATTAGAGGGAAATCTCAAAAAGTTAGAGACGAACAAAATGATCCTGCAAAGTCTCTCCAGTCACGCAATTCAGTAATAATCTGAAAGGCCTTTCACACTGTGCAATGTCTCAACTGGCTTTATTTTGCATCTGACATCTTGATGGTTATGGAAACAGACTGTTTCAGGGAGGAGCAGAGCTGGAAGAGACCCCCATTCATTAAAATGACAACAGCTTCCTCTGCCCTGGACTCAGAGTCTCCCTCTAACAGGCAATGGCCAAAAAAGTGCTGAGAACAAAGGCAGTCCGACTGCGGACCGTAGATTAGCTTGGACGGGAATCTCACCAAGATAAATAGAAATTACTTTCATGGAAGATGAAATAAAATGGTTGTTTTGTTTTGGGGCTGTGCAAGATGATATAATGTGAAGCCCTCTGCCAGCAAAGCTTCAGGAAAAGTAGACTGTCAGACAAATTAATTGATTTCTTTATGGAAGTAGCTGAGAATTGAGCATGCCCCAGAACCCACTGCAGTTTCCTTATG
>NW_011494777.1:3488866-3517744 GCF_000754665.1 Bison bison bison | reverse complement strand
GTTTCCTTATGTTTCAGACGGGGCTTTTAGGAGGTTAGGATCGGGAGCCTGCAGAGCTGAGGAGGTGTGAGTTCCCAGGACAGGATGCGAACCCAGCAGGGCAGAGTGGTAAGGGTCATGAGGGCAGACCTCCCATCCTTCCATCCCTTGGATCCTCTGCCCAATCACCTGCCAAATTTACAGTACCTGTAACCCCTCACTTCTGCGTAAGGAGGTTGATTTAACACACTACCCAGATACCTGCAGTTCCCACAATGAAAGGCAGAGGAAAACTACAAGGTGGTGTCATCATCTAGGTGAACCGGCAGGTTGTCGGCGGCGAGGTGAATGGGGTCATGGAAAATGAGCCCACTCTGCCAGGCTCCAGGCTCAAGCCAGTAAGAGGGACTGTCCCACTTGGACATCTCCGGTGAAAGAGACTCCAGGGGAGCAGGGTGCTTTGCTGGCTTTGACCTACTAAACTGCCCACTCCTTCAGGAAACCAAGAAGTGTTGTGTTATTTTCTCAGTTTAACAAGTGGAGAAACAGAACCAACAGCCGTCTTTTCTCATTTTCTCACAATTAGGCAACAAGGCCGAGGATACACATTGTGGACGGAAGGGTATTTTTAGCCAATGAGATCGTGCCTGTTTTCTCAAATGTCTTCCCTGTTGTGGTGAGTTTAGAAAAAGAGAAGGCGTTCTACATGCTTAGGGTCATAGAATGCATCCAAGTCAGTAAAAAGAAAGGGATATAAATGGTCAGATGATTTGGACACAAACCAAATGGAGGCATCACGTGGCTCTGGGTAAGTCACTACATTTTCTAGATATCAACATGCGTGCCTTTCAAAGAACTGGGAAGGACTCCCTTTCCTCCCTCCCTCGTCTCTGGTGGGAATAAAGAAGCTGTGAAAGGCACTGTTGACCCCCTGTCTCCTACCCCCAGCATGCAAGATGCTTTAGTCACATGATATTTTGACAACTACATAAGAGTCTCTGTTAATGCCATTTTCATAATAAGAGAGCTGCCAAGGGAGAGCCTTAGTAATGGGCTCCAAGACAGAGGACAAGAAGGCAGCTACTAGGAGCCAGGCTGATTTCAGAACCCATGCAGCTCCTTCCACCTAATGTGACAACGGCCTCAATACCTGAAGGCAGTGAGGTTAAGCCAATAAACACTCTGTCATTTTTTTATTTGTTATGTCCATTGTTCGGTGTTTCCTTCCCTCCAAGGGAATAAGTGCCATGCATGCAGGGTACTTGCTGTTTGGACAACCTCCTCAACAGCTCCTGGCCCGGGGTACACACCCAACAGCCGTATTGTGAATGAATGAACCCAGCTGCCATTGCTGGAGTCACCTTCAGCATGGTGGAGTGTTCCTAAAGAACGCCCATTCTCTGTACTTTTCAGCTATGTCTCATTAATGCTTGGGTGTCTTTGTTTTGTTTGGCTGCTTATTATTCAACAGAACCCGCTTTGCCCAGGGTGATTATAAACTCCTTGTGCCAAACCTGATCCTGGCTGGTTATGGTTTCCAAATGCAACCTTATCCATACTTAAATTTCATCTCGTCTTTCCAGAACTTTCTACGCAACTGTCAGCACTAAATTTCACTAGCGTTGCTTACTTTCTAACATATTACATGGTTTTAAATTATCTGTTTCAGGATTTCCCTGGTGTTCCAGTGGCTAAGACTCCAGGCTTCCCTTGTAGGGGGCCCAGGTATGATCCCTGGCCAGGGAACTAGACCCCACATGCTGCATCAAAGACCTGGCAAAGCCAAGTAAATAAATAAATAAATAGTAATACTACTAACAATAATAATCAATTATTTGTTTCCTTCAAGGGCAATGATTGTATTGGTTTGTTTGCTCTTTATTTCTGAGCTCCTACAACAGTGCCTGGCATTTATTCTGTGCTCAAAGAGTATTTCATGGAGTGGATGAACAAAAGGTACAGTTCTTCTCAGCTTTAAAGACTCCCCAATGAACGTAATCTGTACTCTAAAAGCATTTTGAAAGAGGAACTGTTTTTCCTTAACTGTGCTGTTTTTCCTTAATTCTGCTGTGCCGTTAATTCCACCTTCTGAATATGACTGTTGGGAACCTGGATGCTCTGAATCAGTTCATATGTGCATGTGGGTAAATTATCCTAGGTCTAAAAGGAAGCCCACCTGGTGAGCTGTGCAGAGGACGCCGGGCATCAGCTCACCTCCTGTCCAGGGGAGGAGCCTGACACTGAGCAGGTCCATCTGGCCCAGCCTGCAAAGCTGGGAGCTGGCTGGGCAGAGTGAGGCCATCCAATCACTCAACCCCAAAGGAACCCACGGGGAGGCGCCGTGGTCCTTCCCAATCTACAGGCAGGAACCTGAGGGTAGAGCGGCTAGTGCACTTGCCACCAGTCAGACACAAGAGACAGGAGGTCCCCATTAGTCTGAACTGCTCTTCCTGGAGCTAAAGTTCCATCCATAAGATGACGAGTGCATAATGGAAAGTGTGAAGACGGCTCCGACCTCCTGATTCTGCTACCATCCTGCTTCTCTCAGTTTTTTCTCAGGCCAGGCCACCGTGAGTCCTGACTATCTATGTGCCAGGGTCATCAGTCACACGTAGGACAGCTGTCTCCCTTCCAGGAAGAGCACTGATGTCTGAGAAGTCCTGCGGCCGGAGCGCAGAGGAAATCGGCGCTCAGGCATCTTCCTGAAGAAAATGCAAGCTCTGCTGGTCATCCTGGAAGCCACACCCCTCAGAGCACAGGGACCCACCATATAAGCCTTCCACCTCACTGCCCTGTGAAGTCTGAGACCACCTGCAGGCTGGGGTGCTTCTCACCCCATCGGGAAAGGGGTTCACTTCTGCTTCCAGGTGTGGTCAAAAGTCCAATCCACAGATTCCCAGGCTCTTGCTGCAGGCTGGGCTGAATTTAGATTTCATGAAAATCCCATTTGAACCTCTTTGTGATTCTACTTTCTGTCTCTTGTCCTTTGGATCAATGTTTCTGTACATTCAGATTTACATTCAGATTTATTTAATCTCCTAGGAGATTTAAATAATATGTTGATAATGAGTCTGGAACCAAGTTGGAGTGCGTGCTTGGTTCCCTCTGAGTTTCAAGTTTCCCTTTGAGCCCAGGGTTCCCCGAGGCTGCAGGTGTAGACGTGACCTCAGGGTCACCTCCCCTAACTGACCACTTCCCATTTGGAGAGGAATCTGTTGCAAGTCCACGCTTACTTCTTGAAATGAAAATCATGGGAACAAGGCATCCTTATCACCCAGTGTAGAGGGTGTAGTGTTGGGAAGGTGGGGAGACGTGATGTCCAGACCAAGAAGAAAGAAAACAAGAGGAATGAGGACACAGAAAGACAACAGGAGGAAGACAGGAAATTAACCTGGAGACTGGCGGAACAGATGCCAAGAGAAAACACAGGAAGGAAGGATAATACATATTTTTTAAAAGCTAGTGAAAAGCAGTAAACAACTTGAAAAGAGGTGAAATGTGACTAAGGCAAATAAAAATTTTCTTAAGCCAAAGAAGGTGATGTCGTTTAATTGCCCAGTCATGTCTGATTCTTTGCGACCCCATGAACTGTAGCCCACCAGGCTTCTCTGTCCATGGGATTCTCCAGGCAAGAATACTGGAGTCGGTTGTCATTTTCTTCTCCAGAAAGAAGGATGACAAAGAGACAGAAATATAATCAAAGTGTTTGTCATTTAGTTTTTTAGATTTGTTTAAAAACAAAACAAAACAAAAAGAGCACTCAGAACAAAATCCACCTCTCTTACTTGCCCACCTTGGTGATTTAAATTGGTAGCTGGCTTCCCCAGTGGATCAGTGGTAAAGAATTTGCCTGCAGTGAAGGAGACATGAGAGACATGGGCTCAGTCCCTGGGTCTGGAAGATCCCCTGGACGAGGAAATGGCAACTCACTCCAGTATTCTTGCTTGGAGAATCCCATGGACAGGAGAGCCTGGTGGGCCACAGTCCATGGGGTCACAAAGAATAAGTCACAACTGGGCACACACACACAGCTGAAGAAGTGAGTAATTGCCCTGCCTCTTTCTGGATAAGGCTCTGGCAATTACACCAGCCCACTGTCAGGTTTCCTGTTGTCCCCATTCACAGAGGGATGTTGCCTTTAGTGTGCTGGCCCCAACCCACACTCCTACTCGGAGCAAATGGCTATAATCAATTACACCCTCCTTTTCTCCAAGGGACATTTTATCCATCATCACCTGGGTGGGTGTTCTATTATTATTATCATTATTATGTTCAGTGACAAAGTATCCAAGCCTGCCCACATTAATAGAAAATCTATCTGCATCCTGGGTGTCTGGATGGCATTGCTGATTACTCTGAAAAGACCTGCAGCAGTGTTGAGAGAAAATTATCATTGAAATGGTCCAAAGGAGTACCGAAGACAAATCTTTTTTTTTTTTTTTTTTTCCATCTGATTTCCCTAAAGGACAAGCTATCTTCTTTGGGAAACTGTATTTCAAGTGCATGCTTTGGGAAGACATCAGGGGTGACTGTCAGATTGTTCTTGGGAAATAGCTCTTCCCCCTACCCGCCCCTGCTCCTGCTGCTGGGCCTTGGGAGGAAATCAGGTCCACTTGTTACTACAGATCAGAATTGACAGGGGAAACCAATAGAAAGACCAATTAAGCAGCATGGACCTGAAGAAAACTTTATAAATGAAGCCCTAAAATGTGGATTAGTGGGAGAAGATGCTATGACAACCTGCGTATAGGTGTGCGGCGCTATGCAGGTCTGGAGAGCAGGGGTCTGCAAGGAGCCTGGGGATGCTTACTTAACCAGTGAGTTAAAGTGCAAACCGAAGTGGAGGAATACGGATTCAACTCTTAGCACAACTAAAAAACACATTTCTTGGTGGACAAAGAACCTACCTCCCCCTCACCAACTACAGAGAAGATCTAAGATAAATTCCAACCTAAGCAAATATTTAAGGAGCAGTTTCAGATTCTAATGGAATGTTAGGATTGTCTGAAGTAGAATCTACATAAGCTTTGCAGTGTGCCAAGTATTATCATTTGAATATTCCCAAAGAAAGGGGGATAGTTTTAAATCCATAAAACTTTCCATTTTTGTAAAGATGTATAATTACTCACTTTATATAAAGAGAAAAATGCAATGCACCCACGCCACACATTGTTGAATCCATTCTTTCTCTTTTCAACACTGAAAAGTGATCAAGTTTTGCATTTAATACCTGTGTCTATCATCTTGGTCAAGTCACTTCTGGGTCTTGACTTTCTCTTCTGCATCATGGGACTAACAGTATCAAACTCATCCTTTATTTCATAAATCAGTGACCCCAGTGACATTATACGTGCTCAGAAATTGGCAGCTTCCTTTCATCTATCCATCTGTCCATCCATCTATCCATTCAGCTAATAAATATTTGTTGACGCTTCCATGCACACACTGCTCCATGTGGTAGCGACTCACCATTTATCAAGACTGTCTGGGCTCCTCTGATTGCTTTGCTGGAGGGATTGGGAGAGACTTTCAAGCACTGGATGCAAATTGATATGTGCACCACAGCACTGCAGCCCAGGTGTCAGTGAATAATTGTTGGGAGGTGCAGTCCTGAGCACAGATGGGATCAATTTTAACAAATAAAAGAAAACAAGAAATGATGGAGAATGTGAAGGGCTCTGGGTTAGATTCTGTTATTCAGGAAAAAAAAAAACAAACAAAAAACAGAAAAACCCCACAGTTCTAGCAGGTCCTGATAGGAAGAGCATCATTCTCAGGTGTTAGCGTACTGAGGCACTTGAGTCGTGTCTGACTCTTTGCGACCCTATGGACCTTAGCCCACCAGGCTCCTCTGTCCATGGGATTCTCCAGGCAAGAATACTGGTGTGGGTTGCCATGCCCTCCTCCAGGAGATCTTCCTGATTTAGGGATCCAACCCCTGTCTCTTATGTCTCCTATACTGGCAGGCAGGTTCTGTACCACTAGTGCCACCTGGGAATCCCCCTCAGAAGTTTACTAGCATCCAAGTCTAAACAAAGTCCGGTGCAAGGAAGACAAAATGCACACCGGTTTCACGAAGTTGGGAACTGACATTCTTGACAGTCACTTTTTCCCAACTGACCTTAGCCTTAGCAGACCCTCATGCAGAGGAGAGACCTCTGGCTCACAGAAGGAAGGGGCATAAGGGGGAAGATAGAATGTCTTTCAAAGCAGGACCTCTGATGGATCCCAGCAACTCCTGGGCACAAGCCCTTTAAGATCGGCATTCAGGGCCATCCCGTTCTGTCTCTTTAACATGGTCAGACAGGACTACAAGGGAAACACCATCGCTCAGAATTTCACCTTGCAAATAAATCGCTCTGAACTGCAGCCAGAAGCAATGGAATCTCTCAAAGACATTATCTGGAAATAGTCAGTGGACGGCACCTCAAGTCCCATTCATCATTCTCTTGCTTACAGTACTTCTTAATGGCTTTTATGGTTTATCCTTTGAACGCCAACAAAAGAGTGTGATTTTTTTCCTGGCTTATTCTATTAAACAGAAATCAATATCTAATATAAATGTGCAGAGGGTGGGAATTTGGAAAGGCTTTGAGTGAGCTGGAGTACCAGTTTTATCATGCCCTGCCCAGAATAGAAGGGGGAGGCTGAAGATGAAAAGGGTACACACGCCTTGTGCTTTCTAAGGAACCAGACACCCCCGCTTCAGGAAGAGTGTGCATACCACCACCGATCCAGATCTTTAAGAGTAGAGGATGTGGCTTTTGCTTTTCAAGACAGGTAAGGTTAGGGAGGCGCCTGCAACCACAGACTGTTAGAGAGAGTGAAGCAGAAAGCCGCTCAATATTCTCCAGGGAGTGATTTTAGATAAGGCAACGTGACTGGCATGGTTGTTCTCAGGAGGAGAGAAAGAGGGCGTTGCGCCCGATATCTCTGACTACCACATGCATGGGGAGCTGGGTAAATGACCCACTCACTTCCCAGGGTGCCAAAAGGCGGCAGCAGCCTTTTAAAAGTGATATCTGCCCCATAAAGAGAGGAGCAGCAGCCGTCTTCTGCACAGATGGATGTGCAAAACGCGAGATCCATCTTTTGAACCTGCAGAATAGGTTTGAACCGTTCCATGCTGAAATCCACGGTCAGCACTTCTGAAGGCAGTCATTGATGGGAAATAAGCTGGCCAGCAAGCCTCCAAATAAACTCTTAGAACAGAAAGGCTCCACTGAATAGGTGGTTTTCTTAAACGGTGATGAAATCTTCACTTGAATAGAGGTGGAAAAAATGTGAGGTCTTCACAAAATGAAGGGCCAAGCCTGGTACCATATCAGAAATAGCACTGAAACCAGACCCGTGAGAGTCTGCTCCCAGCTTGGCCACCCACGAATCATGTTAACTCCAGGAGCTCAGCTGACTTCTCAGTTCTTAGTTCCTTATGTATAGAAAGGGGTAGCAATGGTTGTCCTACTTACTTCACACCTTGTTCTAAGAGTCTCAGTGGATGACAGGAAAACAATGAACAGAAAGTTCCCTTAGTGCTCACGATCCCTCAGGGCCCCCAAGCCAATGATCTCAAGTGTGGAGGGAACTTGGCTGGAAGGAGCCATGAGCTGCTCCTTCACCACACTCAGAGTGGACCGGTCAGCAACATCCCTAATACTCTACCCAGACTTCACCCCCTACCCAGCCTCAAGGCTCCAGTCATGCAAAGCAGCTTTCCTTAGAGAAGACAGGATCAAAACCCCAGAGACTGATCATCGAGTGTGAATATATGGCCATAGGAACATCACGTGGAACATTCAATTTCTAATTGATTGCATTGTATCTTATTTTCTGCTTCACTGACAAATATAAACAAGGACACTAACTTATGCACCATTTCCATATATATTTTTTTTTATTGACTGGTGGCAGTTCTGTGATCACGGCTGGCACAGAAACACTGACATCACCTTCAGATCTGGAATGTTCTGGAATGCTCTACAGTTATTGTGACAAAGATATCACAGAGCATGACTGAAATTCAATGAACCAATCACTAGGTCTGCACTTTCCATTGTTCAAACTCTGGTCAAGAGGTAAACCCACCAAAGGCTCACGGTGATGAGTGACCCCTGCAAAGGGCTGCAACCGGTGCTTCACAGATACAACAGGAAGAGTCAGGAAAACATTCTTCAACCCATCTCACTTCACTTGGCTCAGTGTTAGGAACTTCATACAAATAAAGTTAGTGTAAGTGAGCTGTACTCCTTATTGATGTCAAATGTCTAAAACAAAGCAAAATGGGCATTGCTGGTTCTGTTTTTATTACTGCTGTATGGATATTTGTGAGTTTCCCAGGTGACAGTAGTGGTAAGGAACCTGCCTGCTAATGCAGGAGACATAAGAGACTCGGGTTCTATCCCAGGGTCAGTAAGATCCCCTGGAGGAGGGCATGGCTACCCACTCCAGCATTCTTGCCTGCAGAATCTCATGGACAGAGGAGTCTGGTGGGCTACAGTCCATGGGGTTGCAGAGTCAGACATGACTGAGGCGACTTAGCACAGCACAGATATTTATAGAGCTTCTGCTGCAGGCCAGACAACATGCTGTGCACCGAGATAAGAAAAAATGTGAAACACCAGTATTAAAAGTGTGGGAAATGCACAGCCAATGCTAAAAAGCCCTTGATGAGCCTAAAGACCAACACCCACAGGGTGAATGAACTGCAGGCCACTTTGACCTTCTCGACTCATAGATTCTCAGAAATTAACAAATTAAAGACAGGGAAAGAGACACAAAATCTCCGAGTTTCAAAAAATAAAGGTGATATTAGAAAGGAAGATTTAAAATAGAATTCAGACTTTGCAAGTTCTTAGGAGCAGCCCACCAACCAAATCACATTTTGCAAGAATTCAAGCGGGAAAGAGACTGGGAAAGTGAGCTTCTGCCTCCAGAGTAACATTTTGTGATCAAAACAGAATGGGTGAGAATAAAAAACTTCAGTGAGAAGTTACACTGAATGTTTATTAAATGCACCCATGGCGCTATACAGCAAGTCACGGGTAACAGCTATCCTGAAAGAGATTACTAAATCAACTAGAAGATTAGTCCAGGGTTAATGAGTAGATTTTTCTTCTATTTGCATTTGTAATAATAGCGGAAAACATTGTAAGAACCTATTGCATGCACTGGATCATTTTCAGGGAATAAACAAGCAAACAAACAGAAATACACATGGTCCCTCACACCCTCCTTACAGTAACTATGGCATTTGGGGCATCTTGAATCCTTTTTCATAGAAAGATAAAGGATGATTTCAGAGACATGCCAGTTACACATTTTCTCCTCCCCAGAATTAATCTGCATCTCTAACCTGCAGAGTTATGATCCAGCTCATTCACAGATAGGCAGTAAGCACCTTCCACTTTTCCATACCTTCTTTACTTCCAAATCCTATCTCACTATCTCAGTATATCCCTTCAACTTTTAATTGTTTCTTTACTTCTCTTAGCCCCTTGAGCTTTCTCTAATCAACCTGTGGAGTCACTAAGAATGTGACATTAAATAATTGGAACCTGGGCACACATGTACACACAGATAGAACAAACACAGGCTCTCTTTTCAGTGTGCATACCTATTATCAAAACTCTTACACATCTAAGTGTGTCTGTGCCTATATATCTCTTCTGATTGCAAACCCAGTGGACCCTATCTTTTGATTAATTAGGTATATTATTTTCCCCTGTTATAATGTCACAAAGATATTCCATGTTCAAAAAAATCCCATAGTTGATTATAACCATAATTGAGACACACAGGGATTAATTTGAATTAAGCAGTAACTCTACAGATGCTCAAAACAGAACTCAGAAGACTGACTTGTCACTTCTCACTCTCAGCTCTAGGTAAGGCCATAGAATATAAAACATTTCTAGCACATTTTTACAAAAAGTCAATTAACATGTACAAAATAAAATGAACACCCCAAAAGAAATGTGATTCAGGAAATGAACTGGTTAGCATTTACAGTAATTACTAGAGATTACTACCAAATTACTAGCCAAATTACTGGTAGAATGATCATATTATTCTCTTCCTGCTAATAATGCTGCATGCCAATTTCAAGTGAGTGTACATAATTTCCTTGCCAGGGTCCAGACAGTATTTGAAACCAATACCTAGTCAGGGTCTCCATAGCTCCCCCTCCAACACTGTGATGAAGCTGGGTTTTGCTTTAACCTGCAGACAATGCTCCCTGCCCCCACCAGCCAACCTCAGCCCCTTGTAACTTTTGGCGAGAGTAACATCAGGGTGGAATACAAAGCTAAACAAAAATAGCCTTGTCATAAGTCTGACCTGACAGCTGTGTGGTCATTCACGTGACCTGATCTGAAAGAGGTTCACAGAGCTGTCCTCACCACTCAGGGGCCATGACTGCCTGAGATGCCACCATTTGAACACGAGCTAGGGTGAAGTACTGGGAAGCATTTACTCCTCCACCTACATGGACATTTGGGAGAGAAGGAGATCCCTAGCTCTAGGGGGAGAAAAAACAACTTGTAAAATGGGGGGAAACAGGTAAGGGATGAAAGTCTGTATAACAGATTTGGGTTTGGGAAGCAGTGCTGAGTGGATGAGATGGTCTGACAGCATCAACAACTCAATGGACATGAGTTTGAGCAAACGCTGGGAGATAGTGGAGGACGGAAGTGCCTGGCCTGCTGCAGTCCATGGGGTTGCAAAGCGTCCTCCACGACTGAACGACAACAAAGCTGAATGGAAGTCTGGGGTCCAAGATGTTGATGAGGAACCCATGCCTGAGAAAGGAAGCAGAGGGAATTAGGATCAGGGGCATACATTCAGCACAGTTCAGCTGGGACGCAGGCTCAGCCACCTGGTGGGAGTTCGGAAACATTAAAGCCCATCACATCACGGCTGTCTCACCAGGTGCCGGGACGGCCTGAGGTTGATACTCCCACCTGCCTCAGTCACTGGCTATGAGCTGCCTTGGGAAAGAGGACATGAAGCCACAACGGAGAAGTTTCACTGTAGCAGGGAGGGCCCTGACAGAGGTGACTAGCTGGGCAAGTAAACCACAGTCACATGGAGAAATCCCCCATAAACATCTACTCCACAGTTTTGGTTAGTCCTGGACCTTGTATTAAAGAGCCCGGCAAGATCCCAACCTGAAAAAAAAAAAAGTAAAAAATGAAAAAGCTATCTTCAGAAAACAAGAAATGACACCACCAGCTCTATCATAAAAGACACGCCAGTGATTGCAGAAATGTTGTTGTCTTTTCAAATCAGCCTAAACTGGATTTCCAAATTAGCAGCCCCAACTGTGACTGTGCAGTTCCTTGCATTCATGGTGCTGAAAAGTTGTGTTCACTGTGAAGAGAGAACCATCCGACAGAAGGCTACCACATTTCCCCCTTCTCAGAATCTGGGAAATGTGACTGATTTGCATATTTAGCATACATTTGCATTCTGTGTTCAATAGCCCCTAACTCTAATTATGTAAAATAAGATAAATTAGTGCATTTTACTGTCATTGCATTCCAGCCCTGTGGTTAGGGGCTAAGGAGACTTAACCCAACTTCTTCCTCCTCCTTCTGGCTTATTCCCTTGGGGATCTGAAGTCATGTGGTGTTCAGGCTGGAGACATTTCAAGGAAAACCCCCAACTATGGAAGTGGGGAGGGGGCAAGAAAAAAGGAAGGACCAGCGATATCCAAAAATGGGTTGTGCATTTGTACCTTTAAGTGCCAACTTGATGAAATAGTAAATAAAAAATGAACCATGTAAATATTTTTATAAGTAAATATAAGGCAAATTGCTTTAAAACAAAACAAAAAATAATAGAAAATCAAATCCAGTGTACCATGCTTTTGTGTAATTCCTATTAGGGTGGAAGGATGGGTTTGTAGACTAGAAACTGGTCCAGACAGAGCAGGAACTTGAAGGAAGGTAGCCAACAGCCAGCAAAGCCTGTCTCTGCTCTCCTGCCTTGTGTTTTCATCCCATGCTCTCTGACTTTGAGGGGTCTCCAGATCCCTTTGGAGAGATACTTGAGAGTTCTGGATCATTCTGGAATTTTGGCATGTATTAACATGTACATCATACCTCACTAATTCCCCCACCCCATGCCTTTACCTGATCTAATGTTTCACATACTAGCAAAGTAATGCTCAAAATTCTCCAAGCTGGGCTTCAACAGTATGGGAATCGAGAACTACCAGATGTTCAAGCTGGATTTAGAAAAGGCAGAGGAACAAGAGGTCAAATTGCGAACGTCCATTGGATTATAGAAAAAGCAAGAGAATTCCAGATAAACATCTACTTCTGCTTCATTGATTATGCTAAAGACTTTGACTGTGTGGATCACAACAAACTGTGGAAAATTCTTCAAGAGATGGGAATACCAGACCATCTTAGCTGTCTCCTGAGAAATCTGTATGCAGGTTAAGAAGCAACAGTTAGAACTGGACATGGAACAATGGACTGGTTCCAACTTAGGAAAGGAGTATGTCAAGGCTATATATTGTCACCTTGCTTATTTAACTTATAATCAGACTACATCATGTGAAATGCTGGGCTGGATGAAGCACAAGCTGGAATCAAGATTGCCGGGAGAAATATCAATAACATCAGATACACAGATGACAACACCTTTATGGCAGAAAGTGAAGAGGAACTAAAGAGCTTCTTAATAAAGATGAAAGAGGAGACTGAAAAAGCTGGCTTAAATCTCAACATTCAAAAAACTGAGATCATGGCATCCGGTCCCATCACTTCATGGTAAACAGATGGGGAACAATGGAAACAGGGACAAACTTTATTTTCTTGAATTCCAAAAACCACTGCAGACAGTGACTGTAGCCACGAAATTAAAAGACACTTGCTCCTTGGAAGGAAAGTTATGACCAACCTAGATAGCATATGCAAAAGCAGAGACATTACTTTGCCAACAAAGATCCGTCTAGTCAAGGCTATGGTTTTTCCAGTGGTCATGTATGGATATGAGAGTTGGACTGTGAAGAAAGCTGAGTGCCGAAAAATTGATGCTTTTGAACTGTGGTGTTGGAAAAGACTCTTGAGGGTCCCTTGGGCTGCAAGGAGATCCAACCAGTCCATCCTAAAGGAGATCAGTCCTGGGTGTTCATTGAAAGGACTGATGCTGAAGCTGAAACTCCAATACTTTGGCCACCTGATGCAAAGAGTCAACTCATTGGGAAAGACCCTAATGCTGGGAGGGATTGAGGGCAGAAGGAGAAGGGGACGGCAGAGGATGAGATGGTTGGATGGCATCACCTACTCAATGGACATGAGTTTGGGTAAACTCCAGGAGTTGGTGATGGACAAGGAGGCCTGGCGTGCTGCAATTCATGGGGTCGAAAAGAGTCGGACATGACTGAGTGACTGAACGGAACTGAACTGCTCCTTGGAAGAAAACCTATGACAAACCTAGACAGCATATTAAAAACCAGAGACATTACTTTGCCAACAAAGGTCCATCTAGTCAAAGCTATGATTTTTCCAGTAGTCATGTATGGATGTGAGAGTTAGACCATAAAGAAGGCTGGGTCTCAAAGAATTTGTGCTTTTGAACTGTGGTGTTGGAGAAGACTCTTGAGAGACCCTTGGACTGCAAGATCAAACCAGTCAATCCTAAAGGAAATCAATCCTGAATATTCACTGAAGGGACTGATACTGAAGTTGAAGGTCCAATACGTTGGCCCTCTGATGCGAAGAGCTGACTCATTGGAAAAGACCCTGATGCTAGGAAAGATTAAAAGCAAGAGGAGAAGGGGATAACAGAGGATGAGATGGTTGGATGGCATCACCGACTCAATGGAGATGAGTTTGAGCAAGCTCCGGGAGATAGTAAAGAAGGACAAGGAAGCCTGGTATGCTGCAGTCCCTGGGGTCACAAAGAGTCAGACACAACTGAGTGACTGAACAATAATGTATGTTTACTAAGCACTGTCTACATGGTAGGAAGCCCACCAGTGGAGAGTTTTAAAATGAACAAGAAATACAGACCTAGATTGCTAGGGAACCACATGCAAAGCAGATAAAGTAATTACAATACAACAAGTTCTGTATGTGAACAATAAAATGAGTGCACGCAAAATCAAACGCCCAATCACGCTTGAAGAGGGACATAACAAGGCTGAGTAGGCCATTTGAAGTTTCCAAAAGGAGAGAATGTTTCATCTGGCTCAGACTAAAGATGGAAGGAATACACTAGTAGTACAAATGGGAGGAGAACTTTGTGGGCAGTGGGAATTACCCACATTTAAAAACATTTACATCCTCAAGATTGAGTGTCCAAAGAATGGTTCCAAAAATAGCCCATGTGTTTTTGTAAACAGTGAGAAAAGAGGTCAGCTGTGATGGTTGGGACAGAGATCATGGAGGAGGTAGGACTTTCCTGTTAAAGTCAGAAAGGTCAGCTTTAAGGCCATAGTGGCTTCAGAAGCAAGAGTTCGCATACAGAGGCCAGAGGACAGGCTGCAAGTTTCTCATATCAGAGATAAACATCGCATTTTAACTACAGCCGTGGGAGGGCAGCAGTAAAATGCAGATCAAGGTGTCTAAGAAAAATGTATTATCCATGATAGGGGCCATTGTTTATTTATTTTTTATAAAGAGGAGGCAACGATCACATTAAATGACTTTGTGGTCAGGCATTGTGTCTGGCACATATATTTGGTCATTCTTTGTGGAAGGCACGGACAGGTGAGTCAGGAAGATGCCTGAATGGATGCAAGGGTTGGTTAGGCCTGTAAAACAGGAAGCTGGTGGGAAGGCTGCACAGAGCCCCTGCGGTGGTCCAGGTATGAAGGGATGGAGGTGTTGTCAGGTAGGCAAATCCCAGTGGATCTGCAGGGGCAGTTTTAACAGCATTTTGAGAGGGACTGACGTCACATGATTTGGTTTGGGTTGGGGTGACACATGAGAATGGGGCTCACGTTCTGAGTCTGAGTAACCAGGAGAATGACAGTCACAGGGAAATAAAAAAGACTGCAGAATACAAGGGGAAGGAAACCAACATTCACCACGTGCCATTGTATTTCTACTATCGGCCTATCGATTTTACATTCTTTAGCTCATTTAATCCTTATAAAACTCTCATAAGATTTAGAAAAAATTCTTCAAGATAAAGAAGTTGCAAATCAGGGAGGATGTGCAAACTTCCCAAATAAACCGGGCAGCCACAACTAAATCCCAGATCTGCAAAAGTGTGAAAGTGTTAGTTGCTCAGTTATGGACGACTCTTTGCGACCCCAGGTACTGTAGCCCACCAGGCTCCTCTGTCCATGGGATTCTCCAGGCAAGAATACTGTGGGTAGCCGTTCGCTTCTCCAGGGGATCTTCTCAACCCAGGGATTGAACCTGTATCTCCTGCATTGCAAACAGATTCTTTACTATCTGAACCACCATTCCTGACCTATTGGACTCCAAATTCTGTCTCTGCTCTTTACAATATGCCTTGCATATTCTGCAGAGAAATATGATGTGTTGAGACTCAGGCATGGTGAGTTTGAGATCCTAGTGGAACACCTGAGAGAAACTATCTAGCAAGCAGTTAGACATAATAGGATCAGAGATTTATAGGGCTGGAAGGAATCCTAAAAATTACATAATCATGGTATCTAAATTGCCCAAAAATATGAAAGATGAAGCTCTCCATTTGGGAAAATTAACACGCCAGGGCATGAGTGAAGTCACTGTATAAGAGGAAGTACATATTACAAGCCTGCTGACTGTCCTGTGGATGTGCTCACCACCTTTCTGGGACAGAGGGGAGGGATGAGGCTTACTGACAACAGAGCAGAGGCTTCTTGGAAAGGGAGGAGAAAGTCAAGGTAGTTCTCATGTCAGGACTGGCAGATTGTTAAGAAAAAGTGAGTAATCAAAAATGCTAGGTATTTTAGGGAAGTCAAAGAAAACGAGATAATTGTCTATGGCTGTTCAGAATTCCTTGGTTGCCTTAGAGAGAAGCTGTCAAAGAAACAAGGAAAATAATATTAGGAGACAAATATCTGGGGTGAGAAACATTGCCTGGGTCTCTATTATGACTAGATCACGGAAAAGAAAATAGTTTATGGGGAGACATGCAAAGTGGGAATTCTGTGAAAATTTATCTTGGCTTGTTGTGATTTAGAAGGGATATCACAAGCTACAAAATCACATAGGGTTTGTGGAGATGAAATTTGTTGACAGCTCCGTACAAATTCAGAGCAATCTTCATATTTTTATGCAAGGTTTCAACAGTAGCTATAATTAATGGTCTATCATATCTACTACACAGACATACACACACAAATAATTCAGGAGCATTACAAAATTATTTCTACTAAAATTACATAGATGGATGTACCCAAAGGTGCTTTTACAGGGAACTGAGAAACAGTTGCTCAGATCAGTGACACGTTAGTTAAAACACTGTGGTTTCTAATGGAGATCATTTCCAAAGGGAAAAAGCTGAGTTACATAAATCTATGGCCAGCAAATCATTGGTGAGGGCTTCCCTGGTGGCTCACATGGTAAAGAATCCTTCTGCAATACAGGAGACCCAAGTTTGATCCCTGGGCCAGGAAGAACCCCTGAAGAAGGGAATGGCAACCCACTCCAGTATTCTTGCCTGGAGAATCCCATGGACAGAGAAGCCTGACAAAACCTTTCACTGGTCAAAGGACAGCTCTAGCTCGGCGTTTGCCAAGGGAGACAGACAGCAACTACTCTGATCATAGGCTGCCCCTCCCTACCCCACCTACCGCCCCCCACACGTACACCATATAAATCAGCTTACCAATGAGCCACAAATGCACCCCATCCCCCAAACACCACACATCTCCAGGTGAGCCATGGCATAAGATCACTTCCTAAATGGCCTGTGACCTTATCTGCAGGGTGCTGCCATGGGCGCCACCTGAAAGAAATGTCTGAAACAGGGAGGGGTGAGTGCTACATTCCAATGGTTGCAGAACATTATGTGGATGGTTCCTCCTCCTAGAAGAGAGCTGGCGTGAACAATAATCTAAACCACATCTTGCTAATTACCATTCTCTTTGGGTGACTGAGTTCATTTCTGCCTGTGGTTAAACATGCTGTTTATACTGCCTTGGTTGAGGGTCGGGAGGTGCAGAAAGAAAATACAATTAGTTCTTTATTAATATCATCTGTTCCCCAGACATCATATTTTATAATATTCTATGCATGACATCCAATGTTGAGCTATACAAAAAATGAAGTCAGTCAGTATTAGGGTTAAAAGGCTGTCTCAAATATTGAAAAATAAATTATTTTGTATTGTCTTTGTGCAGTTAGTTAAAAATCTGCAATTTCAGCTGGCATCTGCAATAAATATATATAATTTTTTCTCTTCAGAGGTAGTATATAGACTTCTCGTTGCCTTCAAGTTTTTGGAAGTGTTAATTTCAGGAGGAATTCATGGTAGAAAATCAGATGGTAGAGAACAGGGTGACATGAAAAGAAAATTGATCATGGAACTGACTCCTCCTTCCCACTGTCCAGCAGTAAGAGCTCAAGAGTTTCTTGCATACCTTTCCAGATTTTTCCTGTGCAAATATAAGCCTCACTCAGACACATACATAGACACACACAGTTCCTTTTTCTTCTTCTTACAATGTGATAGTATACACACTGCTTTGCAAGTAGCTTTTTTCAGCTTATAATATGTCTTAGACATCTCTTTATAACAGGTATTTATCTATCATATCTCTATAAGGGTTATAGGGATTCCATTATGTGAATTACCATAAATTACACAGTCAGTCAGGCCTATATTGAAGGAACTTTTAAATATTATTTTGGTTAATAAACATTTTTTGTTTGTTTGTTTGTTTTTTTTACTGAAAACATGTATTATGGGCTTCCCAGGTGGTGCTAGTGGTAAAGAATCCACCTGCCAACACAGGATACCCAGGTTCAATCTCTGGGTCGGGAAGACCCAATTGGAGAAGGAAATGGAAGCCTACTCCACTATTCTTGCCTGGATAATTCCAAGGACACAGGAGGCTGGTGGGCCACAGTCCATGGGGTTGCAAAGAGTCAGATATGACCAAGCATGCATGCAAAAGTATTACTGCTTCTTTTGCTATTAATACGTAATGTAAGCTCCTTTGAATTTAGTGAACTTAGCCAACAACTATGCTATGCTGGACCCAGACTCTGTGGGTCGGGAACAGGGACAGGGAAGTGATGGCTGGTCTCTGCTCCATGAGGTCTGAGAGGCTCAGATGATGGGGTAACCAGCACGCCTGGGCCTGCACTATCCCAGAGGCATCACCATTCACTTGTCTATACCTTAGAAGGTGGCTGGAAGGACTGGCTTCACCTGGAAAACTCCAGCGGGTTTCTGTTTTGAGTGGGAAAATTTCTTCCAGGGAAGGTGGCCCCTCTGGGCGAATGGGAAGGAGCTGACAGCCTTTCTTGATGTGACCTCAGAGTCATGCAGTCACTTTAGCCACATTCCACTGGTTATGAGCAGTCATAAGCCCAGACATCACTTTTTCGACAAACGTCTGTCTAGTTAAAGCCATGATTTTTTCCAGTAGTCATGTACGGATGTGAGAGTTGGACCATTAAGAAGGCTGAGCACCAAAGAATTGATGCTTTTGAATTATGGTTCTGGAGAAGCTCTTGAGAGTCCCTTGGACAGCAAGGAGATCAAACCAGTCGATCCTAAAGGAAATCAACCTTGAATATTCATTGGAAGGACTGATGTTGAAGCTGAAACTCCAATACTTTGGCCACCTGATGCAAAGAGCCAACTCATTGCAAAAGACCCTGATGCTGGGAAGGATTGAAGGCAGGAGGAGGAGGGGATGACGGAGGATGAGATGGCTGGATGGCATCATTGACTCAATGGACATGAGTTTAGCAACCTCTGGGAGACAGTGAAGGACAGGGAAACCTGGCTTGCTACTATCCACAGGGTTTCAAAGAGTCGGTCATGATTTAGTGACTGAAGAAGAGCAAGGCTCATGGTAGGAGCAGACCCTGCACTTTGCTCGGGGGGTAGCTGCCAGGTCAGCGGATAGAGAAGCAAGTTGGAAGGGTGGTGTTGCTGCAGTGTCTTTGCAAATCCATCTGCCAGGACTGTCTGAGAAGCATGTGCCTCTGCCTCTGTCCTTTGCAAAATGCTTCCTGCCATCATGAAGAAGCTCCCTCTTAAGAATGTTTCCTGGTTTCCCATATATGCATCCCAAAATGTCACCAGGCCCTGTTAGAGAATGTCGACCTAGTGGAGAGGACTGGCTCTGTGGTGAGCAGACATGGATTCAGGGCGCTAAACGTCTCAGAGTTCAGGCTCATCATTACAAGGGAGGGATTGAATTAGATTAGATCCAAGCCACCCTTGATTATAACACTGTATCCTTCTCAGACCCTACTGAGGTGTTTCATCTTATAATTCCTTAGTTTGAGAAGGACAAACAAAGAGTAGGATGGACAGAACTCAGCTCCAAAACCCCAGACTTTGTTGCCCTCACCCCAAAGACAAAGCCTAACTGAGTAGGATGAGCTGTGATGACATCACACAACCCGGATGTGACTCCAACCTGTCATGTAACTGCCTTGTGAGATGACACGGGTGTAGCTTTTCTAAACGTGTACGCAAGATGATGATACCCGTGCAGGGGCTGTGCAAAGTTGAACATGGAGTAGAGAGTCCTCACACCCCCTCTCCTTTCAGAGCAAGGCATAGGATGGGAGAGAAACAGGGAGGGCTGGTAGAATAAGACATGCTTTTCCTCTAAGGAAGAATCCCACTTTCATAAGGCTCTGCTGTCTTGAGGCCCTGCCCACTTTTCACACCTCAGCCATGCTGTCTGCTGAGCCTCAGCTTTGTTCTTATTCTGCCTAAAGATAGAGTGCCAATCCCATGACCAATTTCTCTTAGGGATTTAGGGCCAGACCTTTTTGATCCTACGGCCAGGATCCAATGGCCTCTTTCCATGCAGAGTAGGCCTGGGTGGGGTGGGGGCAGGCATTTAGAGGAAAAAATAACCCTTGCACAGCACCATAGAAGACAGAAGAGAGCCTGCCAGCAGAGATGGAAGGATGGGTAAAGGAAAGAGGCAGGAAGAAGGGAAAGAAAGGTGATGGAACGGAGGACTTTGAGCGCAGGTAGAGGGGTCTGGGGACCCGCCCTCTTCTGTCTCTGCTAGGAAATCTGCTCTGAAAAGGCCACACCCCCACACAGAGGCAGATGGGCCAGACCAGGGCCCTTGGCCAGATGGGAAATATTCTAGGCTTCTCTTTATTTTCCTGGTCCAGAGCAAATTTATTATTTAGGTCGGACTAAGTGGAATGGATAATATTCTCCGGAGATCAGCGGCTACGCTCCATTTCTGACCTGTGACGAATGGGAGGAAGCACAGCCTTGCCTTCAGCTTGCTGGATGAAGGATGGACAGTAAGAAGGGACTGGGAGGGGTCTGTGAGTGCCTTTCATCTCCTTCAGCTTCTGCCAGCGCCCAGCTGCTGTCCTTGCAAAGCAGAAGAAGGGAAACGAAATGTCATTTCTCCGGAGATGCGACAAAAGGTTATTTGCTTCCAAAAGAGGCTCTATCTTAAATAAATGAAAGTTGTCTGCATTGTTCGTTTGTTTGTTTGGTGCTTTTTTTTTTTCTGGCTCCTTTTCAGTCACCCCATAAATCACTGAAAATCACCTTACCATTCCCTGAATTTGTAGGACTTCCTTGCTGCTGCACAAAGGCATGAGCATGGGCCAAGGCAAACATCTCAGATGTCTTCTTTCAAAACCAAAATGCATTTTAATAATTTAAAGCTGCAGCTCTTGCAGGCACTTGATAAATTATTCACCAATTTTACAAAAAAAGAAAAAAAAATCTGTTCCCTTTACAAGTTCTGGAACATTAAATCATGTCAGAATAGATGAAAAGGACAAATCAGTCCTAAACTCTTAAAAATCACACATTTTACTTCTTTATCTGAAAGCAGGGGTGGGGTGTGTAGGGAACCTGGTAGCTGGAGATGGCTTTTTAGGATGTATGTCCAGCCACAACGGGAGGATGACAACGGAAGGCTGAAAGAAAGTTGTTTGGCGGGGGGAAGTATTCTCTAGAGAATAGCTCCCTGTTTGCCTCAGGCCTCCAACTTTAAGTATCATTTCAAAGAAATCCTCAAGGATGGAAAAATGAAGAAAGTGGGTCCATTCAAGATGACTCGTGTTAAGTTCTGGGCAAAGGAGGAGGCTACAGTGATGCTGGCTCCTGCTCCTCTCGAGTTCTAAGCCGCACATCCTTCTGCCATGATGCTCAAGAACTTGAGGGCTGCCTGATGTTAAATGTCCATCAGACACAACCTTTAGAGACTCAGCAAGCAGGTGCTTCTGAAGCCATGAGAAGAAACTTTTAAATCTGTATCCAGGGTGGAAACAAAACTCCACCAACAATGTCACCTTTCAGCTGAAGACCCTTGAATCTGGGCTGGCACCTCCCATCTCATTAGAAAAATGTGGTTACCTAACAGGTCAGGTTACTGATAGCCAAGGGCAGAGCAGAACTAGCAGGTTTTCCTTCCTGATGCTTTCCAGGAGAGAAGTCTCCTTCCTGGAGCCAGTGCCCAGGATATGACTGACATTAATACATCTTGTCATCAGGAGGTTTGCCCTCCAACTTCACAGTTTCTTTCCACTCTGCTGGAGCTTAGCGGGACAGCAGTCTTGTAACAGGACCATGAAAAGGCCCCACTCCAATTGGGATGGGGATGAGGCTCATCTGAATAAACACACAACGCTGGTAGAAATTGCAGGCATGAGTCAAATGTCTAACCTCAAGTGTGCAAAAAAGAAATAGGTATTTAGTTTTGTACCATTTAAAAAATGTATTTATTTTAATTGGAGGATGATTACTTTACAATTTTGTGATGGCTCTTTGCCATACATAATATGAATTGGCCATCAGTATTCATGTGTCCGGAGAAGGCGATGGCACCCCACTCCAGTACTCTTGCCTGGAAAACCCCATGGATGGAGAAGCCTGGTGGGCTGCAGTCCATGGGGTCGCTAAGAGTCGGACACGACTGAGCGACTTCACTTTCACTTTTCACTTTCATGCATTGGAGAAGGAAATGGCAACCCACTCCAGTGTTCTTGCCTGGAGAATCCCAGGGAGGGGGGAGCCTGGTGGGCTGCTGTCTATGGGGTCGCACAGAGTCGGACACGACTGAAGTGACTTAGCAGCAGCAGCAGCAGCACCATTCATGTGTCCCCTCCATCCTGGATCCCCCTCCCACCTAGCCATGTACCATTTTAATAGGAAGAAACGGACTTTTTTGTTTTTAAATTTGAGATGGGAAAAATGTGAAATTTCACATTTTAGGCAAGGGATTCTAGAGGAAGCTTCCATCCTCATTAACAAGGTAACTGTTATCTTTGAGGGATTTTGTAATATTTTTTCTACCTTCTACTCACTCTTTCTTTTATAATCTAAAATTTTTAATATATTTTAAGGAAATTCTAAATTCAGGGGTATTCTTGGAAGCATCTGACTTATGATTAAAGTATTTTATCTCCCACTTCAAAGAAGTCCTGTAACGCTAGAACCTTCTCTACTGACAACACCTTTCTTCACCTTCCAATCTCATGCTCAGCTTCTGGGAGAATCAAGTTACAAAAGATACAACCTCTTAGAAAGCCACGGTTCTTTCATTTTGATTCAGCGGGGATAGATGCAGACCTCATGTCAGTATTTGGAGATCAGAGAAGTGAAGAGGCAGAAGAGAAAAACAGTTCAATTTCTAGAGTATGCTGTTTATTTATTTATATATGACTTTCTACCCTAAAGAATTTAAAGAGGTTAGAAAAGATGCATGAAATAGCACAAGATAAAATAACTTAAAAATAAGAAAGAAAAATGCCTCTAGGATAAGACACGGAAAAGATGGATTCAGAACTTGGTGATCATCTCAGCATAATACTAACATTCTTTACTTCTCCATCCCTCACTTTCTCCCTAAGAGCATGTCAGTGTAATCTTACCTGGTTTTTGCCCCACTGGATAGGATTATGCAATTTATAAGCAACATCCAAATTTGTGTCTTAAGAGAAATCACCACACATATTAGAACATTTAAAGGAATCAGGTAAGGTAGTTCTAGGTATCTGTTGGTTACTTTGGGGAAGTTTGTGCTATAAAAGTTATTTCAGTTTCCTAAAAGTGTCCAGGCCCAATGGTTCAACTGTCAACTTCAGGGACAGTTGTCTTTACATCTTAGGGGCACAGAAATGGTGGATTCCCCTCTTCTAGCTCAGATCTGCGCTCACACAGCATCTCAGGGAGATGTTCTCTGACACAGGAGCTGAAGAAACTGCTCCCACTCCCACCTCAACCTCTCCCTTTCCAGCACCTTGTCATTTTCCTTAGGATGTGTACCAATGTTGAAACTGACTTGTTTATGGGCAAATGGTCCCCTTCTGCCCCCACGCTCAGAGGATATGAGTTCTATAGGAGCAGAGACTTTGTCGCTTTATTTACTCTCAAGCTTCCAGTGTCGAGACCATGGCCTGGAATAGCGTAGGTGCTTGATGAAAATTTGCTGAATGAATAAATGACTATTTGGGGTAAAATCTTATCTCCTCTAATTCAGTTCAAACATTATCTTCACAACTTTGATTAGCTGGATGAGTGAATCAGTTGCATGAAAGCCCCTTGTAATCCAGACTCTTTACTTGAATTTTCACCTGTAAAGATCTTTTCTCTGTTTCTCCCTGTCCTCCTCCACCCCAATCCATGCTGCAATAAAGGAAGCACCCTCTTCATGTTTGAGGATCTTTCATCTCCATCAGTGCTCAGGTTCAGCCCTTCCTTCTCCTCAAGGACCTGCTGTTTATCAACTCTGTCAGCTCCATTTCCTCTGGCTCTTTCCCAGCAACATTTAAGAATACTTATGTCTCAAGCAAATCTAAAAACATAGATTTGTTTATTTGCTTATGCCCAAAGGAAATCTGCTAAAATATAGATGCTCAAGGGCTTCTCTTCCATCTCTCCTAAGAAGCAGGAACATTTGTTGCTAGATCATCACCCAGAAAGGGTGTATCACTCCATGGAGTAGCAATGGGCTAAAAGGAAGCTGAGGCCAGAAATAGCCAAATTCAGAGTGGAAAATTGCCTGATGCTGGCAAATACTGAAAGCAGGAAGAGAAGGGGCTGACAGAGGATAAGACAGTTGAATGGTATCATCGACTCAATGGACATGAGTTTGAGCAAATTCTGGGAGATGGTGAAGGACAGGGAAGCCTGGCATGCTATAGTCCATGGGGGCACAGAGAGTTGGACATGACTGAGAGACTGAAAAGCAACAACAGTTAAAAAGGCAGAGTTCCACTTGCAGAAGAAGAGAACAGACTCTATAGGCAGACTGAGAAGAGTGGAGAATCAAGGTCTTATTCTGACCTGGCTGAGAAAGAGAGGAAGCTGTTTGGGGTAAGGAACAGATGCTAGCCATGTAAGATATTGAGAGAAATGTGGAAAAAAAATTAAGATACTCTGTTATAAAGAGAGGGCCCCTTCTGGTTTTCAAAAGTAAAGATTCATTTGCTTTTTAATAATACCTGCTACTGTTGGGGCTTCCCTGGTGGCTTAGTGGTAAAGGATCCACCTGCCAATGCAGGAGATGTGAGTTCAATCTCTGAGTCAGGAAGATGCCCTGGAGAAGGAAATGGCAACCCACGCCAGTATTCTTGCCTGGAAAATCCCATGGACAGAGGAGCCTGGCAGGCTACAGTCCACGGGGTTGCAAAAGAGCCAGACATGAATGAGCGACTGAACTGAACTGAGTGACTAAACAACAACAACAACCATTGTGCAGGACACCTGTTAGCTTGACTGGAACATAATATAAAAGCAGAGCATAAACTGGAAGCAAAAAACCCCACCTTTATCTGGTTTATGGGTTAAACTTTGCATTCTTCAAAACAAAACAACCTTCCCTGTAGCTGACATCACATGTCTCTCTCCTTTTCCTGACTTCAGTAAAAAGGTGTCTTCATCCATTATATCCACTGCCTTGATTTGTGCTCACCTCTCACCGTTCTACCATCAACAAACCACCCTCACTAATTCCTCCTTCTCAAGATCACCGATCATGTTGGCCAACGTCACTGGCCACTTTGGGACCTTTCTTTTTGTAAAGCGCTGAATCATGTGGCCATTCCCTTGGACAGGACCAAGGAAAGCCCCAGACTGAAGCATTTTGGCACAGCTCCTATCTCATCCTCAGGGAACTTTGAAGCACCACTGCAATGAGGGCAGTTACTCCCCAGATGTAGCCTATTATCCATTGCTATGGAGGACTCACCCAGCCGGTGACCTGTGTTCCTGTTCAGTCCTCTGGGACCAGCGAGCTGTGTGTGTGACTCCTTTGCAGGTTTTCCATCTAGGCTGGAGGTGAGAAATACACTTTCCCCAATACCTCCCCTGGGAAAGATGCCACTCATAAACCCTCGTGAGCTGTGTCAAAGAAGGCACAATATATCTCCCCAATTTCCAACTCTCTCCTCACCAAGTTCCAGCTTTCAGAAGCTAGAGGTGAGCTGTCAGCCATTAGCCGAGCATCTTACTTTGCAATACGAACATAGTTAGCACCCATTGCTTTGGCTGCTGCTGTTGCTAAGTCACTTCAGTCATGTCCGACTCTGTGTGACCCCATAGACGGCAGCCCACCAGGCTCCCCCGTCCCTGGGATTCTCCAGGCAAGAACACTGGAGTGGGTTGCCATTTCCTTCTCCAATGCATGAAAGTGAAAATTGAAAGTGAAGATGCTCAGTCGTGTCCAACTCTTAGCGACCCCATGGACTGCAGCCCACCAGGCTCCTCTGTCCATGAGATTCTCCAGGCAAGAGTACAGGAGTGGGGTGCCATTGCCTTCTCTGCATAGCTTTGGGGCCTTAGGTAAAATTGAAAGATAATCACATAATAAATCAGTTTCCAAAGACTGTACACCCTGTGTCCTGATTCCATAAACTCAAGGCACAGCGAGAGGCTGTCTTTACATATGGGTCTTATCACAGCATGACATGCTTGTTTCGGTGCCTGGCTTTCTCCATTGGATCGTGAGTGTCTAGGAGGTAAAGCCTTTGTCTTTACCACACACACAACAATAACAACAGCAATTTAGTCTCCTGCTCATCTCCTTTCAGCCAGAATTCTGTCCTTTCCTCCAAATGGCTGTGTTTCGTAAGAATGGTCTGTTTACCTACTGTCTCCTTTTCTTCACTTGACACTTGGTCCTCAACCTATTCAAATCTAAGTTCCAGTCTCATCTTGGACTGGAATTCTTTTCATTAATGTCACCAATGGTGTTAGTAAATCCAGTAGGTCTTTGGACTCAACTTACCAGTAAGCGTTTGGTTTTTCGGGCAGTTGTCTCCTTCTTGAAAAAGTCTTTCTCAGACTTCTCATCTATAAGGTGTCTCGCTTTCCTGTTAATTTCATGGTTGGCCCTTGTCTTTCTTTCATCAAAGCTCAAGCCCTTAATTACTGAAGCTCTTTCAGGCTCTGCCAAAGGCACTCTTATGCCCTTAAGTTCTCCTTTCTCTTCCGACAAGCTGGTCTACACATGCATCCCTCACCACTTATGACCAGAAGACCGTAGGCTTTGCTGGAGTTTTAGCAACAAGTCAAGATAGCCGCATCCAGGGAGGTTCGTGACAATTCATGATGCTCTCCCCCAACTGGGTCCTCCTCCTGCACTATTTAAGTGAATGGCCCGTGAGCCACTCAGTACGTAGTTGAAAAACTGGGTGATATTTCCCTTTTCTTCCTCTCTGATACCCAGTCTTACTGACTTTCACCTCCAAAGTGCTCAAGTCTGTGGACTTCTCTCTCTACCCACCGTTCCAGTCTCTGCCAGCATTTTCTCTCAACCAAATGTCAGCACTGTGCCCAAGGGTGCCCCCAAGTGCAGTCAGGGCCCCTCTTACCCTGTCTCCACGAGGCAGACCAAGCGATCTGGAAACAAACCAGCCCGATCCCTACCCTGCTCTTCTTCTTTAGGTTTAATAAATATGAAGCTCTGAGACATGCCCACCATGCAGGCCATGGTCTGCCTGTCCTCCGTTCCACCTATTCCACCTGCTCTATGCCTGGCTGCATGTTCAGTTCTCCTGTAAGACAGCATTCCTTCCAAATGAACTCCACTTTCCTCAGCTCTATGACCAGGACAAGCCTTCCTCTCAAATGCCCGCCCTGCAGCCCCAGATCCCTGTCCATTGAGTCCACCACAGCCATTTCACCTTGGTCTGTGTGAACACTTAAAGTTTGTCTTCAGTTCATGGACCTTCTTATTGCTGTCCCAGTGGCCAAGACAGTGTCTGGCATACAGATGAAACAAAACAAACATCGGTTAAACGAGACATCCCCAACCTCCAGGATCTAATGTCTGATGATCTAAGGTGGAGCTGATTTCATAATAACAGAAATAAAGAGCACAATAAATGCAGTGCACTTGAATCATCCTGAAACCATCACCTCTCCACTCCGTGGGAAAACTGTCTTTCAGAAAGCTGGTCTGTGGTGCCATAAAAGCTTGGGGATGGCTGAATTAAAACTTCACCAAAATATGCAAATAACACTGTTTTACTAAAGTAAATAAATGACAAGCAAATTCATTTTGCTTCTCTGAGCCTCAGTTTTCTTAAGAATAAGAGGAAATTTTCACAGGTCTATTTTAAGGATTAAATAAAATAATATATTAAAATAGCCCAGCTTAGTGTTTGCCAGGTAAACGACTCTCTAGAGAGGTGAGATTGCTTTGTGTTTATGTGTTCAGTTGCATCAGAGTTTCACGGCCCCATGGACTGTAGCCCACCAGGCTCCTCTGTCCACGAATACTGGAGTGGGTTGCCATTTCCTTATCAAAGGGATCTTCCCAACCCAGGGATTGAACCCATGTCTCCTGCTTTGGCAGACGGGTTCTTTACCACTGCACCGCCTGGGAAGCTTCTGAGATTGCCTTGGTGGTGGTTTAGTAGTTAAGTCAAGTCTGACTCTTGCGACCCTATGGACTGCACCCTGCCAGGCTCCACTGTCCATGGGATTCTCCAGGCAAGAATACTGGAGTGGGTTGCCATTTCCTTCTCCAGGGGATCTTCCCAGCCCAGGAATCAAACCTGGGTCTCCTGCATTGCAGGCAGATTCTTTACCCACTGAGCTACGAGGGAAGCTCTTATTTCTGAGCAATCTGAACTATGAGACTGTCTTATTTCTCTGCAAAATAAACACACACGCAGGATGGCATGGAGCCAGGTGGTAAGGTAGCACTAGCCATGGTTCGAAACAAGGGCAATGAGTCTAGGGTGCAAACTCTCCACCTCCACACCCCACTGACTCAGTGGTCACTCTGTTTCCCTAGGAAAGCCTTTCTCAGTGATGGGCACTGTGCAGCCTCGGTTTCTACCTGCTTTCCCATTTCCCTGTGACCACAGAGGAGTCATCAGAAGCAGAGAAAGAGGAAAGAGGAAGAGACATAAGAGAAAAAGAAATGGCAGTTTTCAGGATGGCGAGTGGATTATTCAAATACATCTTGATTTACACATGACAGATGTGATCCTGAAAAAAAATGGGTAAACTGAATCATACTCTGAATGCACAAGGGAATCGTGGTATTTCAAGGAATCTTCTATTGAAGCCTTCTGGGAAAAGAATCACCAGCATGAAGACAGGCTTCTCTCCCTTGTGTAAGTATCACGGGCATTGAGTAATCCCTTTTTACTCCAACCTGGGGCAAATTTATGTATGGTTTATGTAAATGAAGACACTTTTAAATGTTAATTTCTGATGTAAAACCTTCACCTGGGATGCCAGCTCAGAGGAATCACAGCTGCAGGCCCAGCCCCTTCAAGGTTCTTCTCTATAAACGGAGTC
>NW_011494777.1:3449725-3488766 GCF_000754665.1 Bison bison bison | reverse complement strand
AGTCACAGAGAAGTGGTTACCCTAGAGATGATCAGGCTACGAAGTCAGGGCTGGGGAAGGAGCTGGTTAACAGATCAACTGGCTGGTAGGAGGTAAAAATAAAGGATTTCTTTGTGGGGTGTCTGCCACGTGGTGGATGAGCACCAGGGCCATTTCTGGGACTCAGCTGCTCAGCTGCTTGTGATGCAGGAACCCAGGGGCAGAGACCAGTGGGCCAAGCAGAGGCTCTCACACAGGGCAGGGGCAAGAAAGAGGAATTCCAAGAGAGGCAATGGACTTTTTCTGTGTTGTGCAGTCGCTCAGGCATGTCCAACTCTTTGTAACCCCAATGACTGCAGCACACCGGCTTCCCTGTCCTTTACCATCTCCCAGAGTTTGCTCAAAGTCATGTCCATTGAGTTCATAATTCTGCCCCCTTCTCTTCCTGCCCTCAACCTTTCCCAGCATTAGGGTCTTTTCCAATGAGTCAGTTCTTTGCATCAGGTGGCCAAAGTAGTGGAGCTTCAGCATCAGTCCTTCCAATGAGTATTCAGGGTTGATTTCCTTTAGAATTGACTGGTTTGATCTCTTTCCTGTCCAAGGGACTCTCAAGAGTCTTCTCCAGCACCACAGTTTGAAAATATCAATTCTTCAGTGCTCAGCCTTCTTTATGATCCAACTCTCACATCTGTACATGACTACTGGGAAAACCATAGCTTTGACTATATGGACCTTTGTCAGAAAAGTGATAATAGACATTTTATTGAGCTATAAAGATGTAACCAGCAGGACCCTATGGGGTCTTCCCAGACAGGCCCTCCCCCATACCCTCTATTTCAGCTCCTGTCTGAAGTGCCTAGATCATAGTAGTTGATGCACATTTCCTGAGTTGCTTTGAAGATGTAAAACCCCTACCAAATGAAATCTGTTAACCATTTGATGTATATTCACTGGAAGGACTAATGTTGAATCTGAAGCTCCAACACTTTGACCACCTGATGCAAAGACCTCATTCACTGGAAAAGACCCTGATGCTGGGAAAGATTGAGGGCAGAAGGAGATAGTGGTGCCAGAGAATGATATGGTTGGATGTCATCACCGGCTCCATGGACAAGAGCTTTGGCAAACTCCTGGAGATAGTGAAGGATGGGGAAGCCTGGTGTGCTACAGTCCATGGGGCCACAGAGTCGGACACAACTTAGGGACTGAACAGCAACAACTACTTGATATCCATGAGTAGACATCCCCAGACCTCCCTCCTGGGGCCTAAGGACTGACAAAGTTAACCCCTGTGACACCACCCTGTTCCCTCACCATCAGCCAATCAGAGAAGCTTGTGTACAAGCTGTTCACACACTGAGACCTCCCTCCCTCATCTAGCTTTTAAAAATGCTTTACCAAAATCCCTGGAGAGCTCGGGGTGTTTTAGGGCATGAGCCACCTGTCTCCTTGCAGGGCCTTGCAGTAAACCTCTCTCTACTCCATACTCCAACATTTTGGTTTGTTTGGTCTCAGAGTACATCGAGTGCAGGAACTTCATTCACAAAGAGAAGGTCAGTCATCAGAGCCTGCCCACATGCGACCAAAGAAGAGGTGCTCTTTAAATAATATTTATGCTGTAAACTAGCCCAGACTGATCTCTATGACCACCCTGAAAGAAAGAAAGATAGCACTAAGTCGTGTCTGACTCTTGTGATTCCATGAACTGTAAAGGCTGCCAGGCTCCTCTGTCCAAGCGATTCTCCAGGCAAGAATACTGGAGTGGGTTGCATTTCCTTCTCCAGGGGAACTTCCCACACTTCCCAACCTGGGAATTGAACCCAGGTCTCCCGCACTGCAGGGAGATACTTTACCAACTGTGGTATTCAGGAAGCTTAACCTGCCTGAGTAACTATCCACCCTGAGTAACCGTCATTTCTCTCTTATTTATTGAATACCCTGAGAAGCCTGACATTGCAGTCAAATGTTGTGTGGCTTCTCAGAGGCAGTGTCAGTGGTGGAAAGGAGAACCAGCTGGCAAACAGATTCTGGGTCAGAGGCATGCGCTGCTGTCAACACGAGGGTGCCAGAGGCGAGGCCCTGCCTCTCCTGGCCACAGTTCCCTCCAGCTGTGCGGACAACACACGGCACGAACAACTTAAGGGACTGCTGACACAGACACTGCGCCCAGCACTGTGGACATTTTGTTTCAAAATGAGTTATGATTTCCTACTGTTGAGAAACATAAGAGAGGAGGTAAGGGGTAAACTGGGGCTTCGAAGTCAACCCGCACCTGCTCCCCCAGCCTAGATTAAAGCAGCAGAGCATTCCCGTGGTCACAAAGGAAACATCATAGACACAGCCTTTCCTCAGCTCTCCATCACTGCTATTCTACCTCCTCCTCCTGTCATGGAAGGAGCAAAGAGGGGTGTGTGTGTGTGTGTGTGTTTCCAGTGGCAGTAGCTGATGAAAGTGGTATTGTGTTGAACTGCAGCTCAAAGATGTATCTTTGATGGATGGTACCCTCTCTCTGAAATCAGAAATTGGCTGTGTGGCTTCAGGAAATATATTATCTTATAACATTCCGATGCCAATCTGTAATCCTAGGTGACTGGATCAAGGGCCAGAAGAGCCCAGTGAGTCTTGGAAGTCTCGCCTTGGGCTGGCAAACACAAATTGGGCCTCCTGAACGGTGTGGGGGAGGGAGGGAGAGGGGAAGAGATGGGCCTGCCCACAGCTGGACAAAATCCTGAGTAGCAGAGCTCAGCAGAAATCTATCTTCCCTTTTAGGAAACTTTTCTCATTCATTTGGCCATTAATACATCACGAGCACAGGACACAGAGAGATGCATTTCTATCTGATCGAGTGACAAGTGCCCTGAACTGCTCGGCACTCTGCAGCCAGCTCCCTGACTCCAACCAATGGTGAAATAATAATAAAGAAAGCTGAATAACAGCAGCTGCAGCTGAACCATTTCTCCATCCCAATTGATTGTTCAGATGGAATGTCATCCTGACAGATCTCTTTTGATCAGTGTCTAATTGAAGAGCCTTCCCTTCGCTCTTGAATTTGTGACCTCAGACCGCTGTGAGATAAATGCAATTTGCAGAATTATTTCCAAACAACAACTGCTGCTCTTCCAGGAACTTACTATTGCTCCTAGTTTTGGAAATTGTTGGGGAACCACCTACTGACTAAGCTATTAAAACTAGGTGTTCTGTTTGGATCACAGGCTAATGGCTCTATAAATTCAAAAGCAAGAAATATCTCCAAGGCCCGCAGAAGGCTGTGCACTGAGGAGCCCAAGAGCCCCAGGAGGCCGCTGCCTGCACACAGCTGGCCTGACTCCGAGGATGCTGACCCACTTAGCAGGAGGCTCCCCTGGGCCATCTGAGTGCTGGCAATTAGAGCCGCGTGTGGGAAACTTGTCTAATGCAATGCCTTTGGAGGTAGCAAGATTTTTTGAATTAGGATTTTTCTGCGGACCTAAAACTTAGGTTGAGTTTGTCAAAAGGTTCAATAATCAAACAAAACTTTTCAGAGACCCAACAGCTCCAGGTGCATCAGAAACACGAGGCATGTGCTTTATCAAGCTGGCTCCATTTCTGCTCATGGTTTCAGCTATGGCTTCATGCACATTTACTGAGCCCAGCTGCTCACACTGGGCAAGTCCCAGAGGGACCACTTCTCCTAGCTTTAACAACACGGCTATGGAGCTGATGGCAGTGCCACACCCAGTTTATAATCCCAGAGGCTCAGAGACATGGTGTAACCTGCCCAGTGTCTCACAGAGCCCAGGGCAGAGCTGGAACTGGACTCCTGATTCAAAGTCTAACCATCACGCTACATACACAGCTTCTGAAGATGGAAGGCTGAGGATCAATGAGACATATGGACCTTCGTGATGCAAAATTAGGAGAGTGTCAATACGGACCTACCGTACAGCACAGGGAACTTTACTCTGTAAAGTTCTGTTTAACACAATACTCTGTGGTGGCCTATATGGGAGAAGCTCTGAAAAAGAGTAGATGTATGTATAACTTATTCACTTTGATCTACACCTGAAAGTAACACAGCAATGTAAATCAACTACACTGGAACAGAAATTATATATTTAACAAATAAAGGTCCAGTGGGACAACACAGAAGGAAAGCAAGAGACATGTCATTTTAGGAAGATTTCAGTAGAGGCAAGATAACCTAGAGGTTTAAAGAAAACTGGATCCTTGGGTCAAACTGACTTTTGATAAATCCGAATTCCAGCACATTCTTGCAATATAAGCTTGGATGAGCTTGCAAGTGTTGCTAAGCCTTATCTGTGACATCTGTATGATGGGAATAATACCATGATTGTTTGGAGAATCAAATGAATTAATGTGTGCAAAAGCAGGAAGCCGTCGCCGAGTACACAGATGGTGCTCAATAAATGGGAATCATGGTTTAATTAAGGCATTCATGGCCTTCAGCGGACTTCTCACGTGCATGCACTTTATCAGCTACAAAATACATTTCAGAAAGGGAGCATGAACCCTCTGTGTTGCAATGCAGTCTACAGCATCAGGTTCGCACACTATCTTCCCCTCTTCCTTCTCCCTGCTGCTCTCCCACATCCTCTCGCCCCCTCCCCGCAGCACAGGGGCACCTTGCATCAGCACATCCACCCATGGCTGGACTATGACTCGTGTTAGGCATGAAAAGGAATATTCGGCCTATGTAGCCAGCAAGGGCCCATGGGGCACACTCGCATTAGAATGTTTTGCAATAATATCAATCAGTATTAAAAATGTATGTTCTACTCAATTTTTAAAACCTCTTAAATAAATCTTTAAATAAAGCTATTTTGTTTTATCTTTAGGGCTCTGTGTTCAGTCAGCCCCTGGGGCCTTGGTTCCCCCAAGTGCAGCCCCTGAAGTAATTTCTAGGAAAGCCTGCCTCAGTGCACGGCTTGTTGGGGAGTCTCTGGGCTGCTGGGGTCCAGCCTGGGGGATGCAGATGGCTGTGTTTGGTGGCAGCACACGACCAGGGCAAGGAATACCATCCATTAGGCTCATTTACCATCAGGATCGGTTCACAGGAAGTGGCTGGTTAATCCACACCCGTGGGGGGCAAGCACAACCTCCAAATGCCATCAAAAAGGTGAGTGAGTCTACAGGAAGGATAGGAAGGCAGGGCCCTTGTTACAGGGCTGGGAGGGTTCAGGGAGAGAGGCTGGAAAAGAAGCCAGATATTTCCAGAAAGGAGCATGCTGCCTTCTTTATAAATATCTCTCGTGGTGGCAAAGCTCACTGTCCTCTGAATCCACACTAAAATCTCCTTAGTTGAAGCCCAAATGCCAACATGGGCCAGGGTGAGACTGGCTCAGTGACATGCGAGAGGGAAGAGTGTGGACTGAAGCAAAATGGACAGGATGCTAAAAGACATTCACTTTCATTTAAGCAATAACAACAATAACAGTTCTACAAGTGATGCCTTGAATATATATATCTGCTTCCTAGAACTTCCATCATTTCTTATCCCAGCCATTGGGATGGGCGTATACACACCACACACCACTATATATGGAACAGATAACTAAGAACCCACTGTGGAGAAGGGAATGGCAGCCCACTCCAGAATTCTTACCTGGAAAATTCCAAGGACAGAAGAGCTTGGTGGGCTACAGTTCATGGTGTTGCAAAGAGTCGGACATGACTTGGTGCATGCACACACACACACACACACACGCACACACACACACACGCAAGGACCTACTATTCAGTACAGGAAACTCTACGCAATACTGTAGTGGCCTATATGGGAAAAGAACCTAAAAAAGAGGGGTACGGGTGTATGTATAACTGGTTCACTTTGCTGAACACCTGAAGCTAGCACAACATTGTTAATCAAATATGCGTCAACATAAAATCAAAACTTTAAAAATGAAGCAAAATGACAATACAGGGGAAAAATAAATAAATATATATAGTTTTAAAAGAGCAACCAGGGAAGGAAACATAAGAGAACTTTTAGAAAGAGGGTGGAGGCCTGTCCTTCAAGCATGACCCGGAGATGACAAGGGCCGTGGTATAATTAAAAACAAAGATGAAATAAACTAGCCCTCTCCTGAGGAATATATAGTTACATAGACTCACACAGAGCCTGAGACCAGGAGCCCCACATCTGGGGCTCCTCGACACCAGTTAGCTGTTTAACCTTGGGCAACTCACTTGACCTCTCTGGGCCACTGTTTATACTTTTTCAGCATTTAAAACACTAAGTGTATTTGAACTCTCAGTTTCCTTCTTGCTGTTAAGTCTGTGCTTGTGGGTCCCAGGTTTTCCCATCAGCCTTCTAAACTCTTACATAAAGGCCTGCATGATTGCTCAGGTTACGTGGTCTGAGGGTCAGAACAACCAGTGTGCTCACTGCCCCTCGCTTGACCACAGTCCCTCCCGGTCCCACCAGCCAATCTGCTTTGTTTACTATAAACACAGACCTAGGATGCTACTTCTGGGTTTGAAAGACTTAACTCATTGATCTATACAGACAGTAACATTGCACCTGATTTCGCACATTCATACCAAATAAACAAAGGCAGAGGAGCCTTTAGACCAGGATCTGCTTGGACAGAGTAGACACTGCATTTTAGGGACCCCAGCGAAGAATACTCAGAAGGGAAGAGGCCTGGTGCTTGATACTCACTGTGGGGGCCAAGCTGTGGATCCTAGCCATGTGCGCTCTGTGCCATGGGAATGGTGGGCTTCCTGGGCTGTCACCCCTCACCCAGAACATCACTCTGGTGTCACCATGAGTCATTCCACAAAAGAGCAAACAGAGACAGAAAGGTCTTGCCAGACGCCTACCAGCCACATGCCACAGAGTCCAGACAAGCAGTCCTGTGGCTGAACCCCTGTGAGGCCCTCTTGGCTGCACCATGTGACCTAGCATGGACATGTGATCATGGCATAGCCTGACCTGGGCCCGTGTCTCCCTCCCTTTTACATACCTAGGCTTTCTACACAACAACCATTTGTCCCTGATCCCGGGTGCAACTTTAGCCCCCGAGTGCTGAATGTCACAGAAACTTCCTAGAGGTCGAAACCCTCTCCTGGGTTCTTGAGCTCCTAAACTAGAAGTGAAGTTCAGGGTTAGTTAAAAATCGAGAAGAAGGCATGTCTTAAGAAGGAAAATGCTGGGCCGGCACTTGCATCCTGTGCTCCAAAGGTGAACGGAGCCAGCAGCACACCTGTCACCCAGCGGGGGCTGCCAGCAGCAAGAGTGCCAGCCCCTGCGTCATCCTTGCCGACCCAGGGCCGTTCCATGCGATTCACGGGAAGAGCCTCCCTGCTCACCACCAAGTCCCACTGCAATCCCTCATGAGATAGAGAGGGTGACCGCGGGGGGAGACGCTTCAAGGGACACTTGTTTCAACTGTCAGCTTGTCACATCAGGGTCGCCCCACTGTCGCTGGGAACTGGAAAGCCTTGGGGCCCGAGGCATGCAGGAAACAGCAGTCCATGGGCGGGATTGGCGTCAGCCTTCTCCGCTAACATATGTGGCCGATGTGGCATTTCTGACAATATTGCTTCTGCCTCACTTGCCATCTAATGCTAAGAGGCTTCGGGAGTCGACTGCATTTAAAGAGTAATGAGTGTTTTCAGGGTAAATGCTCTGTTAAATAACCCTGGATTATTGTGTCGTGTTATTACATTTATAAAATGGCATTTCAAAAAATAATAATTGTTTTAGAGTTAATTGATGTTTTTAACCATCACTGTTTGGAGGATTTTTATTCAGCAGAAGGGGAGTGAGCGAGGGAGAGATTTCCATCCAGAGAGACTTGCTTCTGAAAATAGAAACTACTCCTGCCTGTGAAATCCTGGTGGAGATGCCCCTCCTTCTCGGAGCAGCGATTCCAGTGAGCTTTTTCCACTGCAATTAAAGCGCCCACAGCACAAAGGTAACCTCAGCCGCATTTCCCATGCAGCCTGCGGGCACCAGCCGGGCAGGGAGCCATCTTCCGGGCAGGCTGCTCCACGTGGGCAGGCCTGGCCCCCGACTGCCTGAAGCCATGGCAGGGACCTGAGCTCTGCATAGCAGCAACTTTTCACATGTGACATTAATGACACAGCTGGTGGTCTCAGAATTGCAGACCACCGGAGGCAGAGCTGAGTGCAAGGATGTTACAGAATAAAACTCGGAGTTTCCAAAACATCCACATTTGGGAGAGAGTAGACAGCAGGTCACCCTGGACAGTCCCCTGGTGTGGCGGGGCTGATGTCACATTCCTCCTTCTCAGCCAAATTCTTCCACCAGTGCCCTTCAAGCATGTCTTTGTCTGTGTGTGTGCTAAGTCGCTTCAGTCGTGTCCAACTCTTTGCAACCCCGTGGACTGTAGCCCACCAGGCTCCTCTGTCCATGGGATTTCCCAGGCAAGAATACTGGAGTGGGTACCCATGCCCTCTTCCAGGGGATCTTCCCGACCCAGGGATCGAACTCACAGTTCCTGAGGCTCCTGCATTGCAGGCGGATTCTTTACAGCTGAGCCACTGGGGAACCCCTCAGCATGTTTATAGGGGACCAATCCTACTGCATGAGTGACAGATTACCTCCTCATCACATGATTTCCTTTTGCTGGTATTTCTATGAAGTGGGAACTGGGAATGAGCATGATGATAGTTTTGAGCATAAACATCTGCATACACAGAGAACACCAAGCTCATTTTTGCTAAGATGGAGCAAGCAGACAGCTTTGTACTTGCAGCTCATCGCTGTTCCCACCATATAGTCTATTATCCAGTATCTCTATGCACCTCGGGACTACTGCAGCTGCCTGGCAGCAGCTGATAACAATAGTAAATGGACAGAAAATCAGGCTAACTCAGAGTAAAACAGAAGGATGCAGGAAGGGAAGGGTGGAGATCATCCAGGGCAAACTCCTCATTTCAAAGACAATAAAATCAAAACCAAGCCCTGTATACGAGATAGCAAAAGAGACACTGATGTATAGAACAGGCTTATGGACTCTGTGGGAGAGGGAGAGGGTGGGAAGATTTGGGAGAATGGCATTGAAACATGTGAAATGTCATGTATGAAACGAGATGCCAGTCCAGGTTCAATGCACGATGCTGGATGCTTGGGGCTGGTGCACTGGGACGACCCAGAGGGATGGTATGGGGAGGGAGGACGGAGGAGGGTTCAGGATGGGGAACACATGAGAAATAAAGGAATAAAAAAAATAAATAAATAAAATAAAATTAAAAAAATCAAAACCAAGGATGTTAAGCAACAACCCAGGATGAGACATCTGAATACCTGGGCTGCACCGGGAACCCGCCTCTCAGACTGCAGAAACCCCACATTGTTCCTCATATTCTTCCACCAGTTCTTACAGAAGTCTGCATGGAAACCACATCTTCACTTCTACCCTCGTTCTGAAACCAGCACCATCGGATTGTGAAAAGGCTCAGCCTCTGTGGAGAATTATAGGGGAATTCTGATGACCCGCCCAACCCCAAGCTGGGCATTAGTCCCTTGAGCGTGTCTCCTTTCTTGTCTGCCACTTAACCAGGAGACGGTGCAGGAAGGGACACAACAGAAGGAAGTTGGAACCTGACCTCCTCATCAGGGCACAGCGGGCAAAGCATCCTGATTATTCACATATCCGACAAGACATCACAGGAGAGTTTTTCTGACTCTTTTGGTACCTCTCCCGAGAGTCAGGGAAATGATACGCAAGTCAAACCCAGAGATGAATGGGCATCACTTGGCAGCAAAGACACCAGGTCAAGTGACTGTCCGGCCACAGAAGGTACTAGGAGCCCAGAAGTCCTGTGCATGACTTGGGGCCTGCCACTCCGTCCTCACAGCCCCTGGCCTCTTGCCACAAGGCCACCCGAAGGACAGAAACATGGCACAGAGGCTGTCGCTGAAAGCCCTCCCCCTTCTCCCATGTCTAAGAATGATAACGCGAGCCGTTCTCTCTGTTCACTTAGACATCAAGCACGTTTAATAATTTTGTACTTGTTTAGAAGGTAAACAATCTTCCTTCTCACTATATAGAACCTTGGGCTCAGAATGTATGAAGATGAACGCATCTGGTGAGTTACCCACTGTTCCTCTTTGAGACAGAGCACATAGAGGATGAAGGGCTGAATCAGCTTGAGAAGCTGGAACACACTGGGACACACCAGGGAGGCATTGTGGATCAGGCTCGGGAAACCCCTGGGATCTTTACCATGCCCCACAAAGCCAAGGAGTTCTTCTCTCAGACAGAAGAAACAGGCCCCCAAACTATCAACCAATGAACAGACAGTAAATGGGTAAGACTGCAGGGTTCTCAGATATAAAATAAAATTCTGATCTGATCTCATAAAGCTAGAAATTATTAATACAATGGTAAAGCATCAGTCAGAAAATATTTACATAATTTGGTAAGCTAGGAACTCAGCAGAGTTCCTAGCAGGGGAGCAAGATAGTTTTGGCTAATGATGGAATCATTATATTCGGGCCGATATACCTAAGTCCCTAGGATGTGATGGACTTTTTTCCACATCTTGGTCATGAGATCAGTGAAGCACAGTTAGTGATTCCCTTCATCACCAACATCAGTGTCATTATTATAAAAATGCATGTATTTATAAAGCATTTACACAGAACAAATTGATCTTTTGGAAACTATTAATCAATATACTTATAAAAATTAAAAAAAAACACTAAAATTGATTTTTAAAAACATCTCCAAGTCAAGGAGTTGGCTGGATTAGTATCTTCAGGTTTTGCCAAGATAAACCAAACAACTTATCCCATCACTCTCTAAATATTATGTTTGGATCCTCCAAGACTCAGTGAAGCCAATATTCCTTCTTCATCATCTTGTACAGGGTGCTTAATTTGTCTGCACAACCTCCCTCCCTTCCTACTTCTCTCTTGCTTCTCTCCTCAATCCATCTTTCTTCATTCGTTTTAATAACTTCCACTCTGTATGTCATTCCTAAAGCTGCAAAGCAATTTCTGGGAATGGTGAGGGAGATGGAGAGGAGAAAAATCAAGAGAATCAATTCAGTCCCACTGAATTGTATTATGAACAATTAGGAGATTAAGTATCAGAACCAGTATCAGACCAGTTACTGACCACAAGATGGGCTGGATTCTCTCTTTACTGGCAGATCCAGTCTGATACCCAGATTGGTCAATCAACCCCTAGAATAGCCTTCGAAACAATCATCTTTTACTTTTGCACACTGAGATGTCTATCCAGTTTACACCTTTATCTCCTGCATCAACTATTTGGACAGCCCTGAGGGGTGGGTTGTCTGCTATTGCTTTTGACTCTTTTTTCAGCTCACATCACTCTATCTTCCTTACGCTGCTATGATCTGTTAAAACATCATGACTTTGCTTAAAGCCTTTCAGAGACTCCCCAGAGGATAAAATCCATGCCACATCTTCCTAGGGCCTTCTGGAAACAAATGAAAAAATGAGCTGACATCTTTTCGCCATATGCCAAATATATGTCAGAGACTATCGGGTGATTTCAAATTTATAATCTTAACTGATTCTTAGAACAGTCCTTAAGAAGAGGTATTGATGCAGTCTGAGTTGCCTAAAGACACAATTTGGAAAAATGTTTTATGAAATTTGGAAAATGCTTTACCTATTACCGTAATCTCCTTTTTTTTCCTATCCTTTCTTTTATTATTTAAAAGTAAAACATAAACAAGTTACAAACTGTCATAGCTACATTGATTGAAATTGATACATGGCAGCATTATGAGATTTTATGCCTTCGTGTTAGCAAAAGTAACTTAAAATCAATGGTTTGGAGAGAAATTATTCAGGAAATCTTAATGACTTATTATAGTAAAAACACTTATAAGAGCACATCCATTAATGGAGGACAATTACTGGAAAGTAAATTTATTATTCAGGAAATCAATTAACTTGTATTTAATTACTTAAAATGATGATCCGTTAGTAAACATTTGTACATTTTGCTTACAAATATCACTTCTGATTATGGTTCATCAGGAAACTGACTAACGTTACATCACTGAAAGCAGTTTGGTTCACTTCCCATGCCCCCTTTCTGTCTCCCTTTGAGTCACTGTTGAGAAGAACCAGAGGCCGTGAGAACTGAAAGTGGGCTGAGGGTACCTCGCTCCACAAGAGGGACTTTTAGCCTCAGTGTGGTGAAGCAGTGGCCTCAGGCAGCCCAACTGATGGCAGGTGGCCCTGCGATGAGGGGTCTCGAAGCTCTTGGCATCCGGGGTGGTGCCTTCTCTGATCATGGATACCTCTCGAAATAACACAGCTCAAAGAGGAGACCCAAAGGAACACATCTTTCTTCGTCTTTTCTTTGGCAACAGCAAAATCCGCATCTTTAGAAAGTCAGGGGACCGAGCCCTTCTCCACGCTGCCCTGGAGGGCGAGTCACCGAGCCCACTCCACCGGCCCCTCCCCGCCCCTCCTCCATCTCACCAGGCGTCCTTTGGATTCATTTTCCAGTGTTGTCTGCGTTGCTATTGGCATAACATCCTATCAGTGCAGTTAATTACATCCACTTGGAGTGTGAAGGACACCCTGATTGTCTCAGAGAGCCAGAGGCCCTGTCATGCATCCCATTGCTCTCAGGAAGCGAGTTCCTAGTGTCTCTCCTACAAGGAGGTAAGATGGACTACCCTGGGCAACCTGCTGGCATCCCAGACCCTGCTCCTGGCCCAAACGGGGGCTTGGCCACACCTTCATACCCTTAGTCATGAGGAAACACTGTTTCATGCCTTCTGAACTTGGTGGCACCTGGACGTGGCTAGGTGTGCATGTCTGACTGTGCATCTTCCTTATTTTTGGAATGCCTCTGAAATAAAATAATGTGGCTGTCTACCTTACTACGGTGACCATACATTTTTCTGCTGTTATCATTTAGATTTACTAAATGCTATTCAATTTTTTGCTTCTGCATATAGAAGACTGAACTGAAATTCAGCTCCTTATACCACAGCCTCAGGCTGTATCCCATCGTTCTGATCTTTGAACTTGTGAGCAGGAGTTGCTGTTCTGGAAGGTGGGCACCCCAGAGGATCTCAGGCTCTTGGAGGTTGCCCACCAGGATCTACCCCGCCCAGGGTCCCTGTGAGACCAGGCGAGCCGAGTGCTTGTGGTCTGCCTGATCCCTGTGCAAACCCAGAACAGCCGCAGAGAGAGCTGTGGTCGTGGTCCGGGAAAACAGCGAGCTTCTCCCCAGCGAATGACGTCTCTTTATAAGACAGACATTGTGGAGGATACAGCTGCTCTTGTGGCCCTCTGGGCTGGACAAGCACGTGGTCTGCATGTCAACTTTGTTCTCATCTTCTCTTTCTGTGACTACCCATTCACCTTTGTTTCTAAAAACATTGTTAGATCAAATCTATGAGATTCATACAATGGAGAAGCAAGCAGGGCACACAGACTTACCTTTACCTTACTGCCTCCTCCTCGTCCTCCCAGGACCTCCCTCACCCAGTTTTGGGCATTATAGAAGCGAATGTGTCTACACAGGTTGAAAATGAAAGTGAAGTCGCTCAGTCGTGTCCAACTCTTTGCGACTCCATGGACTGTAGCCCACCAGGCTTCTCCATCCATGGGGTTTTCCAGGCAAGAATACTGGAGTGGGTTGCCATTTTCTTCTCCAGGGTACCTCTTCTATAAACATGTCCCAGGCATTGTTATACACTCTGCTTTTTTACCTCCCAGTAAGAAGAACTGATGCTTTCAAACTATGGTGCTGGAGAAGACTCTTGAGAGTCCCTTGGACAGCAAAAACTCAATCCTAAAGGAAATCAACCCTGGATATTCTTTAGAAGGATTGATGCTGAAGCTAAAGCTCCAATACTTTGGCCACCTGAGGCAGAGAACTGACTCACTGGAAAAGACTCTCATGATGAGAAAGATTGAGGGCAAAAGGAGAACAGGGTGGCAGAGGATGAGATGGTTAGATAGTATCACTGACTCAAAGGACATGAATCTGAGCAAACTCCCAGAGATAGGAAAGGACAGGGAAGCCTGGCATGCTGCAGTCCATGGGGTCAGACATAACTTAGCAACCAAACAACAAAAAAGACGGGTACGTTTCTGATGTCCAATGAGCTAAGATACCTAAGATTCCTCGTTCTTTGTAAGAGCTGCAAGGCAGGTCGTAGAATGGTTAGCAGGGCTTCAGCCATTGAAGCCATTCAGTTTGTGCCCAAATTTGTGTGGAGCCACCATTCAGCTCAGGGTTGGCTCACTGGGGTTCCCTCGGGAACAGGCCTGTAAATCCCCTCTCCAGAGTCTGGGACTGCTGGCACTTATTTGTCTAATGTTCAATGGCCTCCTACCAAAGATTCGCAAAGTGTACTTTCTCCAATAAAGCCCACGACTCACCTTTCGCTTGCGTCCTCACTGACATAACCTGCTGTATTTCTTTTTATTAGATTTTGAGAGGTGATTTGTATTTTGTGCTTTAATTTGTATTTCCATGATTACTCACGAGGCTCAGCACCTTTTCCCGTATGTATGCGCTATTTTATTTCAATAAATTGATTCATATCCTTTGTCTATTTTCTGTCAGGTTATTTATCTTTTTGCTGGTGATTTGTAGCTGTTCTTTATTTAATCCAGATATTAATGTCATAAATTTTCTTAATCTGTTTTCTCCACTTTACTACTTGCCTTTTAACTGCTCATGTTATCTTTTTCTTTCCTTGTTTGGATCTTTTGTACTTAATGAGGCCAATTTATCAATATATCAGTTTCCCCTCACTGCTTTTGGGTTTCCTGTCTTAATTACAAAAAGTTTTCTCACTCCCAAGATTATGTGAATGTAGTGGATGTACAAAACTCTTAATTTTCCTGATGCTCCTAGGATATTTATATTTATATTAATGTTCAGCTTCTTGGTCCATCTGATATTTATTTTTTATTGTAGTATGAGATGTAATCTTACTAAAGTTTTAATTATGATAACATAGGGTATTTTTATACCCTTATAAAACTCCTTATTCTTTTTAAAGAAAGGATACTTAATTAAAAATCACTGTTACATCATCACTGCCAAGTGAGAAGGCCTCTTATCAGGTGTTTATGCCAAACCCACCCTCCGTCCCAAGACCACCATTCTCCACGATTTTGGGTTTCCAAAGTCTAGGCGGTTGTACCAACATGAATTGTGAAAACCAGAGCCATGTGGGTGCTCTCCTTTGACTGCCCGTTCACACACCAGCATTCTGGACAGTTGTGGACATCACTGAATCCGCACGTATAGTTGCCAAAGCAGAGTAAATAAAATTCACAGTCCCTAGCCTTGAACACACAATCTCAGTGTCTGAGACAATGCATCCGGAAAGAGAGCAGAGAAACGAAGATGTAGCATGAGGATAAAAAGCCTGTACTTAGGCCTGGGGAGCTGAAGAAAGTGATGGATGGAGAGGAGTGCACTGGCAGAAAAGAAGAGGAAGAGCACTCCGTGCAGGCTGAGCACAGAGAACTGAGAATGTCGTGGAAGGCTGCCTGAGACCGCGTAGGACACGTGAGGGCAGCGGGTGGGAAGCAGAGCTGCTCCCTCTACCTGCCTCCACCCTTCACACCCAGGTTCAAGGTGAGTGGTCAGCAAGGGAGACCAGACTCTGGACCCTTCCAGTAAGTGGGAAACTGCACTGTAAGACAGCGTTATTCTTCTCATTCATACTTTGCCTCTAAATGGAACGCGAGCTGCACCGCAGGCCCCGAGTTGTTTTGTTGACCCCGGACTCTGAAGATGGTCCCCCAGTGCACAGAGAACGCGCCTCCACTCCCACAGTCATGTCTAAGCTACCATAACTAACCCATCATCTGTGGCCAGCAAGGAGGACTCCCAAGTGTCGATCTGGAGTTAATTAGACAAATATCGTATGCTGAAGTCCAATTGATTATTAAGACCATAACGAGGATTTAACATCACGGCATGTACTGGAAACATGGTATTATACCTGGAACATGCCTACCTACCCTCGGAAACCGTATGGAGTCATCAACTGACAATTAGCATTCAATAGCATCTCAGAGCTGTTTTATCACTGCTGACTTAATAAGACAGTTATTGTTCTCTCTGTTAATTAATAACTATCGATTAAAGTTTAAGGCAGACATGTGCTGCTACTTAACTAGTTAGCTCATCTCCCTGCTCAGCCTGACTCCTCCTTCCTCTCCGTGCTACAAAGGAGCATCTTTCTGCCCCTGCAGGTGAGTCTGGACCAAGAGCATCACAACTGAGGGAGTAGGGAGGAGGGAACTGCTGCCGGGGAGTGTGGGAAAGAACAAAAATCACAAATGATGTTGTGAAGTACCTGGTTTCCTCTGAAGACCTTCGAAGCCTAGAAGCTGTGGATTGTCCTGTTGCTATGGTACCTCAGGCTGGGTTAGCTATAATAGCTCCCTGGAGTGTGAGTGAAGAGCTTAGTAATGGTGATCTTAGTGATGGCGAGGTTGGTGGGGGGTGGTGGTAGTGGTTGTGATGAAGATGGCAGTGATGATGTTAGCACTAATGCTGGTTAAGATGGTGAGGTGGGTAAGATGCACAACAGACAGATGTGGTAGACTCAGCACATCCGGGCTGATATAGTCGGCATGAGGGAAGACCACAAAACACAGAAGTAGGCGATGCTTGGGACTGTAAGTGGGCAGGCAGGACTTTGAGCCCTAAGCCCTTGAGCCTGGATTGAACTGCATTGCACGGGTCCTTGATAAGAGAGGAGGAAGAGAAAATAACCTCAGCCCTGGAGGCAGTGACTTACCAGCTGGGCCAGAGGACAGAGACCAAGGAGGAAAAGGACGGTTCTAGGTTCTTGGAGTGCATCAGCATCAGCACCACCAGGGACTTGTAAGAAATGCAAATTCTCAGACCTATCCCCACACCCACTAAGTCAGAAACTCTGGCACGAGGACCAGCAGTATGCTTTAACAAATCCTCTGGATGACCTGATGCCGGCTGAAGTTTGGGAGCCAGTGGTCTAAGAGGTAAGAACGAAGGTTCTAACTAGAGCCTGCTTGTCAGGAGTCGGGGAGCAATACCAGAGGCGGGCTGCAAGTATGGAAAATGATGCTGAGTCCCAGGGCAACAAGCAGCAGCAACAACTAAGTCTCACAGGGTACGGGCTGGTCCTGGGCATGAAGATGCTGCTGGACAGAGCTCACAGAGTCCCGTGGAGGCTGAAGACACACGCACCTTTTTCGAGGACATGAGGACATACCAGGATGCGCTTGCTCCTATCTCCCCTCTTTCAAAAGTACAGGCTTTTAAAAGCTTGCTCATCTCCACCCACAGTTTCTAACAAAACGCTCAAACCACTACAAAACTTCAAATGATATTTATGGAATGAATGAGAGGAAGGGAGTGAACAGATGAATAAATAAAGGGGAAGCTGAAAGTGGAGCAGTGCAAAGAAAGAACCCATGTACTGATATGTGAAACATCCAGAACAGACAGATGCATGGAGACAGAAAGGAGACTGGGGTTGCTTGGAGGCTGGGGGCTGGGGGCGGGGGTGGGGAGGCTGCTAACAGGCATGAGGTTTTTAGGGCAGGAATGAAAATATTCTAGAATTAGATAGTGGTAAGGGCTGCACAAACCCATGAATATACTAAAACTACTGAATTACACACTTGTAAAGGGTGAATTTTATGGTACACGAATTATACCTCAATAAAAGTAATTACATCTTTGAAAAAAAATCCCAAATGTGTGAATATCAAGCAAGGCATTTTGGAAGAAACATTTCACAAGTCAAAATCTATTCTGGGAAGACATCAGGTGTTTCAAACAATGAAACTTAACAAGGCAAAACTACGGACACGAACTGAGATCAGAGCAGTCCGACTGCACTCCCAGCACCACGTAGGGCCACTCCACCCAGACGTCACAGCAGCCAGGCTCCTGGCAGGTTTGCCACAAGCGCATGTTTGTCCTAAATCCATGTTTGCAAAAACGGTTCCCCCACTAGCAGCACAGAGGCCTTCCCAGGTGGCTCATTGGTAAAGAATTTCCCTGCCAATGCAGGAGATGCAGGTTCAATCCCTGGATCAGGAAGATCCCCTGGAGAAGGGAAGGGCTACCCACTCCAGGATTCTTGCCTGAAGAATTCCATGGGCAGAGGAGCCTGGCAGCTGCAGTCCATGAGATCACAAAGAGTGGGACACCACGGAGACACTGAGTACCCACACACACTACCAGCACAGAACAGAGCACAAGACCAAAGAGGATGTGGGGAGAAGTGGCTCTAGCATGTTCCTCCCAACTCAGGCTCCTTGTCTGGAAACAGAAGAAAATAATCACAGTCAAGAGCCTCTGCCAGAAGTTGTGTGCAGATCCATGGCGTAGCTTCTGGGGAAATGCTTTGTTAATTCTAAAATGTAAGCAATCCACATTGTTCTCGGGAGATGGAGAGAGAGCGGAACAGAAGCCAGGCTCAGATGGATTAGCACTCATGCTCAGCTCTCGTGGTTCCAGGACCGGCTGGGGAGGATGAGGGAGGACCCTGGTGTCCATGTCATTCCCTCTAAACTGGGGGCTGCAAGCAGGGTCCCCGTGCAGGCAGCAGCCGGCCCAGGGCAAGAGCTACCTACGAGCTGGCCTTCCTGGGACGCAGCTCCTTTTACGAGCCTCCTTGTTATTACTGCCTATTTCTTTTTATGCCACTGCCAAATACCACCATTAATCTTTCGTGCTCCCTGAAGGCAAAACACGGGTAATTGGATTTATCCGGTTTTAGAATTTGTTAGGTTCCGTTACAAAATAAATAAATAACTGACCTCGAAAGAGAGGGGAGCCTCGAGTGGCCGCAACACCTCCGGGAGCCCGCCTGGCCTGTCTTCATTAATCTCTGCTATCTTCTCCCAGCACCTTTCCTCCTATCCTCCGGCGGGGCTCCTGGTGCACCAGACTTGATTTACGAAGTCCCTGCTCTGACCCCTTCAGCTCCAGGAGCTTCCTGCTCTGCTTTATTTTCCCAGAGGAGGTTTTCTTCTCACTGGGACTGGGTTCTGTCTCTCCATCACTCTTTCCTTTTTCCCCATCTGTTTTCACAGAGCTGTTTTCTTTCCTGACTCTAGAATGTGGAGCTGCTTAAACTTCCTCTGACTCTTCCTGTTTCTCACCTTCACGCTCCTTTTGGCTGTTTTCTAAGCAGACACGGATTCACACATCCTGAGTAATCACATTAGAGTGAATTCGTTCCAAGGTGCTTTCCTTCGTATCAGGCTGGAGGACCACAGCAAACAAATCAGACACATTGCCTGGTGTGTCCCTTTAACCCACGTGTATTAACTCCTGTAGAAAGTACCTTGGGGACCCGTCCAGACCACACCAACCATTCTCTGCAAACTCTGACCACCCCACCTGCACTGTATCTCCAGTCACATCAGAGATACAGTGTGGCTCAAGCCACAGGTACCATGCACATCAATATTTGCCAACCCAACAGCAACCGCCAACTGGAACCTCGCTGATGGAGCCTGCCTCATGCTAGAAGGATGAAAACACCCAGGAACCCACTTTCCAAGCCTACTCTTCCATCCAGGGACTGAGAATATAATGTGATCCTGAACAATGATACCACGGGGAAATCTAGTGGGAGAGAGCTTCTAGAAAATATTTTCAAAGGAGATACTCGCCAGTTCTTTGTTTCATAACAAAGAAGTGCTTTGTTAATTCTAAAATGTAAGCAATCCAAGTTGTTCTTGGGAGATGGAGAGAAAGTGGGAACAGAAGCCAGGGAATCTGTTGTATGAGGATGTGATGTCTGGAACTGCTGCAGCCCTATTGAAGTCATACCAAGTGATGATCTCAGCACTTTAGTTGATGGAAACTAACCCTGAAAGTGCCTCCCTCTAACATTCTCATTAAGTGAGACCATAAACATTACCATTGTTGACATCACTTTCACTGTTGTGTTTCATTGTTGTTGTTCAGTCACTAAGTCATGTCCCACTCTTTGCAACCCCATGGACTGCAGCATAACAGGCTTCCCTGTCCTTCACCAACTCTCAGAGTTTGCTCAAACTCATGTCCATTGAGTCAGTGATGTTACCTAACCATCTCATCCTCTGTCATCCCCTTCTCCTCCTGCCTTCAATCTTTCCTAGAATCAGGGTCTTGTCCAATGAGTTAGCTCTTTGTATCAGATGGTCAAAGTACTGGAGCTTTGGCTTCAGCATCAGTCCTTCCAATGAATATTCAGGGTTGATTTCCTTCAGGACTGACTGGTTTATTTTCCTTGCAGTCTAGGGACTCTCAAGAGTCTTTTCCAGGACAACAGTTTGAAAGCATCAATTCTTTGGCACTCAGCATTCTTTATGGTCCAACTCTAACATCTGTACATGACAACTAGAAAAACCGTAGCTTTGACTATACAGAACTTTGTTGGCAAAGTGATGTCTCTGCTTTATAATACACTGTCTAGGTTTGTCATAGCTTTCTTTCCAAGGAGCAAGCATCTTTTAATTCTGAGGCTGCAGTCATCATCCACAGTGATTTTGGAGCCCAAGAAAATAAAGTCTGTTACTGTTTCCATTTTTACTCCATCTACTTGCCATGAAGTGATGGGACTGGATGCTATGATCTTGGTTTTTTGAATGTTGAGTTTTAACCCAGCCTTTTCACTCTACTTTCCCTCTCATCAAGAGGCTCTTCAGATTTATAACTTAGAACTAAAAGCATCCTATCTGATACATGATTCCCTCTATCCAACTATGGTTTGATTGGTCTAAGGTAGACATTCAACCAACGTTTGAATACTCAGATTCATCTCCTGGAAGTTATATTGGAAATAGAAAACAGAGATGCTAGATTATCTGTGGGAACTAACTTGGGCTGAAAACCAGTGAACTCAGAAGACCCAGGATGGCTGTCTTATATCCTATGGAAATGGAGACAGCTGACTGGTAAAAAGACAAAGAAAGCAGATGTGCTGGAAAGGTTCCTATTTTTCAAATAAAAGACCATATGGCCACAAATAGGCAGATGACAGAGTGGCTGCCTAGTTCCACTTGTTACAGAAGCCAATATTCTCCACTTCTCTTGGGTTCCATGGTCCTTATAACAGAGCCTCTTTCTTTGCCTAACACTTTGAGTGGGTTTTTATAAGTCTTAACAAACAAACAAGATAATCTAAGGCAAAAAATTAGGTTGAACACAGAACTAGAGATACAGAGATGAATGAGATATCTTCACTGCCTTCTTGGAACTTCAGTTCCATGAATGGAGACCCATGGAGACCCTGTTAGAGAATCTGATAGCTACTGCTGCAGCTAGGGATGTAGTAGTGATGGGGAAGTCAGGGGAGGGCCAGTTTACTCCCTTTGCATGCTCTGCAGGAAATACTGAGAGGATCAGATGCAATATTTCCAAACAATGGTGCATGGAACTAGTTTTCATTGCATGAGAATCAGATTCTTGAGTATATGTCTCAGCAGTCTTAACTCCGTATGTCTGCAGCTGGGAACAGGAATCTGTATTCTAAAAAAAAATGTTCCCAGGTCACTATGACTACGATCCCCAGCCAGGGTGGGGAGATTGGAGATTATTAAGATAAAGGGGACCAAGGAAAACTAGGAAATATTGACAAAAGAAGCAGCATTTGAATGGGGCCTAGAAGATACAGAAGACCTACCAGATGTACAAAGAGGTTGGAAAAGAACGTCTCAGGAGGAGAAAGAGCAAAGTGCAAATCACTACACAAATAAAAGTTGCCTGTGTTCATTATTATTGTCACCTCTGTTATGATCACAAATAAATAAATGTCTGATTGTGTCTACACTCAGGAAGGACATGCAGACACAGAGAAAGATGCAATCTACCTGCCTCTTGTGAAGCAGAATTAATTAGCATGCTCTGTTTGCAAAGTATCATAGGAGGTACTTGAGACAATTACATTGACATTCTATTCCTTCTCTCAAGAAATTAACATCCAACTGAAGCCAAAAAAAAAAAAAGTCTGTGCATGTGTGTGAAAAAGAGAGAGGGCAAAATAATGAACAAATAATATGATTACCAAAGAGCCAGCAATACCTGTAAATAATGGTGGATGGAGTCAATATTTCATTCCATTCTTCTCTTGCTTGTAAGGTATCTAAAGTCTACGTAATTCTTATCCTCGCTTCTCTATAAGCGATGTACCCCTCAACCCACCCCAGCTGCTTTCAACCATCTCTGCCTTTGGATTTCCTCATTTTAATATCATATCCATAGGTGTACTTGTTTGGGCATTTATTCTTCTTGATAATCTCTGAAGCTTCTGGATCTATGGTTTGCTCTCTGACATTAATCTTGAGAAATTCCATCATCATTGCTTCAATTGTTTTTTCTGTTCCTTTCCCTCTCTTCCTTATGATATTTCCATTATATGTACATTACACCATTTATGAGTTTCCCATAGTTCTTGAATATCCTGTTCTTTTCTTTTCCTAGCCTTTTTTCTCTTTGCCTATTCAGCTTAGGAAGTTTGCATTGACGTATCATCCAGCTCACTGATTCTTTTCTTAGCTGTGTCCAGGCTACTAATAAACCCATCAAAGTCATTCTTCACTTCTGCAACAATTTTTGTAGCATTTCTTTCTGTATTTTCTCTTAGAGTTTCTATTTCTATGTTACATTACCCATCTGTTCTGGCATGTTGTCCATTTTGTCCATTAAATCACTTAACATGTGAATCCTAGTTATTTTAAATTTCTGGTCTGATAATTCCAACATCCCTGCTATATCTGAGTGTAGTTTTAATGCTCACTTTCTCTTCAAGCTATGTTTTGTGCTTTTTTAGCTGAAGGAGGGTAGAGCTGGGTATTTCACTTTTCCAGGCAGTTTAGGCTCCAGTGAAACCCACTGAGGTTTGAATCTGGTGAAATAGTTTGAAGGCAGGTTTTGTTACAGAGAGAAGAATGCTCTAGTGTATGTCAAAATGGTACCTCCTCCTGCCAGTTCTCATATTTTCATGCTGAGAACCTGCTGGGGCTCCTGGAGGTAAAACTCACAAAAGTATGACCCCCAATTTCCAAAGCTGTGCCATCTGGACTTACTTCTCAAGTTAGTCCATACTCAATCTCTGGAAAATAGCACCTGGCATATAGTGTCCAGTAAACATTTGCTGAAATAAATGGATGGATAAACATATCCATCATCCATTGCCTGTGGGAAGATATTAGACTGGCCACTGTGAAAAATGCATAAAAAGAGACTGAATGTTATTAATCCGAAGAAATGCAAATTAAAATTTCACAATCATACACTACTTCATATACCCACTAAAAAGTCTACAAATTATTTTTAAAAAACCAAAAACCTAAAAGGACCTACAATGACAAATGTTGGAACTGTGGAGCAGCTGGAGCTCTGAGACATCAGTGAGGATGTAAATTGGTATAACATTGGAAAATGGACTGTCTGTTTCATTAAAGGTAAACTGATACATATCATATGATTCAATAGTTCTATTCCTAGGCATTTTTTAATGAAAATATATTTCCTTATCAAGATTTATACTCAAATATTCATTGCACCTTAATTAAAAAAACCCAAAAACTAGAAACAATATTAATCCTTCAACAGGTAAATGGGGAAAAAAATTGTGATATACCCATAAAATGGAATACTATAGGGCAAAGGGAATGAACGACAAGGAGTGACATGTATATATCTCAAATACATTAAACTGAAGGAAAAAGATCACATATTAGACATACTGTGTAATATAGGATTATTCCATTTAAACAAAATTTTAGAACAAATGAAATGATGTCTATGGTGTCAGAAAGGAAGCTGATGCCTGCCTAGGCCTGGAGGACTGACTTTAAAAGGGTAGAGCAGGAATGTCAGCAAGATGACAGCCTAGGAAGAACAAACCTTTGTTTACCTACAGAAACACTAAACACACAACTAGAAACTGGAAACAATAACTTTACAAGGGCTCTGGAAATCAACCAAAGATTACAGAATCTGACCAAATGCCCAACGCAGGAAAAAAAAAGAAGCATCATTTAAAATAACTAGAAATGTCATGGTATTTTTATTTCCTCTTATTCTACCTGCCTTCAGTGCAGTGCAGTTAGGAGTAAGCAGTAGCCTGAACATCTATCCAAACTGAACACAAAAATAATAGAAGGAAGGAAATAATAGTGATTAGAGATCAACGATATTGAAAACAGAAAAAAAAAATAGAATCAAGAAAGCCAAAAGTTAGTTTTGAACAAATTAACAAACCTTTAGCTAGATTTACCAAGAACAACAACAACAAAAAGACCAGATAAAATAAAAATGAAAGAAGGGATGCTGCAGAAACTGAAAAGATCATAAGAGAGTACTATGGACTATAGTATGTAAACAAACTGGATAATCAATCAAAGGCAAAAGAGATAAATTTCTAGAAAAAATATAGCCTCTTTAAACTAAATAATGAAGAAACAGAAAATCTGAATGGCCATTTAACTAGTAAGGAGACTGAGTCAGTAATCAAAAATCTCCTAACAAAGAAAAACCCAAGACAAGCTGGCTTCAGTAGTGAATCCTACAAAGAAGTTAAAGAATTAACAATAGTTATCCTCAAACCCTTTCCAAAAAAATAAAGAGGTAAGAACACTTCTAAACTCATTCTATGAGGCCAGCATTATCCTAATACCAAAGCCAGAGAAAGACACCACAAGAAAAGGAAACTACAGACTATATCTCTTATCATAAGGGATGTAAAACCACTGATGCAAAACCCTCAATATACAGTCGACTCCTGAACAACATGGGGGCTAGGGGTGCTGACCCTCTGTACCGCTGAAAATCGCTTTTAATTTATAGTTAGCCCTCCACATAAAAGTGTTGCTTCCTCTCTATCTGCAGTTTTCCATCTGTGGGTTCAACCAACCACAATTCACGTTGCAAACATAGTGTTTACTATTGAAAAGACTCTATATACAAGCAGACTGGTACAGTTCAAACCTGTGTTATTTAAGAGCCAACTGTGCTAACAAACTGAATTCAACATGATGCTAAAAGATTATATACCATAAACAAGGAGAACATATTACTGGAATACAAGGATGGTTGAATACATGAAAATCACTCAACAAATATACCATATTAGCAGGATGAATTTAAAAAAATAGTAAATTGATGCAGAAAAAACATTTGGCAAAATTCAACACTCTTTTGTGATAAAAAATTCAATAAACTAGAAGTAGAAGGAAATTATATCAAGGTAAGGCCATATATAAAATACTTATACTTAATGTTGAAAAACTAAATACTTCCTTCTAATGTCAGGAACAAGGCAAGGTTGCTCGCTTTCATCACTTCTATTCACATAGTACTGGAAGTTCTAGTCAGGGCAATTAGGCAAGAAAAATATCTAAAAGTTATCAAAACTGGAAAGAAAGAAATAAAATTATTTTTATGCATATGCCATAATCTTCACATAAAAATAAAAACGTATGTGTTTTATATAACACATACAAAGCAGTTGTATTTCTATGCACTAACAATGAACAATCCAAAAAGGAAATTAAGAATCAATTTAATTTATACATTTAAAATTACTAGGAATAAACTTAAACAAGGTGAAAGAATTATACACTAAAAACTACAAAATGTTTCTGAAAGAAATTAAAGACAAATATTCATGAAAAGACATCCCATGTTTATGGATTAAAAGACAGCATTATTAAATTGTCAATACTACTTTAAGCTGTCTCCACCTTCAGTGCAATCCCTGTCAATAGTGACTTTGATGTTTTTTCAAAAATAGAAAAATTGATCCTAGATGCATATATAGCCTCAGTGGATCCCAAATACCTAAAATAATCTTGAAAAATAACAAAGTAAAAGGTCTCATACTCTTGGTTTCAAAATCTACTATAAGCTGCAATAACCAAAACAGTATGGTCCTGGCATAAAGACAGACATAGACCAACGGAGTAGAATAGAGATCACAGAAATAAACTACAGTTCAAATGAATTTTAACAAGAGTGAGAAGCCCAATAAGGAAAAGATACTCTTTTCAACAAGTGGTGCTGGAAAAACTGCATGCTGCTGCTGCTAAGTCGCTTCAGTCGTGTCCGACTCTGTGCGACCCCATAGATGGCAGCCCACCAGGCTCCCCCGTCCCTGGGATTCTCCAGGCAAGAACACTGGAGTGGGTTGCCATTTCCTTCTCCAATGCATGAAAGTGAAAAGTGAAAGTGAAGTGGCTCAGTCGTGTCCGACTCTTAGCGACCCCATGGACTGCAGCCCACCAGGCTCCTTCGTCCAAGGGACTTTCCAGGCAAGAGTACTGGAGTGGGGTGCCACTGCATATCTACATGCAATAAAATTAACTTGGACTCCTACCTTACACCATATGCAAAAACTAACTCAAAATGGAGCAAAGATCTAAACAGAAGAGTTAAAACCATTAAACTGTTCAAGGACAAAATATGGGAAAAGCTTCATGACATTGGATCAGGCAAAGATTTCTTGGATAGGACAGCAAAGCGTAAAGGACAAAAGAAAAAAATGATAAAATGTGCAAACTCACATTAAAAAGCTGTGTGCGTCAAAAGACATTATTGACAGAGTAAAAAGGCAATGCACACATGGAATAATACATGTGCAAATCATTTCTAATAAAATATTAATATTCAGAATACATCAAGAATTATTATAACTCAACAACAACAAAGCCTAGTAACCTGATTCACTCAGTCGTGTCTGATTCATCGTGACCCCATGAACTGCAGCCTACCGGGCTCCTCCACCCATGGGATTTTCCAGGCAAGAGTACTGGAGTAGGGTGCCATTTCCTTCTCCAAGTAACCTGATTAAATATGAACAATCAATTGAATAGACATTTCTCTAAAGAAGATGCACAAATGGACATTAGCACATCAATATCACTAATCATCAAGGAAATGCAGATCAAAACCGCAGTGAGATAACATTTCACCTCTATTAAAATGGCTATTATAAAAACAAAAAACTGAAAATAACAAGTGTTGACAAGGATGTGGAGACACTGGAACCCTTGTGCATTGCTGGAGGGGATGTAAAATGGTGCAGCCACTATGCAAAATGGTATGGCAGTTCATCAAAATTATACAGGATTACCACATGATCTACTTCTGGGCATATAAAATCCCATTTCTGGGAATACACCAAAAGAATTGAAAGCAGAAAACAGATATTTGTACACCCACATCCATAGCAGCATTATTCATAGCAGCAGCCCATGTTTCCATAGACAGATCAGATCAGATCAGTCGCTCAGTCGTGTCCGACTCTTTGCAACCCCATGAATCGCAGCATGCCAGGCCTCCCTGTCCATCACTAATTCCCAGAGTTCACCCAGACTCATGTCCATTGAGTCAGTGATGCCATCCAGCCATCTCATCCTCTGTTGTCCCCTTCTCCTCCTGCCCCCAATCCCTCCAAGCATCAGAGTCTTTTCCAATGAGTCAACTCTTCCCATGAGGTGAACAAAGTACTGGAGTTTCAGCTGTAGCATCAGTTCTTCCAAAGAAATCCCAGGGCTGACCTCCTTCAGAATGGACTGGTTGGATCTCCTTGCAGTCCAAGGGACTCTCAAGAGTCTTCTCCAACACCACAGTTCAAAAGCATCAATTCTTCGGTGCTCAGCCTTCTTCACAGTCCAACTCTCACATCCATACACGACCACAGGAAAAACTATAGCCTTGACTAGACAGACCTTTGTTGGCAAAGTAATGTCTCTGCTGTAAATGATAAATAGTGGTATAAACCTACAATTGAATATTTTTCAGCCTTAAGAAGGAAGGAAATTCTGACACACGCTACAGTGATGAACCTTGAAGACATGAAGCTAAATGAAATAGGGCAGTCATAGAAGGACAAATACTGTATGATCCCACGATATGAAGTCCCTAGAGGAGACAGAAACTCAGGGCAGCAGGGAGAGCGGATGGGGAATTAGTCTTTAATGGGGGAGGGGGGCAGGGTTTCCGTTCAGAAAGCTGAAAACAGGCCTGGAGATACACGTTTTGGCACATAAAATAAACACATTTAATGACATAGAAATGCATATTTAAAAGTGGTTAAAATAGTAAATTTCATGCCGTGCATATTTGACCACAAAAAAAGAGAGGGCATAGGGGAATTCTTTGAGGGTGATAAAAAAGAATATATTCTATATCTTTTAGAGTGGAGGTTACACGGTTGAATGTGAATGCCAGGGTTTGTCTAAGTGAACACAGAATATAGTGCATTTTATGCAAATTCACTCCTCTCCTCCTCACTCTCTCCCTCTGGCTCCTTTCTCCCCCACTTCCTGATCTATGGGCCCTTTATTCTGCTAACATATTCACTAGATGTGAGTGTTTAAAGAGGAAACTCTGGGATTAATTCAACTTTATAATTTCCACGCCGCTTAGAACTGGGCTTGGCACAGAGTAGTCAATAAAAGCTGGTTCTTTAAATTGTGAATTCAGGAACTTACATATTTTTAAAACATTAATGCTACTGTTTATCATGAACTTACTACATGTCTGATTTTAGTCTAAGCTCTTACAAACTTAATGCCATCTACTCCTCCCCTACAACTTAGTGAGGTGGTGTATAACCCCTCAATCCTTTATTTAAAATTGAGGGTTGGATAAACTTGGTCACTTGTCTGATCACATTCAGCCAGGATTTGAACTGAATCTTCTTGACTTTTAAAGTCTGTGCCTTAACCTCTTGACACGGGTTATACTTAACCTTATATTTCTCTAAGCGCCCACTGACTGCTGCTCTGTGCTTCGTTGCTCAGTCATGTGTGACTCTTGGCGACACCATCGACTGTAGCCCGCCAGGCTCCTCTGTCCATGGTTCTTCTCCAGAAAGAATGCAGGAATATGTTGCCATGCTCTCCTCTGAGGGATCGTCCCAATCCAGGGATAGAATGCAAGTCTTCCATATTGCAGGCAGATTCTTTCCTGCCTGAGCCATTAGGGAAGCCCACTGACGAGCTGAGTGTAAATGTAAACTTATAATCAAGAAGATCTATAAACTGTTCCCACTGCACAGTCATAGCAGGACAGGTGCTCTGGGGATGTATTCAAGGATCTCATAGTGAGAGCTCATCACAGAAGCTGCTATATTTCACACGGACAAAACAATAGGTCCCTAAGTCCCTTCATCCTAAGATGCCCTCTGCAATTTTAGAAGACTACTCTCACTGACATTTTTTTCCATTCCTGAGAGTTTGCAGATAAAGTTCCAGGATATGCCACCCTCTATTCTGTATCCTTAATAAAAAGGGAGGAGGCTGGTATACCTCCCTTGTAACTGCTCAGCATCTCAGAATGGTGACTTTAAGAATGGTGTGAAATTCGAAAATGCTGCAATTATAATAAGCAGGAGAAGACAGGACAAGTTAAATACCAAGTATCTAGGGAGAGATCATTATCTCAACCAGGACTCAAATGCCAGAATCTTTGGTTGTAATGTCAGTGACTTCCCAATTGCTTAAAAATGGATGAGAATATCTTCATTAGGAAAAGTAGGTATGTGTGTGTGTGAGAGAAAGAGGTGGACAGACAGAGATAAAGGACACACATTCATCTTTGCAACAAACTTGGAGCATCCCCTCTGAGTTAGGTGTTGAACTGGACTCTGGGACCCAAAGATGGAGAGAGAGTGTTAATACATTTAACAAAAGGCACAGAAGCAGTGCCAACAAGAGCAGGGAGAGGAGTATTTTTAGGGATGGGCTAGAAAGATAGGCCGGCACAAATATGAATCCCTTTATTCCCTCCTTCCACACAGGTGCCTTTCAGTCACCTAAGTCAATGTGGGCAAGGCCGCTCCAATAACACACCTGACTGATTCATTTCCTTGCAAAGCACATGCTGACTTCTTTTATCCATCGTGGGGAGTTCCAAACATCAAACAAGAATCCCTACACTGGGATGGCATCAATTGCAATCAATCCCAGTCAAGGCGCATGCTATCTGGTAGGGCAACGCATATACCCAAGAATGACAGGGTATTAATAAAGGATCAAGCATGAATTGGCTGAGCTCTCACCTTTTGCCTGCCTATAAGGTGGTCTCTGAAAGGATGTTCCAGTGGGCAGGTGAACAGTAAGTGCTGGAAAGTCCAGGAATCAGGAGGAGTTAGAGAGGATTGGGGTCAACACTGGAGCTGGGCTTTTGGAGAAGAGACACCTGCCGAATAGAGCAGACTGCCGATGACCCAGCGCCTGGGGTGGGTCCAGCACAAAGGAGCAGGTCATGCGCCAGGGCTCAGTGACAGAAAGGGTTCTCCAGCTGCCAGGCGAAACCAAGGGTCAGAAAGAGCCGGGTTCTGGCAGCAAGTGAGAACCTGAGCCCTAAATTTGCTGGCACCTTGACTTAGGATGGGGCTTCCCTGGTGGCTGAGATGGTAAAGACTCTGCCTGCAGTGTGGGAGACCCGAGTTCCATCCCTGGGTTGGGAAGATCCCTTGGAGGAAGGCATGACTACCCACTCCAGTATTCTTGCCTGGAGAATCCCATGGACAGAGGAGCCTGGTCGGCTACACTCCATGGGATCACAAAGAGTCAGACACGACTGAGCAACTAACACACACACGCACCACAATGCCTTAGGGTGGACATGGCACACCTGTGTGGGTGTGGTCCCACGACCCGGACAGTCAGTCCTCCGATTGACTGGCACAGCAGAGCCTGGGGGAGGGGACGGGCAGTACTGCCACTTCCTGTCTCCCCCTCTTCCTCTACCTGGGACTACAGAGAGTCCACCTTAACCACTTCATCCTCACGTGGGCAGAGTCTCTGTCTGTCTGCGACTCTTGCTGACGCCCTGGGAAAGTCTCTTTCCTTCTCTATACTTTCCATTTTTGTCTTTTGTCTCCTTGATCTATCTTCCTTGCTTTATTAATACTCATGAAAATACTCCTCAGCATTACTGAGGCTGCAAATGCACACTTGAATCAAATAAAAGGAAAGCTATGCATCTTAAAATTAAATTTGGCACAACAGAAACAATAATACAAACTCCCAAACTTTTGGAAGTATTCAGAAATGTCTTTGGGAAAATGTTTCCATGTTATCTTACTGTAATTATGTCTACTTTTCTTCAGCACTGGCATTCACGATAAATAGAAAATTATCATATTCATTTTTCCCATCTTTTGTGTAATTACTTCTTCTACAACAACATCGTGTTCTATTATTCTTCATGGCGGGTCTATAGCATTTTGGATAATTATGAGTTAAATTATCTTCTGTGGCCTTGCCAGAAAACTTCACAACCACTTAAAACATACTGTATTTCTATTATGCAATGGAAACTTGGTTAATCGAGATCTCATAAATCTTCAGACCCAATGGAGATGTTTAATATTCAAAAGCAAGTTTTCAACATTGATCAGCACTCTTACGGAAGCCAGGTCAAGTCCTTCAGCATCTTTTTGATTTAAGCAAAATGTACCATCTCCAGGGAAGAGGAGGCCACAAGAGGTCAGGCAGACATTGTAGGGTATGAGTCAGCCACAAGGTGAGCAAGAAGGGCCTGTGCCCGCTGCTGCCACAGTCTTGATGGTTTAAAATAAAATACGAGCATAAAGACGGGGAGACGGGATGACACAATGACTTGGATTTTTGGATCTAGAAACACGTGACTTCTCATCTTTGCAGCCTTCCACGCGGGTCACTTGCTTCCTCCTGGTTCTTGGAGAAATGCTCTGTCATTGGTGTCCTTGTCATCATTCCCCTGCTGGCTCTGTCCTGTCTGCAGGGTCCCTGGAGGGGCTGCTCATCCTGTGAGAGGTCACAGACGTTCCCAGAGGGTGCAGCATTCGGGGCAGAGTCAAAGCTAAGGGCACCCAGAGGGCAGCACAGGGGCAGCACACATGGTGGGTGGGGGCAGCACACATGGTGGGTGGGACCCTCTGCAGCCTGATTTCTGGCCCCAAGAGACAGAGCAGTGCTTGCTGGTGTGCAGGGAGAGGCCTAAAGGACCTGCTGGGGGCACAGCACAGGCGGCCACAGCCCTCAACCCAGCGCAGACGTCCTAACCTGGGCTCAAATACAGCTCCCAGGAACACAGAGGAGCCGTCTGCTTCTTCTGCTTGAAGCTCATGGAAACATCCTCTGTTCTCCCTACCTGGAAGAGGGCACTATCAAACTCAGAAGAAGGGGGAAAAGGCATTCTAGGAGCAAGCATAGACTCTGACACATAATAACCATGTGACCCAAGGCAAGTGCCTCAACCTTCTGAACCTTAGTCTCCTAGTTTATACATTGCGGATTGTAGAGGAACAAAATTTGACATGTCAAAATGTTTCTGGCATGTGGATTATTTCAAGCTGAAAACAGTCAAGGCCCAAGACTCAGGAAGAAACTCTGACCTTCCCAGTAACTGTCTTGAGAATTCAGATAGAGAACCTATTCCAGGAACAGAGGGTCAGAAGAGATGTCTGCAAAGAATACGGCCAGGTTTGGGGGGGCAACTCCCAGAGATCAGAGCCCACTCTGCGTCCCTCTCTGTTGGACCAACATTCATTCATTTACCAATCAATCTGCTTTTTCATCTCCATGTGAACTGCCTTCCTCTACTTAAAAGTTCCACACCACTACTTCCAACATCCTCCTTAGTCTTCAGCTGAGGATGGTGTTCAGGATGAGGACTTTGGGCTTTGGGGTGAGTTATTTAGTTCCCCTGGGTTTCTTCCATGTATATATGTTATTAAACTTTTGTTTGACTTTCTCCTCTTCACCTGTCTGCTGTCTGTTTAATTCTTAGACCAGCCAGAAGACCCTAGAAGGGTAGAAGAAAATGTCTCCTTCCTGGACAGGATCATAATATTCTGAAAATTACATGAAACAGTAAGTAATTGGCCTGGCACCCGACACACAGTCAATTATGGATGACGGGGTCTATTTATTTAAGCCCCACCCACAGGTTTTACTGAAGGGTCTGCGGTGTGGTCCCGCAGGGAAGGGGCACCAGGCTCCAACACCTCCCTTTTCTAACCTCCTCTACTGAGGCAATGACATACAGATGGAGGCAGGGCGAGTGCTGAGCTGCAGAAACATCACAGCTTCAGTTTTCACGTCTTAAAAAAAGATGTGCCAGGTACGAGAAGTCCCAGGAAGGTGCTACAGCTGGAAGGTGAGAAGGCACTCAGCGGGAAGCCTCTCTCCCCAGGGCCCATTCCCAGCCACCTTCCTCCTCAACCCAAGGTCAGCTAAAAAGCATCTTCCTGCAGGGGAAATGGTACACAAACTAATGAACCCAAAATAGTCTGGGCCATCTTGAGTGGATTGGAAAATAAAAAATCAAGAAAGGTTAACAGTTCCTAACTTAACAGGCAACGCCATTTTGGCCAGCCCTAAACATATGTTTAGGACCATGACGATGCTTCCCATTAATGATAATGTGCAAGTCCTCCTTTGGGAAGGATGGACGGGACCTCTTATCCTCTGCGTCTCATGTCTGGACCCCATCAGGTCTGGGGCTCAGGCTGCCCAGTCCTGCTCGCCTCCACCCTTGCCCTTCACCAGAGCCAGCTGCACAGTGAGCAAGGTAGGCAGGCCAAGGTCCCTTTCTAGAACAGCAGGACTAAACTGAACCCAAGGACCAAATTTACTTAAAGGCCAAAAAAAAAAAAGAACAAGGGCTTAGATGGGAATGGCTGAGTTGTTTAGAGCAATCCAGAAAGTCACAGAACACATATGCTGACTGCCTTAAGATGCGCCCCCCCATCCCCCGTGCTGGCATCCCTACCAATCAGTGATTAGACGACCTCAATCTAGCCAGCCCCCCTCTTCCAGGCCTGCCGGATGGGAATACGCCAACTTCCCCATCCGCCCCTCTCCCTCCTGGCTCCACATGTCTCCTCTGGTCGACAGAAGGCAGGTCTCCGCAGGAACAGCCCTGCTCTCAAGTCCATCACCCTACTGCAGCTGAGAAGACCCCCTCTGCTCTGCTGCCCTGCTCCTCGCCTTGTCCCAGGGATGGCTCAGCCTCGGAGGCCACTGGTGGACTCAGTGTCCCCCTGGCAAGTGATCGCACCAGAATGCAGGTCCCCCAGGCCCCCAAAGGCTCTAACCAACCACCTGCCGTTGGCGCCATATTGTGAAGAGAACGGAACCCTTTCGCTGTGAGCATTTTATCGCTGCAGATTAACACTCCATCATAAGAGACTGAGCTCCTTTACAGTGGAGTAAAGCATTCAGCCCAGACGTATCATTTTGGATCCTCAGTATCCATGACGGTGTCTGTAGCCAACACCTAGGTCATGGCTTTGTGCCTCTAGGAACTCACAGTCCAACCACACCCACATGTAACTGACGAGTCCACAGTGTGTGACCATCAGAACAAAGATCTGCAGCAGGCGTTATGGGGGCTCAGATGAAGGTGAGTCCTGACCATGAGCAGAAAGCAGGGCGCTGGCTGGCACTGGGGAAAGGGTGAGAATTCTAGAGTTCTGTGTGTGTGGTTGGGGGGGCAGAGAATGCTAGAGATCTGTGTGTGTGGTGGGAGGGGGAGGAGAATTCTAGAGCTCTCTATGCATCTGGGGGAGCGGGGAGAAATGAACCCAGAAAGGACAGGGCATCACAGGTCATCACTGAGGTTTTGTTTGGCTCCTATAACAACCTGCACTTGTGTGTTGCTTTCTAATCAGCATAATAACACCATCTCTTTCATCTCCCCGATGCCTTAGATGGGGCAGACATCATCCCCAAGGGTACACAAATGAATTCAAGTGCTCAAAATCATTTGGCAGGTGAGGGAAGGAGTAAGAATCAAGCCCAGGTGGTATGCAGGCCCCCAGGCCTGGTGCTCCTTCTCAGGCAATTCAGCAGCTTTAAGTGGTGAGGTCCATGCACGCAGGTAGGGTTATGAAAGTGTGGGCAGGACCACTGGACACCAGCCTTGCTCAGATGCTCTGGGGCAGGAAGGGGCTCTGGGGCAGCAGTTCTCAACATGAGAAATACTAGAAGAGATCTTTAATACACCCGTGCCCAACTCCAGACATTTTGCTTTCATTCGTCTGGGATCCTGGCCATGGAACATCTAAAATGCATCTTCAGTAACTCCGGGGCAACCCAGGTTAGCACTGCAGCTGGAGTGGCCCTGTATGGACTTGTACTTGGGTCCATGTCTGAATCCATCTTACCAGAGCGAAGCCATTGCCCCGATCAGAGTCCTTATTCAGTTTAGGTAACTGAAATGCTGAAATTCACGTGCTGTGGCCTTGTTTGGAATAACCTAATGGCTCTTCTGAATGTTCTAATGTACACAAAAAGAAAGCTGCTGATGGAGAGGGCAAAAGGCAGAGAAACACCCAGGAAAAGACAGGACGCCTCCGTGGGAGCCTGACTGCCTCAGTGACTTTGGCAAAATCCTGCTGCACAGATTCCTCCTTGGCAGTGGTTAACCTCCAAATACTGGGTTCCAAAGAGATTAGCTCAGAACTCCAAATGAAAATGCGAGGGTATTTTAGACGAGAGTTTCTAAGCATAATCCCAGATCAGCCAGCCTGGATCAGCAAAACTGATTATCCTGCCATGCTTAAAAAAAAAACAACCCTCCCCAGGTTGCTGGTGGGAACTTTTCCCGCTTAGCAGAACAGTTACAGCAACAACCCCCACTTTCAGCCTACCGAAACCCCCTCAGAATGTTCACGGACACGGATGATGCGGTTCACTGCAAAACCGAAGCAAATTTAGAGAAGACTGAGGTCCAGGAAGAAAACACATCTGGTGAGCATTGCGTCACTGAAATAGCCTAATACACACCAGCTGACCACACCGAGCATCCTGGGCTCCCTTCCTGACGTGGGCAATGATTCAGACACAGGACTTCTAGACACTTGTCATATCTAATCTAATGCAGAGGCACAGAACATTTTTAACCCAACAGCAGATAATTGTAATGAAATGATTCTGGCCAAGAGGGCCCATTTGTAATAATGAATTCAAATCAGATTCATAGCAGCTATAATTCAGACACTGTGAATACCACCTTCATTTTCCATATCATCTCTCTTTCAAGAAGGCAAAATAACTCCATAGTCCCATAATTATTTTTACTTTTCAAGTAGCCCTGTGAAGTAGTTATGAGGAAGATAATATTGCCTCATCTACATAAAATGAGTTCCTTCCACGTTCAAAGACCTAGCACCACAAACATGCGCCGAGGAAGGAGATCACCCCTCTCTAAGCCGAGCAGCATCTCACTGAAAATTTCAAAGGAGGACCGAGCTTTCTCCTTCCCTTGGCTTCTCCTGGTTGGTCTTCGACCTCCTATGTAACTTCATTCAAGATTGAGAAACAGGTTTGGATTACTTTGCTCCGAGGCAGCCACATATGAACAGACTTTCTATGGCTCTGACTAGTGGACCTGGGAATCAGTCAGTGCTTTCAATGCCTTCTGAACATCTGATGCATTCAGAACACTAAATTCCCAAACACAGAATTCCCAGTGGCACACCTTTTAGGAGATTAGAGAGTGACTGCAGTTAAGAACTACAATTTTTTAGAAGCAAAAAAAAACCAACAGGATGATACATCTATCTGGGGTTGAGACCATGGACTTCCAGAGACGGGAAACAGGATGCCCGCCCCCTCAGAGTCCTGACAAACAAGGTTTTCACTGAGACCGGCGCACAGCTGTCAAGCCAAGACACCAAAGGAGCATGGAGAACAGAAGGGGAGAGATTGAGACCCCCAGAAATCTGTGAGAGTTATTGATGTTATTTTAAGAAACACTGTGATTGTAGTGAAATCAGAACCTTAAAAAATAAGGGAATAGTAAGACTTCAGTGGTCAAAGATGGAAAGATGAGAATGAATAACACGCAAAAGCATATAAAATGGAGGCATTTGATAAAAATGAAAGAAACTTAATAAAAGAGGAAAACATGAGAGGTAAAAGAAAGAGAATACAGAAAGATTAAAATGGGGACAATGCACTGAATTTCTCTATTTCAGGGCAAGTTATACAGAAGTCAAGAGGCAAAATCATCGTAAGATGGGCTTACTTTTTAAAAAATAAAGCATGCCGTCAGGTAACAGATAACAGTTATATTCAAATATGTAAGGTTTTTCTTTCTTTTTTCTCCACAAAGCACAAAAAGCAACTATTCAGCTTTTCCCTTTTTTATTCCCATTCCCATTACGAAGCCCAGCTGCTAAACATTAGAATTGAAGATCATGAAAACAGGCCAGCAGCTAATAAAAAGGTAGCTCAAAGCTGGCCCTCTGCTGGTGGAATAGTGTTACTGCAGGCCAGAAAGCTTTAACTTTCAGGGACAAGAAGAGGCCGGAGGCTTTTGGAAAGTTCAGCACTGAGACCTTATCCTGTGCTACGCCTCTCTGTCCCTGGTACGAGGGTATGAGTTTGGAGGACGGAGAGAGAGGCACACAGCATTGGCACCCCTTAACACCCACCGCCATTTCCCCACGTCGCCTGGGGTAACCCGCACCGTAGCCTGGCTGTTACTCCTCTCTTTGAGCAGACTGGCCCTCTGCGCATGTGCCTTGCAGGGCGTGGACCAGCCCCTCACCCCGGGATTTCTCTGATGGAAGGAAGTATGCACGTTATACTCCCTCTAGTCCGGGACAAGCCAGAGGGGTTCCCTCCTGCTGGAGGTCTGGAAAGGAGGTCTGTCTCCATTCTGGTTTTTCTCCCTCCTTCTGGGGCCCCCATACACCACCAGACAGGGTTCTAGGACCTGTCCTTGGGCTCAGAAGAAAACTCAGTGAGACCACTCAGAAGGCAAGCATCAACCTCACGCCTGGGATTAGGAAGAAGAGCAGTGGTCGCGTGAGGCCTTCCTTTCGTTCCCAGGGAGAGGTTCATCTGGGCTGAGAGGGACACCAAGAAAGTCGAGGGCCGAGCAGGAAGGGAGCCCCACCCTCACGCGTTCCTTGGAGCTGCCAGGCTTCTCAGCTGCAGAATCTGGGGCACGATGTTTTATTTCCACCGTAACCATCAAAGTCACAGGCAGGGCAAATGCATTCACCCCGTGCACACTGTGAGCAGAGTTAAGCTGGGACGTCCCTGAATGTGTCTCCGAGGACCAGAACTGCCTCATTAAAGGGATAAAAGATGATATCTGCTGAGCTGGTGGAAACTGGTGGCTGCATTTTTATTAAAGTCTCTGCTGCAGCAGGCCGGGTCCCTAAAGGTTCATATTCCAAGAATCTCCACCCCTCTGCCTGGAGCCCGTAAGTGCTTCTCTGTAACTCATTAAGGTAAAACAAAAAGCTTTCCTATTGTGCTTTTCACACAGGAGTGTTGTCGTTGCATAAAAGAGACATGTTTCCTCTCCCTGGGCCGAGCCTGCAAAGATAAAACTGCCCTCGTAATTTACAACCGGGGCCCCAGGAGCAGCACACGGGGTTGGCATGGATGGCTGCAGACTCATAAAGGGCCCGGGCCCAGCAGCTGGCAATTCCAGAGCCGGAAATTTCAGGTATCCCGCTGATAGAGGCCAACCAGCCCTCTCTGGACCACCATGCCTCATCACATACCTTCCCGACTATGAGACAGCCCCCAGGGCACCAGTGCTCCCAAGCTCAGCCCCCAGTATTTCAATGCCAGGGCTCACATCGCTGTGCCAAGTCTAGCCACAGCCTCATGGATACATGCAATCCCAAGCCTGGACCTCAGGACTCGCTCTGAAAACCCGGGGCCAGAGAAGCCACAGCGAATGAGCAAGCTGTCCAGGAGAACGGGTTCCAGTTGCCACAGAACGCCAAGTGGGCACCTCTTGGGCCTGCAAAAGCCCTCTCCCACGCTCGTCCCCCACGCAGGTCTCCGGTCCTCTCTCGCTCGCCCGTTCCCACCGAATCCCATCTGAGGGGCTCAGTCCCCCGCCGAAGTACAGCTCCCTACCTGAGGGTGGCGCTCTCCCCCTGCCGGACCGTCACGTTGTCCATCGCCTTGGGGAAGTGGCATCTCCGCTGCGCACGGGCACTCCTGTGGGTACAAGGAACAGCAGCCTGAGAGACACGACCACGAGGCACTTCCAGGGCTGGAACAGGGACCCACAGACCCCCATCCTCGACAGCCACAACTTCCCAGAACTCCGGCGGCGGCTCGGTCCTCGTCCCCCGCCCCGCACGCGAGC
>NW_011494777.1:3449346-3449625 GCF_000754665.1 Bison bison bison | reverse complement strand
GGCTGGAACCAGCCAGAAGCGGAGAGGGGGGTAAGGAGAAGCGGAGTCCAGGCTCTCCGGAGTCTACTGTTCTTCCTCAGATCCTGCCTCAGCTTTCCAGCCTGGCACAACCAGATGCCCCCTCCTGCATCCAAAAAAGCGCTTTCTCGATGCTCCCCTGGGGAGGAGGGAGGCGGCCGGGAAGGGAGAGGAAGGAGGAAGGTGCGGGGATGAAGGTCACGGTTGTTCTTTCTCTGCCTCTCTTCGAGATGCTACTTTAACATTCAGTTGGGCACGTCC
>NW_011494777.1:3419251-3449246 GCF_000754665.1 Bison bison bison | reverse complement strand
CACGTCCTGCCGAGGTCTGGCATCAAAAGTTTATAACCCAAAGAAGCCAGGCAAGTGTCTCTGACATAAAGGAGATGTCATAAAAAGCTGCCGCTTCAAGGAGAGGAGAGAATGTTTTATTAGATCACACATATGTACAGATGTATTTAGAAACCAGCCCGAGTCTCCGATCTGGAACGCCAAGGCGGTAAAAAGTTCCACCGCGGGGACCCGCAGCCGCGGCCAAGTCCGACGATCCTCCGGAGCGGTGGGTGCCTGGCGTCCTCGCCGCAGCCCGGGCGGCGACTGGCGGCCGGCCCGGCCCGCGGAGCGCCCGCGGCGCAGGCTCGGGGCGCACGGGGAGCGGGCAGACGGCGCTCCCGCCTCTCCGGGGACGCGGCGCGGGGCGCGGGGACGCGCGGACGCCACGCTCAGCGGCCGCCCCCGGCCTCCGCGCTGCCGGCCTCCCGGGAGCAGACCCGACGCGCGCGGGCCCCGACCGCCGGGGTTGTCATGGCAGCAGCTCCATCACTGACCGCCGCTCTCCGCGGTGCCCGCGCCGAGCAAGCGGGCTGACCGCGCGCATCTCGGCGGGCGCTGGGCGCAGGCTCCCACCTTAACCCCCGCCGCGCCGCCCACTCGCACCAGGAGCCTAGCGGGCCGGGCTGCCACCTCCCCGGCTCCTCTCTCCCGCGACACCGCGGCTGCCCGGGAACGCTGCGCCCCTTTCGGCGGCTTCCCTACGTGCTGGCGGGAGGGAAGGGCGGGAGAGGGAGCTCGGGGACCGCAGCAAATTGGAAACTGACTCGCACCTTCCCTCCCCGGATGCCGGATGCCAAGGCAGAAGTTGCCAAACCCCGCCCTGAAGAGCTCAACTAGGTTTCCCGCGCCAGAATGCCGACTCAATGCGCGCGGTGCCAGGCGTCCGCAGCTCTGCTGTCCCCACTCCACGTGGCCGAGCTACCGTCCCATCCCAGACAGAGCTTTCCTGGGCTCTGGCGAGATGGTGGAGCGCTTTCTACTCTGGTGACCCGCCTTGGAAATACTCCTGGCCCTAGACTTGCTCTCTATCTCTCCAAATGGCAAATCTGAATGTCTCCCTACCTCATCACGTGCAAAATCGTCTCCATCCTACTCCACATTACTACCCAAGCATCTCATTGTAAGCATACAAGAGCTAGGAAAAACACACAGAGATCCTAAAAAGTATTGACCGACTTTTACAAAATCTGTCTGTTGCTTTATGATCACAACATGAAGTGGAACCATCATGCATCTGGAGAGGAACTGGTGGTTAGGGCATTCTTAGAACCCAGTCTGCCAGTTTGAAGTGCCAGGGCATTTCTTCTGGTCAAGAGCCGAAGGCTTTCCTTGGGCCTATTGAGAGGATTTCTTTCCACTCCCCTGGCAAAAGCCACACCTTATTGTGTGGTTCCTGCCCTTGTATCATAATTATAATTGAATGGTTGCTAGGTGCAATTTTGCTTTACTGGATTGGTACTCAAATCCTTTTGCAATATTAGCCTGGGCTCTGAACAATTGTTCCAATGAAATGTAAGTCAGAAATAAGCTGTAAACTCTTGCCATGGACTGTGTTCATTCCTGAAGGGCACAAAAGCATACTACCTGCTCTCAGTTATAAAGGACTGGACACAGATAATATACTTCCCTGGTGGCTCAGTGGTAAAGAATCCACCTGCCAATGCAGGAGACATGAGTTCAATCCCTGGGTTGGGAAGACCCCCTGGAAAAGGGAATGGCTACCCACTCCAGTATTCTTGCCTGGAGAATCTCATGGACAGAGGAGCCTGATGGGCTACAGTCCATGGGGTCCCGAAGAGTCGGACACGATTTAGCGACTAAACAACTATATGCTGTACTATGATGAATATACAATATAAATAAATGCTGTCCATCCTCCACCCCCTGTAAAAAGGTAACTATACATATCCCAGGTCTAACGTTTTTAGTTAGAGCATGGGACCTCAGGAAGAAAGAATACCTGTCGCTAGTTATGCCACAAGTGTTGTGTAAGTTTTAATAGAGTGAAAGTACCTGGAGTTCCTTCCCGGAAAGCAGGCATTAACAATGCAGATGAGTAGAAGCATACGCTTCCTAGTGAGCTCCATGCCAGGAGGGGTAATATATGCTAGGAGGAGAGCCAAGGCCTCAGAGAGCAGCCTAATAACTTATTCCGGGATCACCTACCAGTTTTAATGACACACATCTTTCCTTAAGACCTGAGTGTAGCTGGGTTTTCTGTATACACATTGCACATAATCCTCTAAACTCCGAGATGCTCTTGTCCACTGTCAATGTCCTGGAAGGACTTCAGTCGTGCAAAGGGGAGTACTGGGGCTGGGCTTACAACTGTCTTCAATTACAGAGTTTGTCTCTTGAACACCGAGGGTGTGAGCCGTCAGGATGGGTCAGGCTGCCGCACAAGTCACACAGATCCCTCCACTTGGTTGCCGAGCACACGGATGACAGGGCCGACTCACACCCCTGCCGGTTCTAGTGCTTCTCAGAAGGTGCAGCTGGGCTGTTCCCAAAGGCTGAATCAGCCCATGTAGGACTGCTTGAGATGAAAGGAGTTGTTGGAGGAGAAAAAAAAGCAAAAAAGAACATGAGATTCCAGGTGCGAGGAAAACAGGTGGGGCAAGAAGAGAGGCAGAGATAAGATGAAGCGAGACATTATATATTCATAACACGTGAACATCCTGCCCCTGGGGAGATGGTCAACTTTTTTTTATTTTTGCAGGGCTGACTCCCCGAGCTCTAGATGTCTGGAGTCATCATCTTTCTCTTCCATGAGTCGGCTTTCTAGCTAGTTCAGTATTTGTGGGTGAATAAGTGGATTGAATTTAAGAGCTAGTGAATCAGAGAAATAACGGCAGGGGTTTTATTTTTGTGTGAATCTATGCCTGTCTACAGTTTGGTGGGGGCGATTTATTCATCTGTAAGGCATTGCTGCTGCTGCTGCTGCTGCTGCTAAGTCACTTCAGTCGTGTCCGACTCTGTGTGACCCCATAGACGGCAGCCCACCAGGCTCCCCCATCCCTGGGATTCTCCAGGCAAGAACACTGGAGTGGGTTGCCATTTCCTTCTTCAATGCATGAAAGTGAAAAGTGAAAGTGAAGTCGCTCAGTCATGTCTGACTCTTAGTGACTCCATGGACTGCAGCCTACCAGGCTTCTCCGTGCATGGGATTTTCCAGGCAAGAGTACTGGAGTGGGGTGCCATCGCCTTCTCCGAAGGCATTGCTAGTGACCAGTATATCCTTTGAGATATTAGAAGGCCAGCCCAGACTGAAATGGGAATGGGAAAAGGGGGTGAGCTCCTTTATAGCTCATACCAGCAGCTTGCTGTGGAATGCTTGACTTGACGCCACGGTAGGGAGGCCCTAGCAGCTATGTCTTGCTTGGGTATGTCATGACATACGTGAAGACACACAAAATGAGGATAGGTTAGAGGACTCGGCACGTTGCTTCTGCTGTTGGATCATCCATTCAGACGCTGACTGCTCGACCCTTCTGCTGTGTGACTGGCATCTAATAATGCCTGTCTCACCCGTTTCATAGGATTTGGGGGTATTGTGAAACGTCCCCAAGATTAGGTTGGAAGGTAGGTCGGTTAAGGTGGCAGACATGGAATACACTGCCTTGAAAGAAGGGAGTTTATCCCTTGGTGTTCCCCAGAGGAGGAGGCATGCCACGCCATGCAGGGTCCCTTGGGGAAGCACCGGGAAGCAGAAAGAACAGGGAGAAGGTCAGGTCCAGAGGCTTTATGGTGGTTTCCAGGTGAAGGAATGGACAAGGCAGGGGAGGCACGCTTAATCGAATATAGGGTTGGATTGTTTGAATGATTGTGACAGCCTCAGACTCTCCCTGTATCCTCTAGTTGTCCAGTACCTGGCCCTGGGGTGACTCAGGGCAGGGCAAGCACTGCCTTGGTGACAGTTGGGTAGAGAAGGTGGTTAGGGTTGTGGGCTCTTAATGGGTTGGTTTGCATATGAATGGCAGGTTGAAGGCTAGTCCTTTGCTATCTCTAGAAATAGCTAGCCCTGGAGAGTCCAGAATTAGAAAGCCTCCAAGATGTCAAAGCATCATAAAATACAGAATTAAAAAAAAAAACCCTCAAAACATGATTAATATAGGGTGACAATTAATGAGACAATTGCCAAAGGACTTGGCAACATGGAAGCACTTAGTAATCATAAATTATGATTATGTACCAAATTCTCACTTTCCTGTGATGACAACTTGGGGCATGTAAAAAAAAAAATACAAATGAGAGGATTTAATTGCCCCAAGGGCCAATCTAAGCTTTGATTCAGGTCTTACAGACATCTAGATATTTAGGGTGATTTTTAATAGAAAATGCAAATTGGACCCAGTGCAGTTTAATAGCTTCAGAGAACTTAAAGCAGGGAGGTGACATGATGTGATGAACTTTAAGATATCACTTTGTCATGAAGAGAAGGGGTTTCAAGGACACGACGTGGAATCAGGAGTAGAAGAGGGAAGAGATGACGTTGGTGACCATGATGAACAGGGTGATGGAGAAACAGGGAAAGATAAGGAGCGTGCTGTGGAAACCCTGCGGCCAAGGCTCCCCGAGAGTCTAGATGTTGAGACTGAGAAAATAAAAAGGGGGGGTTGAGTTTGAAGTGGCACAATGTCTGGTGATGGGGATGAATCCAGAAGAAATAGGTTTAGGGAGGCAGAAGTTGGAAGAGTGAGTAAAATGCTGTATGAGACAGTCGGATGGAGCCGTGAGCTGGCAGCCGGAAGAAAGAAGCTGAAGTCACAATGGAGCCCGAGGACACTGCTGTCCCAGTTAGGCCCCCTGTTACAGGGGGAAGCGTAATAAAGGTCTCTCTCCATCTGCTCTGTGTGGGTAGGGTAGGGGGAGTATGTGATCCATGGAACCTTCACCTCAAATCTAGAGGCCCCCTCTGCCTTTGTTTGTAAATTAGAAATAAATCCCATCAGTTTAAACTTCAGAACCTACTCTGTTCTAAAGTTTAGTGATTCCACTGTTTTCACATTGTCTCAATGTATTTCCTCTGCTTGCTCACATCTCAGCTTCTGTCTAGATTCTAAGACTGTTAGGGGGTGCGACTGTGAATTATATCAGTTTGGTTTTAAGAAAACGCTGTTCACTTACCCTTAATGAAGCTGATGGGGAGTCAGGGGCAGGTTTAAGTCTTTTCCTTCTGTAACCTATCAGCTGCGATGTAGGTCAGTCAAAAGCCTTTGTTTTACCGGGTGGTAGGTCAGAACGTAGGCACCTGAATCCAGCCTCTAAAATCTACTTCTGGGTGATTTTACATAATACCCTTAACTTTGGTCACCCTGAGCTTCCCTACCTGTAAATCCAGGCAATGATAGTAATGATTGTGTATGGTATTTGTGAGTGTTAAATGAAATACTGAATATAAAGCCGTCGGTTCCCTGCCTTGCCGTCAGGAAGCACCCATCAATATTCATCCTCGTTATCTATAGAAAGAGACGTAATTCCCCCGTCATCATTTTTTTTTCTCTCTGAAGTGGCTCTGGGGGCAGATACGCTGTACAGAGCAGGGCAGACAAATCTCCAAGTTGTTCAGAGGTTGCGTGTGTGTGATGTGGGAAACTAAACAGGTCTCTCTCTAATTTTAAAGAGCCGATTTTAGAACTAGAAGTCACCTAAGGATCAAAGTGGTTATTACTATGATTTCCTTGTACCATGGAGAGGCTGCCTAGCTGAGGATAGCTATGGGGAACTCTGCATCCAGCAGAAATATCTGAATTTATCTAATGAAATTTGTATCCAGTTGTAAAAGCAATTTCAAACTGTGTGTTATTCATAAATAAGGAAAACTTACAGCTTGTGTTTATCTGAGAGAAGATTGTACCCAGCTGCTCTGTGTGTGCCTTAGGAAGAAAGAAAGAAAGAAGCGAGAACATGATGCATATTTATATTCCAGAAACCGACCTAAATCAGGAGGACCCAATGGGACAGGATGATTGAGGAGGCGTGGAGGCTGAGCCAGGGGACACTGGCTGTCTCGGACCCTTAGGACATGTGGGTATCGTAAACTAGAGATATTCACTAGTAAACAGAGAAGTCAGAACCAAAAACGAACTGAGCCAAAAGCCTTCTGTTTTTTAGGTTCAAGGAAATTTCCAAGAAATGGAAACATACCAGAATGTAATGCTTTGGATAAGACACAAGTTCTGTTCAAAATAAAACTCAAAGCAATTCCTTATAATACTGCCTTCATGGCCAGTGTTAGATGGGAACGAAGAATTTCATTTCCCTTTGTCTTTTTGCTCCCTTGATGACTGAGGCAAATGTATGTGCTTTTTAATCGAGGTATAACTGACCTATAAAGCTATAGTAATCTCAGGTGTAAAACATAATGATTAGATATTTGGATTTGTTGCACAATGATCACCACAGTAAGTCTGGTTGACACCCAACCCTACATAGTTACCATATTTTTGACTTCCCTGGTGGCTTAGACAGTAAAGTGTCTTGCTTACAATGCAGGAGACCTGGGTTCGATCCCTGGGTTGGGAAGATTCTCTGGAGAAGGAAATGGCAACCCACTCCAGTACTCTTGCCTGGAAAATCCCATGGACAAAGGAACGTGATGGGCTACAGTCCACGGGGTTGCAAAGAGTTGGACATGACTGAGCGACTTCACTTTCTTTCACTTTCCCTTGTGATGAGAACTTTAGAGGCAAAGAGATTTCAGTGGTTTTCCTGGTCCACTGCTGACCCGAGGCCAGAATTCAGGTCAGTGGAGTCTCACTCTGCCCCCCTCCTTCCATCATCAACCACATCACAACCTCTCTCAGGTCCAGTGTGCTCAGGCCAGTGAGAAGAATCAGCAGTGGACAGGAATTAACCTCCATGTTGCACATCCCAGCTCTGCCTCCTGTAACTGTGATTGGGGGCACACCGCTCATCCTCTCTAAGTCTGTGTTCTCATCTGTAAACAGGGTTAACAGGACCTTCTTGGCAGGGCTGCCCTGAGAATGAGGACAGCTCAGCCTGCTTGTTATACCTGGCACACTGACTGCCATCAATGACCATAAAACTCCTCTTCTCTTGATGCCAAAATGACTGAAACTGACCAAGACGAACGAAACAGCAATAGAAACAAAACGTGAAGCACACAAGATTCACTTTGTGAAAAGATATAGAGGATATATTCCTCAAGACCAAAGGCGTGATCTACTGATGAATTACAATCCAGTTGCTATAATACTGGCCTCCTTGCCCTACATTCTTCCTTCAAAGTGTCTGACACACGTGGGGCCGTGTAACTAACTCTCTCTCTCATCAGGATCACAGGGTCCCTGAGAGTGGGTGTTTCTTCTGCTAATCCCTGATTCCTCTGCAGTGGACTGGAGCCTGGAATGGCATAAATACCAGCAAATATTTGTTGCATGAGAGAACTGATGTCCACTTCCCATGGTCTGTGGAATGTCAGTAAAGCCGACAGCCGAGGATCCACCTGCATCCCTACCGTGATGTTTCTTCCTGTTCTCATCCCCTCCCTGGCCCCCAAACTCCTCAATGGTGGGACATCACAAGGCATCAACCACACTGAACGTCTCCTTCTAGAAAGGCTGGAGTCTCCTGCAAAGAGACCAGTTTCCAAGAGCCATACAATAAAGTCAGCCTCGTTAGTTTATAGTCACATGGCATAGAGTTCTATAAATCAAATCACATAAGCCATAGTATTGAGACCTACACGCCATAAAGATTTTTAAATACTCAATAGGAGTTATTACAGTCTCACCAACCACCCCTGCTAACCTGAGTCTCATTATAGCTTCCAAGGTGATGGGTAGAAATTGGATCATTCCACCTGAGAACCAGGGTGGGCAAGAGAATCTGAACCTGCCACCCAGGGATGTGGGCGGTGGGCCTCTGAGCCCCAGCTTACTGGTTAGCCAGGCAACTGTACTTTTTCTTCCTTTGAAGAACTGAACAAGCTGTACATGAGACCCCGGAAGAGGGCTCAGCACTGGGTTCCTGTGCTCTGATGCTCCACCTGCTCCCTGTCCCCCTTCTTGCTAAAATGAATCTGAGCCCCAAGGTCTTAGAGAGGATCTAGAACTTGCCTCTTACATTATATGCTGAGTACTTACAATCTTATCTCATTAGCCACGCTTTGAAAAAATATGTTGTTCATTTATTTTGTTGACTAATTCATTTATTTTTTTTTTTCTGACCAATTGTGTTAGTTGACCAATCATGTCCAACTCCGGCAACCCCATGGACTGTAGCCCACCAGGTTCCTCTGTCCATGGCAAGAATACTGTGGTTGGGTTGCTATTTCCTCCTCCAGGGGATTTTCCCCACCCAGGGATTGAACCTGGGTCTTCTTCATTGCAGGCAGATTCTTTACCATCTGAGTCACCAGGGAAGACCCTACTTATTGAAAAAAATTGCTGGGTCGGGGCATACAGAACACAGGATATAGTACCTGCAGGAGTTTATAGTCTAGTAGGCAAGTGAATCAGATATTGTAATACAGTATGGTAAGATTTAAAGTAAAAATATGCAGGGATGTTACACATCTAAGAGTCAGACCATCTAAATTAGATGATGGTTCTTGGAAAACTATTCAAAGGAAGTGACTTTTAAGTGCACTCTGAAAGACTGAGAGGGATTTAGTCTGTCCCTAGATTTTTAATGTTGACAACTGAGTGGACGATATGACCAATCACAGTGAAACAGGAAGGGTAGTAGATCCTGAGTGAAGGAGGATAACCAGTAAATGCTGAAGATAAGGTGCCAGTGAAACATCCAAGGAGAGCTTTCTGTTGGCATTTGGATATTTAGGTTTTGAGCCTGTGTGCATGCGTGCTAAGTCGCTTCAGTTGTGTCCAACTTTTCATGATTCTACGGACTCTAGCCTGCCAGGTGTCTTTGTCCATGAGGTTCTCCAGGCAAGAATACTGGAGTGGGTTGCCATGCCCTCCTCCAGGGGAGCTTCCCAACCCAGGAATCCAACCCACCTCTCTTACGTCTCCTGCATTGGCAGGGTTCTTCACCAAAAGGTCATAATGTTTTGAGCTGTGGATTTTGGAATCATCTTTGTTTATGGGGAGATGGAGCCCTGGGTCCTGAGGCAGTTGTTCAGCAGGAGCATCATAGGGAGGGGAATGAAGCCTTAGGTGGGAGGTCTGGGCAACACAGGCCCTGAAGGGGTAGAAGGAGGTCTCCTGAGTGAGTGTGCACACTGGCCAGAAAAACAGAAGGGAAATCAGGGATCAGTGACCTCCTGGACTACAAAGAAGAGAGTGGTTAAAAGTGTGATGCTGGAGAATTCAGGCCACTGAAGGATGGCCCGCCATGCATCTGGCCTGCATGGTGGGGACAATGGTGGCTTCGGCAGAAGTGGTTTCCCCATGAGGGCAGCAGAAGTTGGGTGTTGAGCTGAGGAATGATGGAGAGAGCAGGTGGGAGCTGTGACTTATGAGACGGGGAAAGGCAAAGGGAGGCTCTAACTGCATGGACATGAGGGAGGCTGGCATTGGGTTTTACTTTATTGCCTCTATAGCCTGATAGCCCTTGGTACTGATATATGGTATCTGAAGACAAGAGTCCCTGGACCTGTCAGAGACCTGTGTGTGCTAATCACAGTATTTTGTGTGAGGCTGATGATTAATGAGTATATGCCGGATGCATTGCTTCAGGTCAGATGTTCCATCTGTGGACTTGCTCAGGGACAGACCAACCAACCAATATTCCAACATGTAAAACACAAGTACAGTGGCCATCATCAACAGCAGCAGCAATCACCACTGTGATCGTCACCACCATCATCCTCCCCATTGTCACCGTCGTCACCATCATAACCATCACCACCTCCATCATCATCCTGCTCTGTGCCAGACGCTAGGCTACGTGCCTCACAGGTACCCCCTCCTGTCCTCCTTTCAACATCTCTGGGAGAAAGGTATCGTTATGATTAGATTAAGAAACCAACACAGGGAGAAGAAAGGTTGTTCCTCGTCATTTCTAGGGACCCACAGTACAAAATGCTAAATCTTTTCCTGTCCCCATCACGGTTCACTGCTGTCCCAATAGCAGCCATAACAGTTCCTGGCAAATAGCACATTTTCAATAAAATATTTATTCAATTAATAATAAAAACCAGTGATATACCTCCATTTCATAGCCTCCAATTTCCCAGACATTAGAGCTATTCAAGATGCACATTCCAAGTATTAGATAATTGAAGACATTTGTCTTCATTTGGACATTGGATGATATTTTATTGGTAGCAATTTAGCTTGAGATGGAGCAGAAGAATTAGGCTAGTTGAATGCATGGCAGTCCAGATGCCCTGTGCCCACATGCTGCTGAATCTGGACCATGCTGTTAGTTGTTTGTCCTGGAGGAAGCTCCTCATGGTGGGAAAGCAGGGGGCTGGGCCCCTGGTTAACACGCACTGTGGACAGGCTCCAGAGAGTAGTATTCTAATTACAGCATGACCTCAGCGGTGGGAAACATACTTGTGATGGGCATGATCACGTGGTGTGGAGTCTCTCATACAATGTTATTACATCACAGAGTCCAGCTCTGATTCCTTTGTTTGTGCATGTTCTCAAGCTCTCACCCTGGCACTTGTGTTCTGGTTACATTTTAAAATGTCCTTTTTATGGTGGGTTTTGGCTGAAAAAGCTTGAGGTACGTTGGCCTGAACAGTCTCTAAAATTCTGCTGGCCTCCCAGCAGAATCACCACAACCACACTGGTATCCAGGACTTGTCTCTGGATTAGTCCTCATCACTAATGTCCCCCAACCTCTAATACCTCTCTCTGGGGAGGTAGAAAGGGATGTGGGAAGAAGAGATACTTAGGGCAAAGCTTTGTTATAGGAGGTAAAAATGAACCCAGCCCTGTCTAATCGCCCACCTAGTAACCTCAAGCGTTCTTTAAAAATGGAACTGGGTGACTGCCTGTAGTATGTTTCAGGAAGGAACATCGCCCCACAGATGCACTATCGTGTGGCAAGGCTCCGGTTATCAATTAAGGCATGGGAATAGGGCAACAGGTATCTGTCTTGCCCCTAAAACAGAACATAATCCCAATGCTTGGACCTCTTACTTCTATTAGGAAGATTGAACTACTCGGTATAGGACACCAGAGAGAGAGAGAGAGTTTGGAACCTGCTACTTCTATTGCTCCTATGAAAAATAATATTTAAAAGCACAATAATAATAGTAACAGTAACAATAATAACTGAACGCACACAGCATACCCGAGTCTGAATTAAATGACTTATACACATAACTGCATCAGCCTGCCCAACAGTCTTAATCTCATAGATGGAAAACTGAGGCTCAGAGAGGGTAACATTCGCATAAGATCAGAGTGTCAGGAATGGAGATCTCGCTCTAAAGGCTCAGGTATTTCCTTCTAGCATGGGAACATCAGAAATCTGGTGCTTTCAGCATCAGAGCCCCTCATGCAAAGCCGGGAATCCCACGTATGTGAAAAGCACAACGGTTGTGCAAGCAGGAAGCCAGAGCAAGGCCAGCAGCAGGGCTGAGGACAGCAGGGATGAAAAGGGGAGCAGGGGCGCAGGCAGGGCAGGACCCCTGGGAAAGCACAGGCCGCCTCGCTTGGCGCAGGGTAAAGCAAGACTGTGAAATAAAGCTGCGTCTTCTGCTCTATTTTCCACCCTATCCCTCCCCCTCTCCATCTGTCTGTCTCTTCCCTTTTCTCTCCCCCTCTGTCTCTTCTCCCCTTGCAAATCTTCATCTGCTAATTTCCATCCAACACGTTTATGAATTAATTCCATCACTTCTTTATTTCTGTGTCAAGATAGGCTGTTTCCTAACCTCCCCCACCCCCTGGTAAAGTGTGCATTTTGTCCCACAGGCTGTTTTTCTGATAACTCCTGGACTGAGTCACTTACTCTGACATCCACCCAAGCCACTGAGGGTCCACAGAGATGAGAGGCCAGGTCTAAAACTGGACAACCTAGTTGTCAGGCAGTGGGGCTGAGAGACACTGAGGCTGAGGACTCTGGGGCTCTGGGAGAAACAGGAGAAATCAATAAACAAACTCCCCAGATGCTGAAACAGGGCTAAAGTGACTGTCTTCTGTGAGAGGCAGGGTCTGTCGGAAACGAACCTCACCATCCTCATTTTAATGAGAGCCAACTGATGGTGCTGGGCAGGGGGGTTCTAAAAATAGGTTTCTTGGAAATGTAGAAACAGAGACAGACACAAACAGAATGCCAAGCTATAGCCTGGTGTCTTTTCAGCTCTGAAATACCTATGCTTCTAGGCATGATGAAACTATTTAAGAAGAGATTCTGAGATCTTCATAACTTAAATCGATCAAGAAAAAGTGCATTTTAAACACAAGCAACGTAAAGAGATGGGTTGTTCTAAGAGCAAGAGAAAGAAACAGTGTATAAAGGGCCAGACCTGCTGGCTTGTAAATATGTGTTTGATAGACAGACTGGTTGATTGGTGGACGGATGGATGCATTTAAGGGGGAAGGAGCCATGAGGATGCTATTTGCAGACTTGGCAAGGAGAAGACAGCCAGCACCAGCAACAGGAATACAAGGAAGTCCAGCACACAAATACGCCCCAAGGACAGCAGTTACAAGCACACACAGGGGGCTAGTGCAAAGGGATTGGACAGGATAGAGCTTCAGGCTTTGCAAAAGTGACTTCCAGTCTCCTCCCTTTGAGGTCCTCGCCTGGAAACTAAGTCACTGAACCAAATGATTTGCAAATTCCATTCCAGAGGGAACAGCCTACATATCCATGTCCACTGCGGAAACAGGGGCCTTTCCACCCGCATCTCTCTCTGCTTCAGCCAGAGCTGCTTTTCTATACAAAGCACCCTCCTCGGCACATCCAACTCCCAAGCTCACCTCAACGCCCAGCTTGCATGTCACCTTCTCTAGGTAAATCCCCAGTTTCCCAGCATAAGTGCTCTCCACTCCTCAGCCCCTCCTCAATAGCTCCTTCCTGTCTTCTTATTGTGATGCATTTGGCCCAGGTTAGTCCAGGGCATTTTCTCTTTTCTACATGTTGGAGAATCAGTCTGCCTCCATCCTCAGCATCAAGCACAAAGCTTAGTAGAAGTAGGTGCTCAATACACATGTGCTAAATGTATGGCTGTGACACTTTCCCCAGAAGGACCGACTTCACAGCAGCTTCTGTGTTTAACTGGGTGGATGCTGCAGCGCCGCACAGCAGACGCCTGAGGATGCTTCCTGATGAATCATTCCAGGAAGAAAACCCGAGAAGAGGGAAGCCAAGCACAGAAACTAGCTCAATTATCATCCCCAATCCAGGCCTGGGTTCCCCCTGCCTGCACGCCTTCCAGTGTCATGGTGAAGACAGCTTTTCCCAGAGAAAGGAGTGAGCCTGGAACTCACGTCTCTTTGCAATTAGCAAGCGCCCGCATGGTAAACGGGCTCATTTTGCTCATACATCAGCAGTTTGCCTAATCAGTGATTTCTACTCAGAGCTGGAGGAAAAGATTTCGAGTCTGGACCATGGTGTGAGTGAATGGAAGATGGTGGTTCACAGGAAAACCCTGACTATTATTCTTATATGTGTCATAGAGGGGGTACCGCACTGAGTGAAGGATGTGGTCATTTGTTTCTTTACAGATACCCTTTTCATGGGCAAATCTGTCTTTAACATGACTTTTCACACTGGCTCTTGCTTGGGCCCTTGCACTTGTATGGTTCTGACTTTAAAGACAGCCCACATTCCAGACAAGGTCCTGCCAACAACTTGGGAGCTACTATTTAGATCCAGCCACAGGCAATCAGGCTTCCTAGGTGGTGCTAGTGGTAAAGAACCCACCTGCCAGTACTGGAGACATAAGAGACAGGTTCAACCTCGGGTTAGGAAGATCCCCTGGAGAAGGGCGTGGCAACCCACTCCAGTATTCTTGCCTGGAGAATCCCATGGACAGAAGAGTCTGGTGGGCTACAGTCCACAGGGTCTCAAAGAGCTGGACACAACTGAACGGCTAGCATGCACCGGAAAGCATGCAACTGCATTCCATTTTGAGGCTGTGCCTTATTTTGTGTTATATTTAATCTTTAAATTGGGGGTGCTCCACCAGCTTACCTTTTCACTTCAGCACCTGTGACCTCAGAGCATCACGCCCCCCACCAGCGTGTCTGCTCTATGTGGATGAGAAACAAAGACAGACTGTTTTATCTGCCAGACAGAACTGCACCTGCTCGGCGGAGCGCCTGGAGATCCGTGAATGTGGACGTGCGGTGGTGGTACTTGATCTGGTCCCGAGCCCCAAGCACAGGACCTTGGCGGGCGCCACCCACCCACACTCAGGACTGCACAGGCATGACATGGCAATTTCAGGGTCCTTGGGAGGGCAATCACTCTGTCCTAGAATTCTGGACTAGGCAGGGATCTTAGACATTGTTTGTGCTCACTTGTAGATAATGCTAGGAGCCTGTGTGTGACCCCTGGCTGGTGGTTCCCAGGTCGTTTGGGAATTTCCCATGGACATGAGTATCGCTACATCAGATGGCCTTACATTATCAACAGGCAGCTCCTGCTGTTAGGATGCGTCTTTCTTATATCCATTCAGCCCATTTCTAACCCAGCAGGAGAGAAATGGGAGGCAGGAGAGGATGCCAAGGTCAAGGTTATCAGTAACTGTTACTTCTTCTTCCTATGGTAATGACAACATTATTATTACCAACTGTTGCCATGGTTGTTGTTGCTGTTTCATCATTATTTATTATTATTTTCCACCTCAGCATTGCCCCCTACTAACTCCAGGGCCACCAGCTGTATCTTGACCCCTCTGGCTCTACACGCCCACACCTGAGTTATTTCCCCATCAACTGTGGGTTCAGGCCGGTGAATGTACATGGCAGGATCGGGGCTGAGCCCATCCTGCTGGCAGCAGTTTTAGGGGAGGGAGGCACTCAGAGGCTGGCGAGGTCTTCCTGCACTGAGCCCAGAGGGCAAGACATGTGCACACAGCGGTGACAGGTCCAGCCCAGGAACCCCCCACACCCGCCGCAGATGAGGATGAAGAAACAGGAAACACAGGCAGAAGGAAAGACCCCTTTCTGCACAGACCTTGTCTGAATAACACTGACTCCACACACACATGGAAATATAACTTGAAGAAGAAGAGAATCACCAGAAACACCCAGATTCCCCGTCTCCTTCAACAGAGAGATGTTATGGAGAGGAGCTCAGCAGACACGGGTGTGACATTATGGTGGGAGCATGGACTCGGAATCCTTCAGACTGGGTCCACTGCATGGCCCCGCCGCTGAGCAAGGGTAGCCACGTCTTCCAGCGCCTGAGCCCAGGGCTCTGGTCTGGAAGTGGAGGGTAATCAGAGCACCTGTCCATCTGGAGGTGGGGGAATGATGTCACGAGACAGCCCGTGGAACGACAGGGTCTCCGTAAAGAGCATAGCTTTCCCTTCCCCACCTCTAGTTCTTCTCGCACACTCTGTCCCCCTCTCTTCTCCTGCCTTATCCCCATCAGTACTTTCAAAGATCAAACCAACTCCCATTCTTCCATGGTGTCACCGTCCTCATGGGGTCCCGGGGGCCACCCCAGAAGACATTGTGCATATCACAGTTAGCATGGACATCACGCGACATGACCATCTGCTAGGAGGACTCAACGGCCCCTTCTCTGAAGGCCAGAGAGAAAGGTGTTTTCCGGCCATCGTGGCAAGAAGAAGGAGGCTTGACGAGGCTGTGTGGTTTGCTGGGCTGCACAGCCCAACCAGTGGATCCGCACTCATGGCCAGGTACTCCCAACCCCTGCTTTCTTTATGGCAACATGCTCTGTTTCTCATTCTCCTTTCTCAAGGGTGGTGTTGTTCTTACCTGCCTAAATTGTTGGTTCAGGACATGACCATCCCTATGCCCTTCTGTCTCTCGTGCTGCTCAGACGTGGCTGGCAGCCCCGGAAAGGGGAGATAACCAGAGTTCAAATGTGGACCCTGTGACTGGGGGAGTTCCTCATCAGCCCCGTTTTCCTCACCTGGAAAGACTAGCCATCCAACCTGATAGGGTTGCTATTAGGATTAAGTTCATTAATCCTCGTTAAGCACTTAATGCATTTTAATACCCAAGACTGCAGTGGATGCAGAGATGAGATGCCCCTGTTCACCTTCAGGGGATGCTCACTGGTCCATAGCTGTCAGATGATGGCTTCAGCACTCTCCTCATTCCCAAGGCGGGGAAATCCCTCCCCAGTGGGGTCCCTCCCAGTTCTTCCTGGGGAATCCTTCCACAGGACAGCCTGTCTCCAATGACTGACCAAGGTCCCGAGTGAAGGCCGGGTCATTACTACCCAGTGAGGGAAGATGCTGACAGGGCTATCACACCCTGACCTCTGATCCTCCTGTTCCTGCCCCCACAGTTGTCCATCCCAAGGAAATTCCCTAATAAGCATCTCGTGCCCCAAACACCACCTCAGAGACCCCAGCTTAGGACAGACATGATTATTATTGTCATCAAGCCCTTTGACAGCTTTTCCCAGCCTCTGTTTACTGAAGTGTAATGAAATTAAAAGATGCTTGCTTCTTGGAAAAAAGCTGTGACCAACCTAGACAGCATATTAAATAGCAGAGACATTACTTTGCTTACAAAGATTCATCTAGTCAAAGCTACGGTTTTTCCAATAGTCATGTATGGATATGAGAGTTGGACCATAAAGAAAGCTGAGTGCCAAAAATTGACGCTTTTGAATTGTGGTGCTGAAGAAGACTCTTGAGAGTCCCTTGGACTGCAAGGAGACACAACCAGTCAATCCTAAAGGAAATCAGTCCTGAATATTCATTGGAAGGACTGATGCTGAAGCTGAAGCTCCAATACTTTGGCCACCTGATGCGAAGAGCTGACTCATTGGAAAAGACCCTGATGCTGGAAAAGATTGAAGGCAGGAGGAGAAGGGGACAACAGAGGATGAGATGGTTGGATGGCATCACTGACTTGATGGACATGAGTTTGAGCATGCTCCGGAGTTGGTGATGGACAGGGAAGCCTGGCATGCTGCAGTCCATGGGGTTGCAAAGTGTCGGACATGACTGAGCGACTGAATTGAACTGAAACTTGTTTCACAGGGCTATTGTGAATATTTTTTAAAATGATGTGTGTGGATCCCTGGAAGAGCACCCCACATCTGGAGCAGGGCTGACACAGCCATGGCCCCTTAGCAGAGAGCTCTGTGCATACTTGACGGTCCACTGACCTTTAAATCAGAGAGAGCCCAGGGCAGCAGCTCTGATGCTCCGAGAGAGGGAACACATGTCTTCCAGGCTCTCTAGATGCCAGAATAGAGGACTCAGCATCGCAGGGATCACTTGCTCTTAAAGCCACACTTGACAGCAGCCTCCTTGCTCTCAGTGTCCCAAGTGGTGCACTGGTATTTGTAAAGATGCTGAAACTATTTCACATGCATGGTTTTTATATCTTTACCACATTTTATTATGGAATGTGATATGTGATAATACAGTAATCAATAAATAATAATCATATGATAGTGGCTAAATGTCTGCTTTTTAAAAAACTATTATTACTATACCCTCATCCACAAAACAGTGTTCTAAATTCTCCCTAAAAGTTTTTGTGAAAAGAGGAAGCACAGAAATAAATGAATGAAGATGAATCATTGGGCTGGAAGAGATCCTCGGTTTGGGTGACAAGTGTCATATGTGTCTATCCATTTCAGCATGGCCAGAACCCTTAACCCCATGTGCTCAAAGCCAGAACAATCATCACACCGGAGAATCCTACCTCCCGGCGTGCATGCCTACCCAAACTTCATCCCACCGAACCTGACAGCTCTTCACTATGCACCTCAACCCTTCTGCCCCCTCTTGGTAGAAAAGCAGCATCTTCAAGGTCTGCTCACCTTCACAAGGAAAGAGAAAGACCTCACGCACAGCCTCAGCTGATGCTGAGCTCTCCTGATGGAAAGGAGCCCACAGCCACCGCTGGAGATGGAGCAGCCAAGCAAAACTCGGGCAGCGTCAACCGCACAGCTCGGTCAACATGCAGCATGCAGCTTGAGTCATAAACTGGAAACTGAAGAAGTTGAGGGAAGGAGTGAGACAGGAGACAGGCTTCCAAGACAGTGAGCGAGCCTGTCGTCAACGGGGGGAGAGAGAGAATAGGAAGCCTTCTTTCCTCAGTGGTCAAGGCTAACGATGCTGTCAGGCAGGAGAGCAGAGGCAGTCACAGCGGGAGCTGGTTTTAAAAGAGCTGAGCAGGTTGTTTGTGGCACCTTGAGTCTGAATTGTCTTCAACAGGATAAAAGTGAAGACAGAGAGGTCGTCTGGAGATGCCAAGGATTAGAACTGGTGGCTGATGAATTTTAAAGTGCAGGGAGAGGAGGCAGAAGATAGGGATGTGAGTCTGTGCTTCATATATGTGGTTCCATTTAAGTGTATTCATCAATTGTAATAAATGGTCAAGACAAGAGGAAATCCCTAAATAGCAACCGTGGAGATCACCAGGATTTTACCAGTATCACAAAATGCTCACACCAAAAAGCTTTATGTTCTCGAAATACTGTCCAAATTCATGATAAAGAAAATCCATGTGTTAGTTATTCTATGTCATCACCTTTCCTCTCGACTCGTAGCAGAAACTATTACTGCCCCACCTGCAAACGTTTCATTTCAGTGTGATCTAGATGGTTTCCTGTTTCTAGTTTCAGCCTCTCTGCGCCTGAGGGCTTTTGTAAGCTGGCAGAAAGTCATTCCCACAGTGTAGATAGCAGGTCAAAAGTGCCAAGGGCAACTTTCAGTCAGTAATTGACAGAAATGACCATGGAGATTAACCAGCTCCTAATCTTTGTTGGAATGATCCACAAGCACATACTCCACACCATCTCCCAGGGTTCAGTTACCCTCTGGTAGCTGTCTATTTTATCTTAGTTATCTAAGGTGTTGGCATACAATTGCTAATAATTTTCTCTTACAATTCTTATTTCTGTGAAGCCATTGGTTGTGCCTGTTTTTATTTCTGATTTTAGTAATTTGAATATTCTCTACTTTTGTATTGTTTAGTCTACCTAAAGCTTTGTTAATTTTGTCACTGTTTTCAAAGGACCAACTTTTAGTTTCATTGATTTTCTCTGTTATTTATAATTCTTTTTTCCACTGACTTTGAGTATAATATTATTTTTTGTCTGCTTGCTAGAGGTTTAGTTTACTGTCCTTTTCCATTGTCTTAACGTAGAAGGTTAAGATTTTTGATTTGACATTTTTCCGCTTCTTAAATGGGGCATCTGTGGTGGCTCAGCTGGTAAAGAATCTGCCTGAAATGCGGGAGACCTGGGTTCGATCCTGAGTTGGGAAGATCCCCTGGAGGAGGGCATGGCAACCCACTCCAGTATTCTTGCCTGGAGAATACCATGGACAGAGGAGCCTGGTGGGCTACAGTCCATGGGGTCACAAAGAGTGGGACATGACTGAGCGACTAAGCACACACACTCTTTTTTAAAAAAGGGTTTACACCTCTATATTCATCTCTAAGCAGTGTGTTAGCTGCATCTGTATTTTTCTTGGTTGTGTCTTCATATTATTGATTGTTCTTTTCATCTCATTATGGTTGGATGCCACACTTTGTATATCGATCCGTTAAAAGTTGTGGAGGCTTGCTTTATTGCTTAGCGTGTGATCTATCCTGGAGAACGTTCTGTTTATATTTGAGAGCAATCTGCTCCTCTATGCCTGAGCTGGCTGGTCCATAGCCACCTGTTGGTTCTCACTGCTTTACATGTCTTTTCTTTCTTTGTGGACCTTCTGCCGAGTTTTGTCTCTATTATTGAAAGTGGGTTATGAAGTTTCCAACTATTATTGTTGAATTATTCATTTCTCATCAGTTATGTCAGTGTTTGCTTCATGTATTTTATGACTCTCTTGGTAGATGCATATGTATTTATAATTTTTATATCTTCCTGATGCATTGGCCCTTTATCATTATAAAACCTCCCTCAATCCATAATGTTGTTTTTGCCTGTTTGTTTTCTTTCAAAGTCTGTTTTGTGGTATAGCCAGTCTAGCTTTTTTTTTTTTTTTATTCCTGTTGGCATTGTGCATCTTTTCCACGTTTTTATCTCCATTACATTTGTTTCTAATGTGTGTGTAGTTGGATCTTGTTTTTTTATGTTTTCAGTCAATCTTTGTCCTTTGGTTTGTTTAATCTACTCACATTTAAGTTATTATTGCTGTATTCAGACTTACTTTTTGTTTTTTCTATCTCTCATGTCTTTTTTGTTTTTCCATTTTGCCTTTAGTGATTTCCTTTGGGCACTCATGGCTCTTTACAATAAGAACCCAACCCTCTCTCCCCATATATTAAACATTTTATTTTTAAAGACATCATTTTCCCATGTGTATCCTATAAACAAACCCTCACTTCCAACCTCACACATGGCTCCCAAACATGCTTCTTCCCCTGTTGTTTCCCCTTCCCTGGATAATCTTACTATTCCTCTCTATGAGAGGCCAGAACTGAGCCCAAAGTGGGGATGAAGCAGCCTCTTCCAGGAGTAGGAAGTGGTTGCTGCTTCCATGTCTTTATAATAAGAATAGAATATTTCTATGTGTCTTCACCTGTCACTTCTCACTTAGACATGGAATGGCCCCTCTGTGGCACTTTCAGTGGCTGAGGGCTTCCCCCTTTGTGACCGTGTGGAGGTGACAGGTGAAGTGTGAAGACGCTTGGATATGGAGACTCCAGCGAGGCCGGGTGCCCTGCAGTCCCTGCTGAGGACACGCTCTCCCTGTCCCTGCCTCTCACTCTTCCCACCTCCAAGTGTATTCTCCATCCTCCCAACTTTACCCTTCATCCCCACCTCTAAAGCACACCCATAGGATGCTCTTGGTGATACAGGAGATAAGAATCCACCTGCTAAGGTAGGAGACATGGGTTCTATTCCTGGTCCGGGAAGATGCCACATGCCATGGATCAACTAAGCCTGTGAATCACAACTGCTGAGCCTGTGCTGTAGAGCCTGGGAGCCATGGAGCCTGCATGTCCTAGAGCCAGGGCTCCACCACAAGAGAAGCCATATAGTGAGAAGTATACATAACCAAACTAGAGAGTAGCCCCCTCTCACCAGAACTAGAGAAAGCCTGCATGCAGAATGAAGACCCAGCACCATCACAAATAAATAATTAATCACAAAAATTGAAGCACACACATAGGGGACTCACTATCTAGCCCTAAATCTGGATTTGCAGGATCCTAAATCCACCAAATCTTGCCAGCTCCAACTCAGCCCCACATCCTGTGTGTGACCTCCTGTATGTCTCCTAGAACCACCGTGTGGCCACCACAGGTCCTCTTCTTCTCTGCCAATGCTATCATGGAGGTACTTGCTTTTCTGGGGCTCAAGGGCCGGAGTACTTGCTGTTTCAGGTGCCCAGCATCATAGAAGGAGCAGGCCCCTGGTGCTGGTCCCCAGGCAGGCCTGGTGTGGATTCCTGCTCAAGACAGCTTCCCTAAGGCAGTAGTGTCCTGGCAGAGGCAGTTTTCTAATTTTTGTGTCTTTGACTGGGAATGGGGGCAGCTTCTTGTGTGTAAAACAGAACCTGTTGGCAGCCCCCACCCCCCAGTTCTGTGGTGTGACTTGCTGAGCGTTCAACCCACTCTGCCATCCCTCCCCATGCCATTTCATGTCCCACACTGAGCACCTCTGAGCAAACCTGTTGCAGAATTTTCTGCTCTCTGCAGGTGGAACCTGCCTGATGCAAGGGCCAGCCAACTACCAAGGTCACCCATCTGAAAGGTACCGGCCACATGCAACTCGCCAGGTCCTATTCATCACCAGGGGAATGCCCCCCATGACATGTCAGACAGAAAGCTCCAGTATTCATTTTCTGGTGCATCTCTGTGTGTACATTTTATTAAAGCCATCGTTTGTCATGGTAAACAGCTGTTGCCACACAAAGAAAAACTGTCAGATGATACGGCATTTGGGAACGGCGACACTTTCCTCTTGGTGTCTTTTTCCTCTCTTTCTCTCCATCCTCTCTCAGCTATTGCTGTGGCGGCCATGGGCAGCCCAGCAGACAAGAGGCTCTGTTTGCCAATGAAGGGAAACAGGAGGAGGAACAAGCCTGTCCGTGTTGTCACTCAGCTCTGAGATCTTTGTGGAAACCATGACCTCCACTGGCTCTGCTTGAGGCGCCAAGTACTCATGTCACAGGCCAGAGGTTAGTCACTTTGTACATAGTAACTTTATTGATGGGAAAGAGTGCCTTTCTCTCCCCAGGGCTGCCGCCACCTCGAACCAGGATCGGGGCATCTGAGTGTCCCAGATCTAAGGAGAGCCTCGCCTGGCCCACGCCGGCACTAGCCCCTCAGCTGTCCCTCTGCCTTGGGCAGTGCCAGCGAGGATGAATGTTTTGCTGCTTGTTTGTTTTTAATCAGCTTGCCACTTGTGCCAGCGTCTACCTTGGCAACCACTGTCCACTCCTGGAGGAGGCCTCTTCATCCCCACTTTGGGCTCAGTTCTGGCTTAGACTTGAACACAAATGCTGTCCCCGTTCTCAGGGACTTGATGCATTTCGTGAGTGACGCCAGCCTGGCTCTGAGCAGGTGGGCCTTGTCAAGAAACAGAATCGCTCCATCTCCCCCAAATCACTAGCTCAGATACCCCTACTCTTATCAAATGACCCCCTCTCCTGCCAGGTATCATCCAAGCAGCATCTTTTTGGCCACTTTGGGGCCCTCACCCCGGGCTCCTCTCTTTCTCAGCAAAGACCTCTAGTCTCTTCACTTCCCCCAGAACCAACTTGGATTTCATGGCCTGCTGTTCCACTTGGCCCAATGCCTTAAACTCCCTCACTCATCACTCTTTTGGTCACAACCTTATCACCAAACCCCTGGAAGTCTGGAAGAACCCAGCTTCCTCTGAGCCTTGGCTGAGAACAGTGGCACAGCTCAGGGCACAACAGGGCAGGCTGCTTTCTCATCAACTCACGCTCACCGAAGTCAAGGGACCTCCACTCTGCCCTCCCCGTTCTCTGCTACTCATCCCACCACTCCCCATGGCGTCTTCCCACCCTCTCTGATCATCTCCATCCTTGGAGTCCCATCATATCCTCTGCTCTCAGCACATGGACCTGCTACCTTAGAGACAGTGAGCACCACCAGTGGTGCCCTCTCACCTTCACTGCCCGGGCATGTCCGGGCTCTCTTGCCCTCCAGTGACAAAGTTCTGTCCCTCTGGTGTCTGCCCTGTAGCTCCACCCATGCTTTTGATCCATCCCTCTTGGTTTCTCAGGCAAATAATCCTAATGAACACTCTGAATTTATTGTACTTTCAGTCTCATCTCCTAAAGGTTGTCTTCTCCACTGGCTTTTAGATATATGAAAAGTTAAAATAAAAAAGAAAAATTACTCCAGCCTTTTTTGGCGTTTTCTCTATCACTGTCGCCCCATTGTAGACAAGTATCTCTAGGAATTTTCCAATCACGCTTCTTCTCAGCTCTCATCTCCCAGCCGCGTCTCTGCGCACACTAACCTTTCCATCAGACAGTTCCTCCTGTGGTTGTGGGGAACCTCCGGAACACCATTTCCACTGGATACTCTTAAACATTCATCTTCTTGACAGCTCTGCATCTTTCAACACTTTCTCCTCCTGCACACCCTATTTTCCTTGATTTCCTTCCTTCCTCCAAGTCTACTCTTGCTTTTTTTTCATTGCAAGTTCATCTTCTTTGAAGGTTGGAGGCCTTCAAGGCCTTCTTATGGGCTCTATATTTCCTCCAGAGCCTATGGCTTCAGGGATTACTTATATGAACATAACTCCCTATTTGGTTTCTTAAGCCTACGCTCCCTCACTATCTGCGTCTCTGTCTCTCTCAACATTGCTTCTAGGACTCATCTGTTCATTCTCTCAACAGTGACGAGCACCCAGTAGGAGGCAGATGCTGTTTTACTTATTGTTAATACAGAAGTGGATGAGATACACAATGGCATTGCCACATTAAGCCCAGTGCGGTGTGCAGGACGACAAACAAAAGAACAAATATAGTGATAGCAGATGATAAGTACTCCAAAGAAAACTGAAGCCAGGTAAGACAATAACAAGGGGTGGAAATCCAATTTTAAATTGTGCGCTTATGGAAATCTCTGATGAAAATATATTTGATCAAAAACTTAAAAGCGAGGAGATGAACGACATGATGCTTTGGAGGAAAACAATTTCAGGCAGAGAAAAAAGCAAGAACAAAGACAACCAGTGGAAGCATATGAGATATATATATAGGATATAAACTCATCATAACAATGAAACATGTATGGGTCCCTTGATTTACTCAACTTCTCCAGCTTGGATGTTCACCCAGGTTTTGGGGCAAGAAACCGCAGTTTCCACATCCAATCCATTACTAAGCCCTCTAACATTCCCTGAAATCTCTCTTCTCTTCTACCTGGCGACGGGTGGAAGACAAGAGACTCTCTCCCTCTGGCTCTGCTTCCCTGACTCCAGGATCTGCACAAACACAGGAGGCTTGACTTCCAGGCTGTGTCCTCTCCTGGTTTCCCCATCAGATTGCATGTAAGCCAGCCCTGACCAGCTATCTCCACCGATGTAAGAGTCAGGGAGACTGACAACTTGCCCAGCATAAGGTGTTGCTGATCTGGCCATGGGAAAGTAAGTCCTGGGAGATAAACCCTATTGTGAACATCACAGCAAATGAGGGAAGAGGTGCCAACAATTTCCAGCTGATCTATACGGAGCTGCTTTTCTGCTCTGCGCTCACATGGGGTGGATGAATGCTAGACTTAGGTGTCAGGCTGGGTAGGAGGTGGGGGCAGGGGTCTCACATTCAGAATGTGGGATTTGTGATGTCTCAGTATCCGTTCTCTCAGTGAAGTGGTGTTCATGAGGAGAGCTATGTCTTCCATCAAGAATACCTCCTATAAAAGGTAGACGGTCATTGATTAATCCCTAACAGTTGATGTGGTCGATGCCAGGCCACCTCTGATTGGTGTTTATTTCCTTCCTGGAGGCCAAGGATGAGGTTAGCACACAGAGTAACAGACAGCTCCAAATTCCTATCAGGTGTTCAAGTTGATTTGCAGGAAAATGGGATGATGGTTTTATAATAGCTAATAGAGTTTCTGATTTAATGCAGCTGCTAGAAATTAGCAAGGACTCCATTGAAAGCTTCCCAGTCACTTATAATAACAGGATAATAAATCATCCCCAGCACTTTCTGGCATTTATGATTCTATTAGAAACAGAAGACCTGGTTCAGCTACTCTTCTCAGTTTATTTTTCATTTATTTATTAAATCACCTTTTAAAGTTCAAGGGAAAAAAATACATTGTTCTCACTTTGCTGCCAAATGTATGAGTGAGTGTCCCCATGGAATTCCTTACTGCAAAAGGGATTAGGGAGAGAAGAGGCAGCATCTTTAGAAGAAGCCATCTAAACTTTTTGAAATTTTCATTGTTTTGGGAACAGTGTCATGCATCACAGAAAGAGCTAAATGTGGGATGTGAAGACCCTGGTCCTAAACCCATGCTCTTCTGCAAACTGCCTGGTTGACACTGGACTGACCTTTCAGTATCTAAGGGTTTTCATTGCCCCCTGATTTGTAGAAGCAGGATCATCATCTCTTCTCTTTATCTATTTGCATGGTAGTTGGTGTGTCTGCTAAGTCACTTCAGTCGTGTCTGACTCTGTGCAACCCCATAGACGGCAGCCCACCAGGCTCCCCCGTCCCTGGGATTCTCCAGGCAAGAACACTGGAGTGGGTTGCCATTTCCTTCTCCAATGCATGAAAGTGAAAAGTGAATGTGAAGTCGCTCAGTCGTGTCCGACTCTTAGCGACCCCATGGATGCAGCCCACCAGGCTCCTCTGTCCATGGGATTTTCCAGGCAAGAGTACTGGAGTGGGGTGCCATTGCCTTCTCTGAAGTTGGTGTGTCTAATAAAACAATACATGTGGAAGTGCTTTGTAAATTGTCAGGCTCAATGGGTGTTAGTTATTTCCATTTATGTAGAGCTTTTTTTTTTTTTTTGTTTTGCTGGCTGGAAACACTTATCCAAAGTAGGATGCGCTCATTGATAAGGTATTTACAGCTGTTTGTTCTCCCTGGGCTCCTAAGGAAGAACTTTCTCTGCTGGATCTCTGAACCAAATTCTCCACTGTGTCAATAACAACGAAATGATACCCCCAAAATATCAGAGTCTGGACCTGAGCCAGCTCACTGCTAAATTTAGCTCATAGACAGCCATCTATTCATCTGCATGTCCCAAATCACGAGAAATCACATGTCACTCTCATGGAACATGAAGTCACACATTCGCACGCTTGTGGCCATATTTTTTCATATTCTCATAATAACACTTTGGCAGAACCTGTGCCATCTAGTTCTTGAATTGTAAATATATAAAGGAGATGCTTAGGAGCTATGAGAACGTCTGTACCCCGAATTGGCAGACAGAATTATCTAGAACATGTGTAGGAATCTTCAGTGACCTACCTGATCTATGAACGTGGTGAAATAGGAAGCCGTTTCAATATATTTAATTCAGTTCAAAAAAATATTCATTAAGCTGTCTCTGTAGTGCATAGCGCCATGGTGCCTAGACAGAAATATCTACTCTATGGTTCCTTGCCCTAGAGGAGCTTATTATCTCATTGGAGAGATGATGCACACAGAAAGTCACTGGAGGAATCATGAGATTCTATACGGCTGATTAAGAGTTGAAATAGAGGATTTCCCTGGTGGTCCAGTGGTTAAGAATCTGCCTGTCACTTCAGGGGACACAGGCTCCACCCCTGGTCCAGGAAGATCCCACATGTCGTAGAGCAGCAAAGCCCGTGCACCACAGTTACTGAAGCCCATGCATGCTAGAGCCCGTGCTCTGCAACAAGAGAAGCCCCTGTATGAGAAGCCCCCGCACCGCGACTAGAGAGTGGTCGCCACTCACCTCAACCAGAGAAAACCCACACGCAGCAACGAAGACCCAGCATGGCCGAAATCATTTTAAAAAAGAAAATCTTAAAAACGTAGTTGAAATGGACCCAGGTACCCGTGGGAATCTTGGCAGAAGACGTGGGAGCTGAGCTGAGCCACAGAAGCTTGATGGACGTGGGGGAAACTCAGGGAGGAGAGAAGGGGTGGATGCTAGGGGCAGAAACTTGTGCCGGATGCAGGACACATAACTGGGGCTCCCAGCTGATCTTGGCAGGTAGAGACACCACACTCCCAGCAGATGTAGTACAAAGAAGTGTCAGCAGTTGATGAAAAATGGGTGATGAGGTAGGAGATGAAGGTAGAGAAATAGTTTGGGCCAGGACTGGGAAGGCTTTAAAAGAACAAGACCTTTAACTTCTAATAAACTAGAAGCAACTCTAGTTTTTAAGAAAGCAGGGGCAGGCATGTCAGATTTGGGTTAAAATAGTCAGTCTGCCATCACAGTAGAGAGAAGGGATCGATAGCATGGAGACCAAACAGGGGACTTTTGCAATTGAAATGATGAGAGGTAAACTAAACCCTCTGTAAAACTGGGGTGGTCATGTGCAAAATCACAGTTGTGTCCTTCCTGCAGTCGTGTCCTTTACATAGCTCATCATGTGAGTGGCACCCCTTGGAGGTGTGAAGGTATTAACAAAAGATATTTCTGGGATGGGATTGACAAGGCTTATAAATAAGGAGATTTTGGGGGTGAGGGAGAAGGACTCATTCCTTGAATCTCTGCTCTCACCTGGAGAACTTATGTGGCCCCCTGGCTTTAAGTCTTATTTCCAGACAAACGACTCAAGGTACACATTTACATCTTTCTTTGAATCCCAGAACTGAAGCTTCTTCTGCTCACTTACCCTCTCAATTCAGATTTCCAGTAAACAACTCAAATTTTCTCCCATTTCAAACTTGCCTCTCCCACGTTTCACATCTCAGTAAATGTCAACTTGATCTTTTCAACTGCTCAGAATCAAAATTCTGGATTCATGCTTGGTTCCCATCCTTTTATATCTCACACCCTATCCATCAGCAAGTAGTGCCAGATCTACTTTCCAAATGCGTTCAGAATCCCATCCTCTCTGCCCACCTCCACGGACGCCAGCCCACACTAAACCACCTTCATCTCCCTGCTAGGTCGCTATGAATCCTCTGGGTGGTCCCCGAGCTTCAGCATGGTCTGCCATACATCAGATGCTCGGGACACCAGTGAGGCTTTCACAGCTCTGCCCCAGACCCTCCACTCTGAGAGCCTCACATGGTCTGGCTCCTCCCCACCTCTGACCTTTCCTCCCCTGGAGTGACTCCTGACTGGCCACTGTCCCTTTTTCCAGAGCCTCTAGGCTCACTCCTGCCTCAAGGCTGTAGCTCCATCTGCATGAAAAGCTCATCCTCCGAAAGCCCCTGCGTCAAGAAGTTTCCAGGCCACGGCAGCTTCTCTCACTGAGAAGCACCCTCCCAGGGGCTCCCACCCCTTCCCTCCTTATCTTTCTGGTGCATACTGCCACCTAGAATGCTGTGTTTTCCTTTATGCAGTTATGAATTAATTACGTATTATCTCCTCCATTAATGCATGTATTATTATCTCCTTCCAACATTCACTGGAAGGACTGATGCTGAAGCTGAAGCTCCAATACTTTGGCCACCTGATGCGAAGAACTGACTCAATGGAAAAGACCCTGATGCTGGGAAAGATTGAAGGCAGGAGGAGAAGGGGACAACAGAGGATGAGATGGTTGGATGGCATCACTGACTCCATGGACATGAGTTTGAGAAAGCTGTTGGAGTTGGTGATGGACAGGGAAGCCTGGCATGCTACAGTCCATGGAGTCACAGACTGAGCAACTAAACTGAATTGATCTCCTCCACTAGGACAAATGTTTGTGTAAGGTCGAGGCACTTAAGAAAAATGTGGGAGTAGAAAGTGTGGACATAACATTTGAGGCTGAGGGACTGGATGTGCTCTACTGGGAGAAGCTTGCTGCTGCTGCTGCTAAGTTGCTTCAGTCGTGTCCGACTCTGTGCGACCCCATAGATGGCAGCCCACCAGGCTCCCCCATCCCTGGGATTCTCCAGGCAAGAATTCTGGAGTGGGTTGCCATTTCCTCCTCCAATGCATGAAAGTGAAAAGTGAAAGGGAAGTTGCTCAGTCGTGTCCGACTTGTAGCGACCCCATGGACTGCAGCCCACCAGGCTCCTCCATCCATGGGATTTTCCAGGCAAGAGTACTGGAGTGGGGTGCCATTACCTTAGAGATGGACAAACAAACATTGCAGAGAAGGGGGATGGGAGAAGGAGACTGAACCTTTATAAAGGTGGCAGAAAGACTGGCCATTCAGAGTGAAAGCATGATGAGTTTTGAAACATAAAACTTAGCCTTTTTGTCAAATGTCATTAAGAGGCTAAGTAAGACCTGGGGAAGACACTGACAACCTTAAGTAAATTTGTTTCAGTTGAGCAGAGAGGGCACATTATAGAGCCTTGAAACAAGAGTGAGAAATAAATAAGGATGGCAAAGATAGCCCTTCTCTTTGATGAACTTTCCAAAGGGACAAAGGAGAACAGGAGAGATGCTGAGTACAGCTTAGATCCATGAGCACACAGGCTATTTCCTGAAGTCTCACCAACTATTAGCAATGATCCAGAAGTAGGGGAAAAAAAGAGCCAAAGAGAGTGCCTTGGATAATAAAAAATTGACATTTAATGTCAGCAAGAAATTCCCCTTCTTCTCTTAATTACCAGTTTATATTAAATTCCTGCAAGAGGAATTAGAGAAAAGTTTGGCATTTTGTGTGATTATTAAAAATACTATATTAATAATAGTCTGACATCTTTAATCCGTTCAATTAGAAATGACGTGTTTCCTCTAGAACAGAAATTGTCTAGGATGAGAACAAAGTGAGGTGTCTTCATTTGTTCTAAGTATTTCTTGTTTTCTTTAAAACACATAGGTCCTGTGGATTTATTACTGATAAGTACCTTATAATGAAGTGTTAGCACTTGAAGTGCCTTTAGCA
>NW_011494777.1:3399841-3419151 GCF_000754665.1 Bison bison bison | reverse complement strand
GCGGTCAGAAAATTGACTCTAAGACAAGCATGTATGTTTTCATCTCTATTCTCCCGAGGTGGCATCTGGTCCATCTCTGCTCAGTTCACAGGCCAGAGAGAATCTGATAAATGACACATCCCCAAACTCGGCCTGCTTCTGGGAACACAGGACCAAGGAGGGTTTCCTGCAATTTACCATGGCTCAGTGGGCAAGAATGAGTGTGTTGTGAATGCTGAGGTCATCAGGGACTTGATTTATTTCCCAAGCATTTATTAGGCACTTACTGTGTGCCTTGCATAGTGCTGGGCACAGAGAATTGAAAAGGTCTCAAGTCTGTAAAGTATGTTCGGTCCCATAGCAGCCCTGAAACAGATACTATGCAGTGAAATAATAATGACATGACCAGTTACACCCCAATAATGTAAAGCTGTGATGGAGACTGGCCAGACTGTGGTCCTGGCAATGCCCAAGGTGATAGGGATAGCCAGTCCTATATGGCCAAGTCCCACCTGGATTGCAGAGGGTAACAGATATACGTGTGTCCACTCTATCTGAGGACAGACTGAAAATGCTTTAAGTGCACTACAGGAGACAGCTGAGGGAGCTGGGCGGGATAAGGTGGGCTGGTGGGAGAGGGCAAAGGGCCCCGACTGCCTAAGAGAGGGGTGTGGATTTGGTACAAGAGCAAAGACAAGATGTGTGTGCATGTTCAGTCACTCAGTTGTATCCAACTCTTTGCAACCCCATGGACTGTAGCCTGCCAGGCTCCTCTGTCCATGGGATTTCCCAGGCAAGTATAGTTGCTGTGCCCTCCTCCAGGGGATCTTCCTGAACCAGGGATCGAACCTGTGTCTCCAGCATCAGCAGGCGCCACTTAGGAAGCCCTTAAGGGATGGGGGGAGTGTGTAAAATTATAATGAATTTAGAGGTAATAACGTTGGGTTCTTTGGACAAATTGCTTTACCACTCTGGACCCACTTCTCCTCCAACCAATTAAATAATCTGTTTCTGATACTTGCAGGCAGTAAGTAAAAATCCAGACTTGGACCACATTATGAAACTCACATATTTTTGCTTTTTAAAGAATCATCTTCTCTCCAACAGTCAAATGAATAAACCCGCTCACCACAAGCCCAAGCATCAAGAGAGCACTGCAGACCCCCAGGGCTGGGTCTCTGCCAGAGCTCCCCTGGGCCTGCAGGGCCAAAATTCCTGTTCCCAGCCTGGACAACTCTGCCGGCTTATTTGCATAACAATTACACACAATAGGAAGGCTACTGATTGGAGAGCTCCTTGCCAAACCCTGAGAGCTTTTTGAATGAAGCTGCCTTTCCTGTGTCTAAATAGATGCTGGTGGCCCGCTGGGTCTTCCATCATCCCCAGAGAAGAGCACGCCTTCCCTCCAGCTTCCAAAGTTGCTTCTCCAAGAAGAGTCATCTGACACCTCCCTCTGTCAGAACCTCTGCTAAACCACTTGCCAAGTGACCTTTCCCAGGCAGGGCAGCAAAGCCTCTGACAGCACCACCGTCTTGAAAGGAAAACAGTCAGTGCTGGCACCCAGAACAATGCCAGGTAGATGCCTCCTGGGCTGGGGCGGGCCCACTGCTAGCTTGGTCAAGTTCTCCCTTTGACAGAAGTCACTCAGCTACTCAAGAATAAGTCTGGAGTTCTCACTATGTCCAGCTTTGCACAGGGCAGTGACCATCCACAATGAAAAGTCAAGATCCTGTGTTATCCATTGTGATCTTGTAGGCGATGCCATGAGCCCTGCCATGCACACTGTCCTTGCTCTGCACACGTTATGTGCTGTAACTGCACCATCCTGTCTTATTGACACTGAGACCCTGGAGGTCAGAGGTCGCATCTTATTACTCTACCACCTCATGCCGAGCAATAGCTGAAGCCTGTGTCTTATTCTTCCTGTTCCCCCCATATTACCAACAAGATGCTTTGTTTATACCAAGTGTTCCACAAAGCACTATATATATCTACATGTGGTTTTACAAACAAAAATAGCATCTCTTGCCCACGCGCAGCTAAGTGTATTTCTAAGGCTAAGCCAATTATATGGATTGCCCATTGCTGTTCTATTGGTAAATTTGAAGGAAAACAAAGAAAAGGATTAAAGTGGACACAGAGAAATTATTCTCTTAGTAAGTATGCTGTATACCAGTCACTTTCACTGATTTCTATGCATTGAACTTGGAGGCATCTAAAGTCATCTCAGAAGTTTCCTGGAGGGCCATATCCCTGCATTGAAACTACAGCCTCACGGAGAGCTGAGTTTTGCAAAGACCTGAAATTCAGGAACACACCATTCTTCCAGTGGGGCTAAGGCCCCCCTCCAGGTAACCCACGTCAAAGGCAGAAAGTCGACTACCTACAGCCTCGGCCTGGATCTAGGTGGAGTGATGCCCCCAACTCCACCTTCTGCTTAGATCTGCTGAGACACCAAAACAATGCAGAGTGGTAGCCAGGTTTTATTGAGCACTTGCTATTCTTCAGAAATGGAGCCCTTAGAGTCCTTACTGCTACTCAGTTATAACACATTCCAGATACATTTCACAAATGCTTATTAAGTACTTATGATATAATCTAGACCAATCCATTGCAGCCCTCAGAGTGGGAACCTGGGGGAACAAAAATGTAACACTAACAGGCAAACTGAATAATACATACTAATAAATAACTGTATTACAAAGCATCATGAGATTTATGATTCTGTTTAATCCTTACAGTATTTAGTGATTGTTAACCATTATTTTTTCCTTTTATAGATAGATAAGAAAAATATGGCCTTAAAATGTTAAGTGAGTTGTCCAGGGTGGAGGGACTCTGGCTGTCTAAATATGCGGCCCCAGGCCCTCCATCACTAGGTACTCTGCCTTCCCATCTACACCAGCAGCCTCTTAGCCACTGATCACTGACCGGGCCCCAGAGAGTGAGCAGGATCCAGCCTCAGTGATCACCTGTCAGCTATGCCTGCCTTGGCTTGAAAACACTGTCATATTGGCAGTAAGACTGTTGAGAGTCCTGTTGACATCACTGAATATCTAACCTCTGCCACCTTGCATCACTGTTGAATTTTTTTTTAAAGTAGGAGTATAATTTCTTTTCATTATTGCGTTAGTTTCTGCTGTACACCAACGTGAATTAGCTACATGTATACATATATCCTCCCCATCTTGAGTCTCCCTCCCCACCCCGCCTCCATCCCACCCCTCGCAGAGCCCGGACCTGAGCTCCCTGTGCTACATAGCAGCTTCCCACTAGCTCTCTATTTTACACATGGTGGTGTACATATGTCAATCCCAATCTCCCAATCCGCCCCACCTTCTTCTTCCCCTGGGTCTACATGTCCGTTCTCTATGTCTGCCTCTCTGTTCCTGCCCTACAAATAGGGTCATCTGTACCGTTTTTCTAGATTCCACATATATGTGTTAGTATATGATATTTGGTTTTTCCTTTCTGACTGATTTCACTCTGTATGACAGACTCTAACTGCATCCATGTCTCTACAAGTATTTTATCTACAGTTTTTCACAGAGTCAACCCAGTAGTATTCTGGACACGCTGTCACCCACTTCCTCCCCTCCTCTTACCATTATTCCCTGTACTGTACCTGGTGCATATGTTATAAACACGCTCACACAGGCTTGGCCTTGTGCTTCCCAGGTGGTATTAGTGGTAAAGAACTCACCTGTCAGTACAGGAGACACAGCAGACATGGCTTCGATCTCGGGTATTGGGATGATGCCCTGGAGGAGGGCATGGCAACCCACTCCAGTATTATTGCCTGGAGAATCCCATGGACTGAGGAGCCTGGCAGGCTACAGTCCACAGGATTGTGAAGAATCGGAAGCAGCTTAGCACACACACGCACACAAAGGCTTGACCTAACTGTAAGCACAGGTTACAACCATAACCCCACGTTCCCCTCTCTCGTTCACCCAGTCAGACACCTGATTGTCAGGGTTCTAGATCTGTTTAGCTTTAGAAAGTTTTTTTCTTATGAAATGGAATCTTGTTTAGGGATTGGAATATCAAAACAAGAATGGGCAACAGAGAGTTAATTAAGATCAGGGAAAAAGAAAAGTCCAGTAAACTACAATAGAAAGTTCTCTATAGATTCCATGACCCTCTGGAGGCAAATTAACCAAATCTACTGACGAGGTAGAAAGAATTCCAATAATGAGTCTTGTAAAATTTGAACCTCTTAAGCTCCATCTAATGAATAATCTTACAGGTTATCCAAACCAGCACCCTAAAAGTAATGAACCAAAAATGAATCCAGACAACCATGCGAATATTAGAAAGAATAGGATTTCAAGACAGTTTCTAAGTCTTCCTTCTCCTAGCAAGTGTATGACGTACCCACACTCATACCCATTCATGTGCTCACTCATTCATCCTTCTGATAATACTTTATGCTGATTAATGGTCGAGAGAGTGAACCTTATGGTCAACAAGGACTGACCTCTGTCCTCTAGAAATCCTCTGTTCTGGTAGAAGACTGGCTGGTAAATGAGAGATGATAGCACACCAGGACAGCTCTGGGGAGAAAATTAGAGAGTTTTTCTGGGAAGACAAACTTCTGCACCAATCGCCAAGGAGCCAGGTGATGGAGCCCAGAGGTCCTTGCGTGCACTTGGAGCAGCCAGCAGTTCCCTGTGGCTGGAATGCGGAGAAACAGAAAGTCAAAGTGGGGCTGACCTGAGAAAGGAGGTTGGTTGGTGAAAGAGTCCCATGTGCTAGAGAGGCTGGGTCAACTCTGAAAGCCAAGTCAAACTATCGAAATGTTTACAGCCGGATTGGGACAACATGATCTGATGTGTGATTTCAAGTGATTGTTTGGCCACAGCTTACAGGATGAATTTTAGGGGCCAAGAACTGAGACCAGGATGGAGACTGGAGCTAAGCCAGGGGTCATGGAACAGATAAGGAGAAAAATGAATGATTGGAAGACCTGGGGGCAAAGCATTCAATGAAGAATGGGACCATACTAACACTTCATCCCATAAGCTTGTTGTAAAACTTGAAAAAGACAGTGGATATGAAATTGCGACTTGGACAAGCATGTCATTATTATCAACAAGGTGGGAAAGTATGGGATTTTCTTTCAAGAAGCCCAAATAAAGTCAAGAGAACTCCACCCACCCATGACACTGAAATGTGTGTCTCTCTTTCTATTAAGAAAATTTTGATAACAGAGAGAAAGAGGGCCCCCCAGGGTGGCCGACATCCCAGCAAGCAGGCATGTCCACAGTCCCAGCTCTGGTCAGCCCTGTGCTCTCCACCACTTCTGTTTTAGCCTCAGGGTAAAATGGCAGTTTTATTAATATTAATACACTTGCATAAAGTGCTAATTTACTCCATCATTTTCCTAATTAGCTCTATTGAATTGTGAGGCTCATCTGCATGAATAATGAATCCCTCCATGCCTTTTCCAGTGTCTGTGTCATCTCTGCCGAGGGAAGCACGGGAGGAAGAGATGCTCATTCGTAATCCTTTGATCATTTTGGAGCAAGACAGTCTGCTTTCTGAGAAGATGGAGAAGGCATCAAGAAGGCCCATTAATTAAAACCAGGTAGAAATTGGGAGGACGGCTCCACCTTTCTTTTAGAATAAATAAAACGAGGCTTCTGCTGGGGGGCGGCGGGGGCGCAGTTAGACCAGCTCTGTCTTTTCCTCTTGGAATGTGCTAATGAAGGTCGACTCCTTTCCAACTCTGACTCAGATCCATTCAATCTGCTCATGTCATGGGGTAGAAGATTAAAGGAGATGGAGAAGGTCAAGAAGAGTGGGTTTATTTGATCATGGAAGAAAAGAAATGCATGCTTCCTTTATTCTCTGGACTAATTATCTCAAGTGGATTGAAAATGGAGCTATTCATAAGACTGACAAAATTAATGTCAAGAACGTTTAAAGAATGCCTAACAATAAGTCAATGAGAAGAATAGACCAAACTGATAGGAAAATGGGCAAAATAAATGAACAGGCATAGCAGAGAGCAGAAAACACATAGGGAGAAATTATAAATGAAGACTAAAATTGGTAGCTTTTTATACAGAATCAATCTGCAAAGATGAAAATGACTGTTCCTACTCGGTACTGGAGAAAATGTGATTCTTCAGTCTCTTTAGACATCACCAGTAGGAGTACAAGCTGGCATTGTGATAAGCATGTTAGCGATACCTTCTATATTTAAACATTCCCAAATTCTGTGACCCAGAAATTTCTCTCCTTAGCATATCTGTTCCTAGTAGCCTTATTTATAAATAAGGAGGAAAAAATCATGGCTTAAACATAAATACTCATCAACATTAAGTGGGTAAATGAACTGAGATATATTCACAAGTTGGAATCACATACAGCCAACCGTCAAAGCAAATGAACTGTAGCAAAACACAAAATACATGAATAGGGACTTCCCCTGGGGGTCCAGTGGTTAAGAATTCACCTTTCAATGCAGGGGCTGTAGGTTCCATCCCGGTCAGGGAACTAAGATCCCACATGCCTCAGGGCCAAAATATCAAAACATAAAACAGAAGCAGTATTGTAACAAGTTCAATGAAGACTTTTAAAAAACTTCCACATTAAAAAAAAAACTTTTAAAAAATATGAATAATCTTAGAACTACAAGAAGTGAAAGAGCCCCCCAAAATTACATATATCAAGATGCATATCCTTTCTATGAAGATGAAAAGCCATAAAAATTCATTTTATATATATATATATATATATATAAACACACACATGATGAAATTTATAAAAATGGAAGTATGAGATGAACATAGAATTCTTGATGATGGTTGGAATAAAAGGGAGGCCAGAGGAGGAATTGGAAGGGGATTATATACTTGATGCCAAAGTCTTTGCTTTTACATTTTTTTGAAGAGTTATCAATATGGGTTTGCTTATTATATTATTTTTTAAAAAGGAAAATATGAGGTTGGTCACTCATAGAATGCTGATGAGAGGGTTTCACGAACTGATGGTAATAAATAATCCAATTCTGTACCTCTGAACTTCATTTAGAAAAGGTAAAACTTCAACCATCAAAGATCTTGATATTGTTGGGTTTTAAAGAAAAAAAAAATCCTTCCACTATATCATTAATCTAGGCAACCCCTTAACAAATGTTTTGTTACCATTGGATGATTTTCCTGATTTACCAAAGGTATAGCAAGCAACGAAGGCAGAAAGAGGAAGCACAGAAAAGGATGTATGTGGATTAGAATGGCTGAGGCTGAAGGAATCTTGAGATGTGGACCAGAGGGTCTGGCATCCTTGTGCGGGAACAGAGGGTACAGTGGGCACTGAAAGCAGGCCAGGGATTCCAGAGAGGTGCTGTCCAGAGGGACAGACAACCTGCTTGCTGGGGCAGATGGTAGAGTGCGTGCGGGCGCCTGCATTCGTCTTTAGACACTAACTCACCACAAAGACCTGCCCTGGCGGCAGTGGGCCCAGGCACCTGCTCTCCCCGCCTTTGTGTTGGTGTTGCTCAGCACACAATCCAGAGAACAACCACCTGTGCTGAGGACCACACCTTCTACCAGTACAGCACCTCACACTGCTCACATGACTCTCACAACAGCCTCAGAAGCAAGGGTGGGCATTCTGATTCCTTATTGTCATAGCAAACAGCTGAGGTCTGGAGAGACTCTACTTGAGATGACTTGACTCAATGGACATGAGTTTGTGCAAACTCTGGGAGATAGTGAAGGCCAGGGGAGTCTGTTGTGCTGCATTCAGTCCATCAGGTTGCAAAGAGTCAGACACAATTTAGCGCCTAAACAATAACAACAAAGTGTACATGTTTACTTAAAAAAAATAAGCTGCACGAAGCTTATAAATGGTGTTAAGTATGACTGAACCCATGGGTGTACAATTCCAGGTCCTGAAACACGCAATCAGTGAAGCAGAACATGATGCAATCCAGTTCTGAGACCCACTGCCTAAAGTGCTGCCATAGAGAAATGGCACAATTAATTCTCACCAGATACCCTTTTTCACACCTGCCAAAGCTCCAGAGAAGTCATCTCTCCACAACTTGGTTATTATTAGAACCACAAATGAGAAAATCTTTTGACTGGCAAGAGACTAAGACATCAATTTCCATCCTGCATCTATTTTAAAGAGTAGGAGTGAAGTTAGATTATCAGTGACATTTTCTCAGTGGAAAGATTGCCGGGATCATATTTGTATTCATTTCCGTAAATGCAATATACGAGGCACTAATAGAACAAAATCCACTAATTAAATTTCATTCAATAATGCATTTTCACCTTACCTTCACGGTGTCCTTGTACATTCTTGCCAGCAGCGTGCTAAAAATGTCTTATTTAGCTTTAAATGATGCTTATCATTAAATTTTAAATATTAGCAAGCATCAATGATCCCAAAGTGACAGCACAGTTAATAATTTGAAAGGGTTCTATACTGTAGACCAATTTTTGCTTAATTTAATTTATTTATTAAAAATTAAACATATGGATTCAGAAGGACCCTAGCTCGGCTGCCATCCTTAGATATGTGCCTAAAATAGGAGAAACGAAAACAGCAGCAAACCTGAGACTCATGCCTCCAGAGGAAGGAAAGGTTCTTTTCATAATCCCTTCATATCTTGGGATGGACAAACTGTTTATTTTCCACATCAAGATTGATTTTTGATGCCCATTTCCATTGCAGTTTACCTTGAGAGTTAAGGCCTTTGTGTTAAGTGAATTATTTGGCAAAGGTTTATAAATTTCATGTTTATATTTGGAAAAGGATTACAAAACCGCTATTGCGGTTTTGGCATAGAGCGGTATGGCATAGAGCCTCGGGGTTTCTAGCACGTGTGAGGGGGGATTGGGGAGGATCTGGTATATGTTGGTTAGGGAAAAACAAAGTCTGAACCAACACTGACATTTGATCTGATGTAATTCTCAAAGGGTGGGTGGGCCCAAATATCCACAGTTATCCCGCTGTATAGACAAGGGAGCTATGGCTCTTGGGGGTTACCACCCTCCCAAGTCCACCACACAAGGAAGAGACAGAGCTCTGATTGAACTCAATGGCCCCACAGAAGCTTGCCAGGGAGACTCTGCCACACCTGATATTCTGTGAGTTAAGGCATCTGCAGCTTTGCCCCTTTCTCGAGCCATTAAAACATCATGGCTCAGAGCAGAAAAGAGAACACCCATCCATTGGTATTGAAATCATGTCTCTGCTTCCATTTGCATTTACAGATTTCTTTAGTTCATGTATTCATTCATTTACTCCAAACAAATATTTATCCAGTACTTAGTTTATGCCAAGCAGTTTTTTTAGCATCAGGGGTACCATATGAAACAAAGATAAAATCTCCCTGTCCTCATGGGGTTCACGTTCTGTTGAGGGGGGAGGCAGGCAATAAGCAAAATAAATGAGTATATCATGTGGCTGATTAGGAAGTGTTAATTGAGGGGAATAATAAATGGGAAAGGGGAATAGGGAACATGGAGGAAGCCGGCGTTTGTAATGAAAGGGATATGAGATGAATTTAGAGTTTGATCATTTTCCCTCTTGGATCCATCGGAGGATGGCTGTCTGCCCCTCCCTAACCCCAGCATACTCACACCCTCAGCACATCAAACTTTGCTTTTCCCAGACAGAGGATATTGGGATTTCTGTTTGTTCTCTAATTGGCTAGAGCAATGTTGACATCCAGTGGCGAACTAGATTAATCACAGGTATCCAGACTTGTTTTTCAATCTCTGTGCATGGGAGGGAGCACAAGGTGTGAGAACTGGTCTGTTATCATGGTCCAGGGGGCTCTTCTGCAGACCCCCACCCTCATCAGCTCTGTGAACTGTTAGGACACTGGGTTGACTGGGTTTTCAACAACATGCGTGTTACCCAACATGAGCCTACATGTGTATCTGTCCTCTAGATGTGCGTGTTTATAGGTATCTATGCAAATCTGTAAGTATATGCATTGTTTCTGTTCCCAGCATGGGACTCTGATGCTGTGCTGTTCTTCCTTGCATGGAACTCTTTCTGTCCTCAGGGAACTGATACCAGGAACGTGGAGAAAACGACCCTGCATCCTGATTTTGTCCTTTTCCAGCTGACCGATGCTATATTGAATACAGCATGCTTCTAATGAAGCAGAAGAAGCATGGCTGCCTTGGGCTTGCTTCCTCTTGGGTGGGTCGGCCAGCAATCGCCTGGATGCCACCAGGAGCACTATCCTCCACGAGGACAGCCGTCAGGAAGCTGCCCTGTCACTGTCTTCAAACACTGCGGGGAGCCAGCACCCTGTCCCAAACCCATACTAAGAAAGGGCAAAACACCCCACACAGAGCCCCTGTCTTCCGAGAGACTGCTGCTGTTGTACCGTTTGGTCTCTAAGTCATGTCCAGCCCTTTGTGACCCCGTGGACTGTAGCCTGCCAGGCTCCTCTGTCCATGTGATTCTCCAGGCAAAAATACTGGTGTGGGTTGCCATATCCTTCTCCAGGGGATCTTCCCATCCCAAGAATCGAACCTGAGTCTCCTGCATTGGGAAGCGGATTCTTTACCACTAAGCCACCTAGAGTCTAGAAATACAGCAGACCAGCAGAAAAGACTGAAATCCCACCTCCCACCCACGTGTATCTTTAAATTCAGTACCTATCAAGATGACATGCCACTGCTTATTAATTCATACCTTTTATGTGTTCGGATAATTTTTATTCAATATTGACAACCCGCAGACAATTTTCCCAGTGGATCTGAGGCTGAGGCCACCCCACAAAGCTGCCTTTGGAAACCCTTTCTACCCCTGGGTATGGGAAAACAGAAGGAAAAAGAGGCCCTCTAACGAGTTGAACACACTCCACGATTAAATATTGATTGGAAATTCTCCCAGAGTATTTCCCTCCATCTCTCTGCCTCCGCAGGGAGATGTCGAGATGCGATTCCTAAGCTGTCCCCATCCAGTGATTACGTTCATTAGGACACCAGCCTTGTGGTTAAAGCACTTTCCTTGCTGCTGCACGTTTAATTAGACAACTCTTCCCCAGAAATTATTTATAGCCAGGCTCCAGAGCTATTGTTAGTCCGAATGTAAATAAGATTCAGGGCGGGAGTCCCAGTGCGCCGGGGCTGCTGGCGCGCGCCTGCGCAAAGCAGCCCTGAGCGCACTCGGGGACGGCGGCCAGGGCTGTCCAGCCAGAGCTCGGGCTATTAAAAAGCCCAGGCGCGATTTTCTAATTAAACTTTTGATACAGAACCACACAAAAGACTAAAAGCCTATCAGGTCAGCGTGAGTGCACAGAGGAGGAGAAAGGAGAGAAGAGGGAGGGCTGGGGGAGAAGGCACCGGGGTCCAGAGCCCCACCCAGGAGAGGGGCACTGGGGGTCCCCAGTTGGATAATCTGCTTGGACAGGAATCTGCATGTTCTAAGGTGCACTTGCAATCTCTGATGGCCCTAAGGGACCTGAAGGGCTGACCTCAACCTCGGTTCTCCGTGCTGGAATGGTAGCAGCTGAATGGAAGAAAGTCTCTGCCCTCAGGATGCTCCCCTTATTGTAAATGATACAGACACGTGATCAACCCCAGTGAGCACAGTAAGAAAGAGCTTTAATACCGTCAACAACCACTATCCACCGAGGACAAGATGGACGCAGGCATTTCTCATGCCTTATTTCATTTACAATGCACAATAAACCCAAGAGTTGAATGCTGTTACTGAAACACCCATTTTCAGCTGAGAAAACTAAGACTTAAAAAAAGACAATGCTCTGTAGATCACAGGGTTGGGAAGTAGCTACCTATGAAACCCAAGCCCCTGAGTAATCACTGCTTTACTCTCTACTTGTGTGTATGATGCCTGCAGGGAATGGTGGTCAGAGGGAGCTTTGCCAAGGGGACCAAGGATGAGTTGCCTATTGAGGCATGAAGAGGAGTTTGCTCATTGGACAGGAGAAGGGAGGGAGGAAATAGCAACCCAATGACCTCTGACTGTTATGTTTATAGAGAGGATTTGAATCTAGGGCCTTAGGCTCTTAAGGAAGAGCAGCAGTAGCAATAGTAATAATACAAGAGAATGTGGAAAGTCAGAACTGAAATTCAAAATGCTAAAAATGCTAAAAGCTCTTGGGTTTTTCTCTTGGCTGTGTTCTTATGATTCAGAAGAGGGTAGAGGAGTAGAGGGGACAAGACAAAAGGATAGGATTAGGTTTGTCCCTTCAACCAACACCCCAAATCTCTTTTCACTGTTGCACTTTCATTCTGGATCACTCCACCTGGACCTTAGCGTATTCCTAGCAAACATCAGTCCTCCTTGTAGATTAGGCAATTATGCATATTGCACTTCCTGGAAAGAGAGGGGCGTGGAGAAATGCCTTCCCAAGACCTCCTTATTCAACTGGTTGGTCCCAGCACACGGGATGTGAAGACAAACTCACCAGTGAGGAGGGAGATCGAGGTGAAAACTTGACTCATGACCCTCTGGGTATTTTTTCCCCTTTCACCAAAGGGCAGACAGCCTGGCCAGGAAGGTCTCTCTCAGCTGTGCTTCCCATCCACCCACATAGAGGGTATCGTGGAGAGCCGTCCTTCTGTTACTACCGCTGAGGCCAGTTGACACCTTCACATCAGCAGTAGGGAAGCTGGGATGTCTATTATTTTAAGCATATAATTGATTCTAATTCATCACTTATCTCTCAGTGACAGATTTGTATATAGTTTATTATCTCTGCAGCAGTCCAGGGCCTGGAGGGCCAGCGCCTATTGTTCCTTGGCTCCTGGCGTGGCCTCAGCTGCGGTGGCAGCCCTTATCTGTCTGATTAAGTTAGGGGATCCATTATCATGGGGTCCCCAGGTAACTGTTAGCATCACATGTCTTCCGATGGCAGAATTAAAGGAGCCTTTCACCCCTTGCCTCCTTGACCTACCTGTCACGGTTAGTCTCCTTGTTTGCTGATTAATTTGGGACTCTGAGTCCCCAGGCCCTGCGAGATAGCTCTCACTCCTGCCCTCCCCCTGCACACGCATTGGAACCACTCCCCAGGAAGGTGACAGACACGTGATGAGGCAGGTAGTCCCCGCCCCCACCCCCATACCACCACTTCCTGGCCTTTCTGTGGCTCTGCTATCAGCCCACGCCAACAAACATCCCATCAGATTTTCCCTTCCTGTGTAAACCTTTTTGTTCTGTCCTGGTGAATCAGTGCCTTTCCCTCTAAGAACGCTAGTGAGTGTCTCCCCTCCTCAGAAGCTGCCCTTCCATCCTCTTCCTTTGCTCTGCACAGCCCAGGCTGGACTCGGGACCTGGTGCAAAGCTCCTGCACAAGGCTTCCATGGGGTGCCGATCCTCAGAAAGCAGGGAGCCAGGCAGGACACCAGGAGGAGGGGTGGGGAGACCCTCACCACCAGCCCACCCCGGGGTCTCAGGCTCACAGGAGCCACATCAGGCTTACTCTTATTTTGTTTGCATCAAAGGGCCTCTGTGCTTCCTACAAATTTCCGTTCATCCCTCACAAAGTTACCTGCTTCTCTCTCTTTTTTGGCCATGCCTTGCAGCACATGGGATCTTAGTTCTCCTGTCAGGATCTTAAGCCATGTTCCCTGCATTGATTGGAAGCATGGAGTCTTAACCACTGAACTTCCAAGGGAAGTCCCTGCTTCACTCACTCTTGAAATGTTGACCTATATCCACCACATCCTAGAGTTGAAACATTTTCCAGGCTGATCCTGCACACAAATTTTATGTCTTCAGATTCATAAAACAAAGCAGTTCTTCATGGTCCCTTTGAAACCTTTAGCACACACCAGAGATTTAGGTTCCATTCAAATGGGGACCCAGACCTTGCCTGACTCCTAGTAAGTCCCTTCCTCCTGCTTCGCACTCAGAGTCCACAGAGTTGGGCTTTCAAACATGTCCATGCTCTAACCTGAAAGTCCTGTGAGCACCTGTTCATCCTTCAAGACACAGGTAAAATTCCCACTGTCCTTGGTGATCCTTCCCGAGTCCCCAAGAAGGATGCCACACTTCCGCCCTGCCGCAGCCCTTTCCTTTTAGAACTCTCTCATCCTCACAGCATCTTCCCCAGCTGGGTGTGGCTTGGGAAGTGCTTGCCCATCTGCCTGATCTGATGGTGCTAGCTCATGGTCTGTTGGACACAGTCTGGTCATTTCTCCCTGTGATCACTGGAGGGAGCCTGTGTTTACCTGCACGTATGGCTACCTGTTAACAGCTCTCCCAGGGAGAGGCTCTCCTGTCTGCTCCAAGGGCTCTTCATTCACCTTAGTGTCTACACAGCCTCTCAGTCTTTGCCAATTTCCATGGGTATTAATAACCACCAGAGTAAAGCAACAGTCCTCCAAATGCTGCACATTATGGTAAAAAAGGATAAAGCGGATTCATTTTGATATTTGGCAAAACTAATACAATTATGTAAAGTTTAAAAATAAAATAAAATTAAAAAAAAAAAAAGGATAAAGCATTTTCAGGAGAGAGACTGAACTGCCACTGTGCGTGCAAGTTTCATACACACACAAAAAAGACCTCTGAAGGCATCTAGCTATCCGCTTCCTCCTGCAGAAGAGGAAACTGCAGGTTAGCCCATAGGAAATTCATCCCAAGCCAACCCGCTGCCATCGGCAGTAAAGGAAGTCCGTTTTCTCTAAAACATGGCGGGACAGGTTCTTGCTCCCAGCAGCCCTGCCCTGCCTAGTCGCAGCCCTTCTCAGCTTATCACAGGAATGAGCTTTGCTTCTGGAGAAGGAATTCATAGCCCTAAACCTACAATCGTTTCTCTTCCAGATCACACCCTCCCCAGGTGGGAGACCCCCTCTCGCCACACCCTGCCCCCAGCAAAGACACTGCTGTTTGCCACAGCAAGTGGAAAGCACACACTGGCTCAGTTTAGGGACAGTTAATTTCCAATTCTTTCCAGATGGGTTGGAATAATATCCCCAGGTGGTAAATACATTATTAAGAAGGCAGTTTGGTGTGAAATTGGCTATTAAAATATAGATAAAGTTTAATATATTGAGCTCCTTGTCAGAAAAATCACTTTGCAGGGAGCTTATTATTTGTTTGATATTAAAAGAGTCACAGCTCTGCTCCAAGTGACAAATGGAGGGAGGGGGGAAATGCCACCGGTAATGAACAAAAGCTTTTTAACATTTAAATTTAGGTTTTTCTTGTAGCTCTGCACGCTGCCATGAGCCTGCCCATGCAGTGCAGCCAGAGGCGGGCGTCAGAAATGTCAGGAACCGGGAGCCGAGGAGGCTGCCAGTCTGGCTTTAAACAGCTTGACTCTCCCCAAAAGAAAGAGCTACCAGATAGAGAAGTGGAGCTGGAGGGTGGTTCCCTTGGCAACACAGTGGAAAGGAGATAGGGGTCCATCTCAGGGCAGGAAGTCTAAGTCCCTCCCTCCTTCTTTCAAAGTATCCTCCTGACCCCCTGGAGCTGAACACATCACACGCAGCCCTTTTAAAAAGCCTGCCTGTGCTCAGGCTCCCAGCCCGGGGCACCATCTTCCCCATTTGGGTAGTCACGAAGCCAGATGAATGAAAACTGAAGTTGGCCATGCACTCGGAAAGAGGCTCATTATCACCGATTATTTGTTGTTCAGTCGCTAAGTCCTATCTGACTCTTTGTGACCCCATGAACTATTGCTAATTATTAGATAAATGCAAATCAAACCACAATGAGGTATTGCCTCACACTGGTCAGAACAGCCATCACCAAAAAGTCTACAAATAATAAATGCTGAAGAGGGTGTGGAGAAAAAGGAATCCTCTTACACTTGGTGAAGTTGGTGAAGTCATCATGAAGAACAGTACAGAGGTTCCTTAAAAAAACAAAAATAGAGTTACCATATGATCCAGTGGGCACCCCACTCCAGTACTCTTGCCTGGAAAATCCCATGGACGGAGGAGCCTGGTAGACTACAGTCCATGGGGTCACTGAGGGTCGGACACAACTGAGCAACTTCACTTTCACTTTTCACTGTCATGCACTGGAGAAGGAAATGGCAACCCACTCCAGTGTTCTTGCCTGGAGAATCCCAGGGACAGGGCATCCTGGTGGGCTGCCATCTACGGGGTTGCACAGAGTCGGACATGACTGAAGTGACTTAGCAGCATGATCTAGTAATCCCACTCCTGGGAATATATTGGGGAAGAACTCTAATTCAAAAAGATATGTGCACCCCAGAGTTCATAGTAGTAGTATTTGCGTTAGCCAGGGCATGGAGGAAACCTAAATGTCCATCAGCAGATGAATGGATAAAGATGATGTGGTATGTATATACAATGGAATACCCCTTAGCCATGAAGAAGAATGAAATAATGCCATTTGTAGTAATATGGATGAACCTAGAGATTATCATACTAAGTCAAGTTAGACAAAGACAAATACCATATATCACTCATATGTGAAACTAAAAAAGTGATACAAATGAGCTTTAGAAAAAAAGAGAGAAATAGACTCACAATCATAGAAAACAAACTTGTGGTAACCACAGTGGATAAAGTGGAACTTTGGGTTAACAGATACATACTACTGTATACAGATAAACAGCACAGATTTACTATAATAGCACAGGGAACTATATTCAATATCTGATCATAATTATAATGGAAAAAATCTGAAAAAGAATAGATATGTATGTATAACTGAATCATTGCTGTTATACACTGCTGTAGAGCTGAAACATTGTAAATCAACTATACTTCAATAAAGGTAAAAATCGAAAAGAGAAAAAGAAAAACAATTGTATATTCAGTTCAGTTCAGTTCAGTCGCTCAGTCGTGTCCAACTCTTTGGGACCCCATGAATTGCAGCATACCAGGCCTCCCTGTCCATCACCAGCTCCTGGAGTTCATTCAAACTCAGGTCCATTGAGTGGGTGATGCCATCCAGCCAACATATATATATAGGGAGTCTAGAAAAATAGTACTGATAAACCTATTTGCAGGGAAGGACTGGAGACACGGACAAAGAGAACTGATCTGTGGACACAGCGGGGGGGAGAGGGTAGGACGAATTGAGAGAGTGGCATTGATATATACACACTACATGTCTAAACTAGAGAGCTAGTGGGAAGTTGCTGTATAGTGCAGGGAGTTCAGCTCAGTGCTCTGTGATGACCTAGAGGAGGCAAGCGAGGTGGGAGGGGAAGGGAGGCTCAGGAGGCAGGGGAGATACACACACACACACACACACACACACACACACATATATATATATATAAAATGGCTGATTCATTTTCTTGTACAGCAGAAACCAATACAATATTGTAAAACAATTATCCTTCAATTAAAAAAATAATAAACTGACTAATGACACAAAAAAGAAAAAGGAAGTTGGCCAAAGGGAAAGGGTTGTTAGAATTTCCAAATACAAACCTGGAGCCCCATGTTTGCGATAAAACACCCCTGACCAAAGTAAGTACTTGTAGGTAGCAACCCATGTTGAACCAGGTCAGCGGTCAAGGCACCTGCAGGGGGGTAGTCCATGGTGGACAATTGCAACTGGCTTTACCACTCTTCATACTAGCAAAATCCTCTAGGAAATAGGGAAAATTCCAGAATAGAGGAGCAGAAGTCATGAAGATATATAAAAACCACAATCTCATTTCATTCAAAGGAAAGGCAATGGCATACATTTTAATAAAAAAAAAATTGTGAAGAAAAAGACGATTGGATCATTAGACAGGGATCCTTATGAGGAAAAAAAAATGACTACGGTCAACAGAGTAGAATCCTTATTTTAATAATTAGCACACTCATGCCTGGCTTTATACATATGGGCGCACACTTGTGTGAGCACATGCACACACACTAATGCTCCTGAGAAGAAAAGTCTCCTATTTTTCCTAAGAGTAGACCTTTATAACAAGAAAAATAGACCATGTTTTTTCAGGCTGAGTTGACAGAAGGGGGTTTCAGCAGAAGGTACAGGTGAGGGCAACGGTTTTCACCTGGACTCACAGTTGTGTGGATAAAACGTCAGTCTCCCCCAGCCCCATGGAGCTGGTTGTAAGGGAGCACTGTGACAGCCGTCCATGGCGGACTCTCCCTGCTAGCCCACACCCAGCCATTGCACCACGCTCTCGGAGGGTGGAAGGATCTTGGTGTCTGTGTCAGTGAAGAACGAGCGCCTGGGGCTCTCTTAAGTAAAAGTCTCCAGGTGTGTTTCCAGATATGCTTCAAACAAGCATCACCCAGAGTGGACACCAACCGGGAATACTGTGATCAGAGCCTGCGTCTACAGGCGGCCTCAGCCTCAGAGCACTGATCTATGGACCAGGTGTCAGCCAGCCTCCAGGGCGAGACCACAAGAGGGATGTGCTTAAAGGGACCCGCACATCTGCCACGGGTGCTCCTAGCACTCTCGCTTCAACATGGTGTGATCATTGCAGGGAGAGTCTTTTCAGTTATGTCACAAATTTCTTCTTTTAAGTGACAAGCAGCTGGGATTACAACTTTACTTTTGACAGAAGGAAAGAGAGAAAACTTGATACAAATTGTTTGAAAGGGAGGAAATAAATAGGTCGGATGCTAAGGCTGGGGTTGAACCCTTGAGACTTTCAAACAAGCAAACAAACATGTATGTTAACTAGCACTCACAAGGCCCAGGATTAGGGTGTGAGTATCTTGGGGCGGGGCGGGGGTCATTTTCAACCTACCACCGTCTTCTCTTGTTTCTCAGGAGCAAACCTGGGAAACACTGAACACTCTTGCTTCTTAGAGAGAATTAAGGTCTCTAAGTCTTGACTACCTTTCGGGAGGCCACAGCATAGACTGAAGACTAAGCAGAGAATCAATGACACAGAACTTCTCCAGGAGATGGACAAATGAACCAAGCCGACCTGGCACCTCGACCGGTGTCACATCCCCACAGTCCCGGAGGGCGTCCTGGACGCACAGGTTGGGGGCACCTGTCACCTGCCCCATAGGAAGTACACGGGTCCCTGACTTCCCAATGCAGCTGGCCCACATCCCTCCAACACTGAAATCCAGTGGAAAAGCCGGCTGGGGAGAAGAGGAATGGGCGGAAGCACAGAGGCACTCAGGTGCATTCTGGTTTGGAAGGAAGTGGGCACCCACGCACTTGCACAGAACAGGCATCTCCCCGAGGGGCCTTCCTCCTTCTCTGTTATCTAAGCCAAGCCGCCTCCTCTGCCTGTCTTGAAAGCCATCTCCATAGTCAACACCTCCTGGGACATAACTGTCTCCCTCGAGACTCCTGAAAGTGGGATTTTGCCAGAGCTCTGACTTGTTATTTAATTTTGATTTTGTTTTATGGCTCCTGTGGATTCCTATGCTGTTGATGTTTTATTAATGGTTCTGCACTCTCCTCGG
>NW_011494777.1:3399320-3399741 GCF_000754665.1 Bison bison bison | reverse complement strand
CACTGTTGGGAGCCACACCGGAAGGTTCCTGTCCAAGGGAGGGTCAGCTCTGTGCCACCTGCCAGCGTGAGTGGGCACCTGTGCTCCGCCATGCTTCAAGGCCCAGTGATGTTAATTGACATTAGCCTGCCATGGATTTGGTCCACACTCGACCCTTGGATGGACAGGGACTCTGAACCAAGACCACACACCTCCTTTTTCACCCCAATTCCTTTATTCTCTAATTTTCTACCCCTTCTCCTTTTATAGCACTTGGATATTTCTGTCTGCAGGAACACATGACGGACCTTTGTGTAAAAGCGGTGTAGTTGTGCATTTCCAGAGGTGAGATGTACACTCCTGTGTGTGTGTGTGAGAGAGAGAGAGGAGGGGAGGGGGGGTAGGAGAGAGAGGAGGAGAGAGGAGGAGAGAGAGGAGGAGA
>NW_011494777.1:3387960-3399220 GCF_000754665.1 Bison bison bison | reverse complement strand
GGGAGAGAGAGAGGGAGAGAGAGGGAGAGAGAGAGGGAGAGAGAGGGAGAGAGAGACTTTTGCTCAGGGACTACAGAAGTATTCCCAACGTCCACACCATCTCTTCCTAGTAGCTCAGTGATCCAAGAATAAACTGTTAAGAATGGATACTTATTAATTATATTTAAGCACATTTGATCTAGATTTCCCCTATGGATCTCTTCTGTGAATCCCATCTTTTATTTAACCTTTTGATTTTTTTTTCCAAGTTCCATTATGTTATAAGCTTCATTTCAGGAGACGGGCATTCCCCTGGCCCTTAGGGGAAGGGACCGCTGATGGTTACTCTGTATCATTTGGGTCTTTGGGTCTGTTGTGTCATAGACCTCGGAACGTCTAGGCGTCCAGTGGGCTGGCTGTGACCAGATGACCTAATTCTGTCTCATGGGATATGCCGCTTACGGGGAGAGTTCTTACAATGAGACTCCCGCCCCCTACTTTACCTTGTACTTCTTCTTTCCTTCTGTCTGGAATGTGAACTCCGTGCACAGGGGGAGATTAGCCATTTGGGATCCTAAAGTGGCAGCAGGTGGAGACGCCAGAGCAGGACCTTGAGCCAGGCTTTCTGACTCTGGCTCATCGTAAGAGCCCGAATGAGCTACTTCTTTATTTTTAAATGAGCAACAAAATTCTGTCTGGCTTAATCATTGGCACTTTCTTGTCAAAGACTCGTCCTGTTTGAATGAATGAACTCTTGCATAAGTTTTGCTGCAGCGTGCCACTGAAAGCTGCCTCTGACTGGTGAGCCTCATTGGCCAGAACTGTGGGAAGCAAAGACACGCCCGCCGTCTGGAGGGTGGCCGAGGCCCTTCTCCCGTCACTCCATCTTCTAGCATCATCCCTGTACCTCTGTGCACCATGCAGTGTAAAAGTCTCTGTGTTGGCCTGACAGCACCACCTGGTCCCACACGTGCCTCCCCCGGTCCTTCCTTTGACCCAGGGATGGGCAGAGCCCCGCAAGTGGCCAGGCACAAAACAGGATCGAGCAATGTGCCAGAGAGCAGCAACCATCGCTGGATGGGGCAGAGGACCCTAGGTGCCCGCATACACCTGTCAAGGTGTAAGGGCCCAGGGTTGGGTAATGCCTGCAGGCTGAGCAGGAGACCTACCTAATAATTGCCTGCAAAAGAGCTCAGCTATTAATCTTTCACTCTAAAAAGCAATCATAGTCACTTAATTTCAAACGGGAGGAGGGCAAGGCAGGGGAAGAGAGCTCCTTCACTTCCGTGACTTTCGGATCAGATGTCATACCAGTTGAAGAGCAGGCGTTTCTCCAAACTTACCAGGTGCCTCTAAGGGTGTAGCCCCAGAGGTGCGGCCTTTGGGGACTTTGCCAGGCACAGCACAACTTAGAAGTTTGGGTCTGCCTGCCTTGCACGGCTCATTCTCTTTTCACACATCCCTGTTATCTTCTTCACAACGTCTGCATCCTTCCAGCCGCTGCAGAGCACAGCCTCAGCTGTAAATGACCTCCGCAGAACTCTGGATTGATTTCACCTCCTTTATCTGCATGATTAGCTCAGCCACAGAGCAGATAGTGGGTGCTTATCGGCCCATTAAAGAGTCAAAGAATGCTGTTACCAGTTTTTTATCTCTAAAATGCACACAAAGCCCTGCTGATTATTCTATTAATTTGTTAATGAATCTGTCCAGGAGACAGATTCTCTGTGCCTTTGGAAGGCAAAGTGGGGAACTGAGCACTTCAAGGAAGGAGTGTGAGCCCTGGTATTGCTGGAACTGGAAGCACTGGAAGTGCTGGAGAAGCCTCAGTGCCCGTGCTTGTTTTCATTCTCTTTTCATCTTTCACTGACAGGGCGGCCATACAGAGAGACACAGACATTAGGCTGAGATGTAATTCAGTGTTTGATAGAAACACACCCACATGCGTGCCGACAGAAGCAAAGGTGCAGGCATGGACATTTTAGCCCGTGTAACAGGTCTTTTGGGGCCCAGGTCTTCTCTCAAAGTTTACCCATGAGTACACGGATGGTAATTCCACCCAAGAACAAAGGATTCTGGGGGAAATGGGTTGCAGTTTTTTGCATATGGTATTCTGTACTCAGGAGCTAGTTCAATTTTGTGCTTTTCTGACCTAATATTGCTGAAGCTGAAACTCCAATACTTTGGCCACCTGATGCGAAGAACTCACTCCTTAGAAAAGACCTTAATGCTGGGAAAGATTGAAAGCAGGAGGAGAAGGGGACGACAGAGGATAAGATGGTTGGATGGCATCACCAACTCGATGGACATGAGTTTGAGCAAGTTGCGGGAGTTGGTGATGCACAGGGAAGCCTGGCATGCTGCGGTCCATGGGATTGCAAAGAGTTGGACACAACTGAGCAACTGAACTGACTGACCTTCTAGAAATGAAGAGCATTCCAAGAGGGCAGACACGTGTCCACATGCACTTCAAGTGCACAGGTTATCCCGTCAGTGGGATTCTGTGTATGGCTATATGCTCTCTGGTCCTGCAAAAGGTTCACCAACTACTGAGCCTCTTCAGTTTCCCAGTCGCTTAGAAGGAAGAGAGCGCAAAAACAGCATGAGTGTCCAAGGAAGCCCTGGCAGTACTACTGGCTACAGAATTAAGGCGGGATTATAAATCAGCCATTTGTAACTCAAGGTAAGAGAGTCAGTGCATCAAAGGAAGTTGACAATTCATTACCCTACATCTCTGCTGAACTGGTGAACAATTAAGATGGAAACAGGAAATGGGTGCTTTTAAAAGTTCCCATCCAAAGCACAGCAGAATTTCAGAAGAGATCCATGAGCTCTTGCACTGAAGACATTACCTTCCTGATTCTTATTACTGGTGGGGACCCATCGAGTATTAATCCCCACAGGACAGAGGCACTCACTTCCCAGATGCCAGAAGTTCTGCTGTGGAGGGTCCCACCTGCTGCCCCTTGGCTGGGAACTGCCCCAGAGGAATGCAGCCACCTCCCTCCATGTAAGGTTAACAGTTTGCTTCATCCAAGGTCACCTCCCTTCAAGGAGGTGTCCCCCCTCCCAGGGCCTGGGCTGTATGGGATCGTGAATATCTGTCACCCCCAGCCCCTCCTTTAGGGGTGAATCTAAAGGGCTGTCAGAGTTCCAGGGTCTCCTGCAGGGTTCATGGTCACCTCTGTACAAATGCGACAAAATCTACCCTTCTCTACAGCCAGTGTTATCTCCCTTCCTTACAGATTTTCTTCCCAAGAGTTCTCTGGAATAAACTTTCTGCAGATCCCCACAGAGTCCACTGTAAGATATCTGCAATGTGAATGATCTGTACACAAACATGCCTGATTAAGGAGTCACAGCAAGACCAGATGAATTTTACACACTGCCAAGGACACGGGTATGGATCATGCACTGACATGGATTAATGGCTATTTGGCTATCTTCATCTAAATTTTGGTTAGTTAACCAAAGTCAGCATGTCTGGAAGTGTTTAGGGGTTAAAAGCATTCTCGGATGTATTTAATATAGAACAATAACAGATTACCATTTATTTCCTTTTATCCTTTGAAGAAAAAATGTACATTGTGTCTACCACATATAGATAAAATTCTTGATCTCACAAAACTTCAAACTGTGTAAGTAAACAGATATAAAGACTTGCTTGTCAGGAAAGTTACGGTACATACATATTTGGAAGAGTGCTTAATGCACAAAACAACAGAATCTGGAGTAAAAAAGATGCTCATAGTTTACCTCAATATAAGCATTTGTTATTACCAGCAGCACGTGGAGGAAGCCTGGGATTTAACTCTTAGTAAGTCAACTGTACTGACACAAGATTGGTGAATGTGGTTCAACAAAGTGCAAAAGCCCATCAGCCAAGTAATGTCCCACCGCAGAATGTATCAGCCCACTGTGTTTTGAGCCAGGTGGACAGTACCAAGTGCTGGCTTAGGGCCAGATCCTGGCACCCCAGAGTACTGAGAGGAGGATGCCCAGGAGGCCGAAAGGGCCAGAAACTCAGGGGCTTCAGGAGTCATGCCCTTTGGTCCCTTTTCCTATCCCATGAGGCAAACCAGGGCTTCCCATGGCCCTGCTCCTATTTCAGGTCCTTGTGTATTTACTCCACCCTTCCCACCTGGAAAAGTCATTTTCACTCTTCAAAAGACACTTTGAAAGTCACCTGCTTGGTGGCCCCTAACTCCCACACCTGGGGCTTAGCAGGTTCCCCGCTCCAGGCCCCTATCACAGCTTTCCTCACACCTCTTTGACCCACTGCACCGGTAATTGACAGGAGGACTGCCAGTGCCCAGTGTTTCAGGTCCAGCATCTGGGGGAGCATCTGATCCATGGAGAATATTCTTGGATATCTACTAAATGAATTGGATGTGTGACCGAATCACCAGTCAGAGCAGGAGCAGATTTTAAGCAATTTCATAAGAGCTGGAAGAGTCTTCAAATATTTAGAGAGTCATTAAAGTACCCTTGTAACACAATAAAGAAATATGGATTGGATTATAATTTAATGGCATGAATCTGTTATTCATTTAATAAACTGTGACCAAAAGTTTCTGATGAATGAATTACTCGCAATCTTGAAAGAGGTCTCCAGTGATGACTCTGATTCTAGTCTTCACCCTATTCAATATTTTCATCAATGCCTTGAACAAAGATACAAAAAGCACACTTGTCAAAATTTGTGGATGACACAAAGCTGGATGGAATAGTAAATACACTGGGAGACAAAATAGGATTCAAAATATCTCAAGAGGCTAGAATTATGAGCTGAGTTTACCAAGCAGATGTGACAGAGAAACAAAAAGCCGTGCCATCAGATCTGAAACAACTGTAAAACAGAAGATGAGAAAAGAGTAGCTGAGGGGCAGTGTTTATACAAATCCACAGGGAGTTTAGCAGAGTGTAAGTTCATAACGAGGTCACACCATGAACTGACTTTAAAAAAAAAAAAAGGCAAACTTAGGAAATGTGATTGTTTAGCAATGTATCTGGACAATTTTGACAATTCAGAAAAATCTAAATTTTAGATAAATGGCTACAGGTTGTGTTTAAAGCAGAGCAATCAAACATGGCAAGAGTTCTTGAAATCATACTGTTTAAAGAAACTGGAATCTGGCAGAGTAAATATGGAGATAAACGGAAGGAGAACAGCCTCCCCACTCCTTGAGAACATGCCATTTTGGTATGTTCATAATTCTCAATTAAAGTTACTTAAACAACAGTCAGAGAAAGAAAGATACTCTGATCAGCCTCTGTCCCCTAGAGAGCAGAAATGAGTCTCATGTGAATGCTACCCTCTCCAGCATAAGATACAGGGATGTATTGTACTGTACCACACACAGGATACCACTAATATTCCATAATAACTATGAATGGAGTATAACTTTGAATATTTTGAATCATTATGTCGTATACCAGAGACATATAATATTGGACATCAACTACACCCAGTACAAAACAATAAATAAATAAGATTTTAAAAAATACCACACCCTGAAAGCATTTAAAGAAGTTGAGCAAGTTTCATACAAGATTGACGTGTCCTTGGCACCCTTGTTAGTGCTGCCAGAAATCTTCCTGCTCCTCACTCACCTCTATTCCCTGCCTCCCTCGCTGCCCACCTTTGGTCATTACAACTGGGAGTAGAGATGTGATTTCTCTAGCATCTGCAGAGCTGTTGTTGTTATCTACAGAGTAAGGCAGAGATTAGGGATGCTGTTAAACATCCCACACTACCCAGGACAGCCCTCCACAATAAAGAATTGCCTGCATCAAAATATCAATAGTGTCCAGCTTGAGAGCCCCCGGTCTAGACAACGTCATCGTTACCATGTTATCATCACCATCATCAGCATCCTTTGTGTTACCCCAGGCCTTCAGCCTCAATCTCAACCTCCTGCCTGGCTTTGAGAGCCCACACGACTACAGAACCCTAGAAGATTTGGGGTGGAAGCACTTGATAAAACAAAGATAGGAAATTTGAATCTGTCTGTTAATTGGGATCAATGTAAAGCAATTCAACATAAACATCTCTCACAGAAGAGCTTTCTTTAATAAAGCTGCATGTTGCTCATGGCAGAAACAAACTCCTGATTCAAACTAGTTAAAAATAAAGACAGAAATGAGAGATCTTCTCATCTTGAAATTTAGCAGTCAGGCTTTCCCATAGTGTCCCACGCATCTCAGCAGCCTGCCCAGGACTCCCAGATGGCTCACCTCCTGGTGGCTGGGGCGTTTACCTGCACCTGCGCTGGGCTAGCCGCTCCCACAGGAATCCGCACCAGTGTTATCTAACCCACCCCTCTCTGTGCAGACAAGGACACAGGCAAGAGAGGGTAGGCGGCGGCTCTCGTCACAGAGCTATTCGAGTTAGAGGTAGGCCTGATACTAGAACCATTTTTCTGAGAAAAGCTGACTGCTTCCCCGAACTGTTTGGGGAACACACACACACACACAAAGGCAGCTAATTAAGCAAGATAAAACCTCTCTAGGACTTGGGGAAAAAATACAAGAACTTTCCCTTTTTTTAAGACCTAAATCACTTTTTTGGTGAGTGAACAATACGTCAAAAATGAATTTTTTAAAATAATTCAATGGTTAGGAAAACCTAGTTTAAAGGAGGTATACATCCAATTTATGCCTGCCCCACCAGAAGCTAAATTTCATTAAAATGAAACTCCGTACGGCATATCATATTTAAGCATTCTAACAAAGCTTTAAACATTTTCTTTGAAGATGAAGTATTTTAGGATGATAAAGATAATTACTCATTGTAAGCATAATGGTCCACTTGACAGAAGAAATTAAATGTAAGGATAACTTCTAATAAAAATTAAAAATTTAAAACCTCTCTTCTACCACCCTGCTTTGTGACATATTTTTAAAGAGAGCTGATCAGAAACGCCCCTTGTTCCACCTCCTTGTAAGTCAGGGGGCCACACATAGGCGGGCTCTGGAGCATCGCTCGGGAGTCAGGGAGGGGCCCGTGCCCTCCTGGAGCCACAAGATGTATCTGTACCTGCAGCAGGTGATCCCAGTAGGACAGGGTCAGGAAAACCTGGTGCAGAATTCAGCTCCCATTCTTGCCTGTTAGGCTGCGAGGTTTCTGATCCTGCTGCTCCTCCTCAAGACAGTTAGCCCATCAGTAGCCCTTTCCTATAAAGAGGAACGGTCAGCATGGGGGCTCACAGTTCATCCAGATGCCACCACCCATCCAGCAGCAGATTGCAGAGGGTGTCTGTCTGTATGTCCATACAGGAGACGATTATGGCTTTACTTCCGTGATGCACGGATATACTGGCATTTTGAGGTATCGGCTCTGCTCTGTTCTCTTGGGCCCCAGGGCTCAGCTAAAAGGGCTTCCTTCTATACGAGGTCCAGTGGGAGATGTGGGAGGAAAAAGTCTAATATCAAAATCTGAGTTGAATGAAACTATCTTTCACCAGCCATTCTGATCACGGCCAATTTACCTGTACATTTCCAGCCTGACCTCTCCTTCCCAACCTGGTTCTGATGCCATATTTTCTATTAAGAGAACTCTCGCCTAAACCTCTCCAGTCCCCAGAGACCAAAGAATAAAAGGATGGATCAATCCATCTCAGTGTGTTCACTTAATGGAATAACATGCAGCGATCAAAACCAATGAGGTATAGCCACAGGCAACATATAGGAAGAAACTTAACACGGCAATTCCAAACACAAAACAGTACACACGGCAGGACGCCACCTTTTCAATTAGGGAAAAATCTGAACATACAGTTGAAAAATATGAATAGGTATGACAAAACTGGTAGGCCATTTGCAAGATAGATCGATGCGTAGACTGGTAGATTGATGGATTAATCCATCAGTAGATAGGAGCTGGGAGACAGGAGAGGATGCACTGAAAGACCAAGGTCAATGCCTGGCTTCTGTGTTGGGGGGTGCTCCAAAGTTTGCATTATGTTAGGAAGGTGGGAAAGAAAGAGGGAAGGAGGGAGGGAAAATGAGGACAAAGCCATGTGCCTAACAATTGGAAGAGTGTGACAGGGGCCATGATTATAATTAATTCGGGTGCCTGAGTTCCAAGTAGACAAAAAAACCTGATCAATCATTCTGTGCTTCCCAACTTCCAGCTTGCCATAGCAAATTCAAGGCACTGCCTGATCTCTCTGGAGGGATGTGAAAAACCTCTATACTGACCTCTGCCTAACTTCCAAGAACACCTGTGTGATGTCCACATTTCCAGGCTCCCAGGTAGGAGACCCTGACCTTCCTCCCCACCCATGAGAGGTATGTTCAGAGCCCTCTGCCTTTGGTCCTGAATCTCCTCCGCCCGTGTCCTGCCTGACTCTGTGTCCTCAAGACACAGGCCATGCACCACCTTCTCTGTGACACTGTGCCCTCCTCTCCTACCACACCGAGGACCCCACCCTGGTTTTCATGATTCCTGTGCTCATTCTTTAATAAAAGCTCAGCACATCACATCTCAGTTGGCTGTGTGTCGCTGGCCTCCAGGGTTTTATGAGATCCTGAAGCACAAGCCAATATTTTCTTCATTTCGTATTCCCTGATTACCTTTCTGTTGCTGACAGATTACCAAGACCATGGTGGCTTAAAGTTGTCATCTCACAGTCGTGAGGCTCAGAAGTCCAGGTGGACTGGGGAGTTTCTCTGCTCAGGGTCTCACAAGCTTCAAATCAAGCTTTTCAGCAGCCTGGATTCTTACCTGGAGGCTCTACGCTCACCTAGGTGGTAGTCTGAATTCAGGTCCAGCTGAGCCAAGGGCCCCTATTCGTCAGCTCCCAGCTCCGGAGCATCGCTTGCCCTTCTTGACACACGATCCCCTGTGTCCTCAAAGGTGGTCCCCCCGGTGCCTCTAAGCTCCCTGACTTCTTCTGTCACCAGCTGGAGGACTATTTTCTGCTTTCAGGGTCTCTGCAATAACAGTGGACCTGTCTGCAAAACCCAGGACACTCACCCTGCCTTAAGTCAACTGAGCCGTGTAACATAACACAGTACTGGGGAGGCAGGCACGTCATCTTCACAGGCACCTGGAATCCAGATCAAGCCTCTCGAGAGGCCATTCTCAAGATCTTCCTCGCTACGGCATATCCACCACAGTGAATAAAATAGAAAGCGATAGTCGTTCAGTCATATCTGACTCTCTGTGACCCCATGGACTATAGCCCACCACGATCCTCTGTCCATGGGATTCTCCAGGCAAGGATACCAGAGTGGTCAGCCATCCCCTTCTTCAGGGGATCTTCCCAACCCACAGATGGAACCCGGGTTTCCTGTAGGTGGGTTCCTCACCATCTGAGCCACCAGGAAAGCCTATGGAGAACAGTATAAAGGTTTCTTAAAAAACTAAAACTAGAACTACCATATGACCCAGCAAATCCACTACTGGGCATATACCCTGAGAAAACCATAATTCAAAAAATGCATGCACCCCAATGATCAGTGCAGCACCATTTACAATAGCCAGGACACGGAAGCAACCTAGATGTCCATCGACAGATGAAGGCAATAGACGTTTTTAACAAGCTCCCGAGGCGATTCTCGGGGAATTCAACATCTAAGAATCGCCACACTGGGTCCCTCCCCTCTTAGAGGATACTGTTTTTCTTGAGTCCTTACTTATGATGCCAGTCAATGCTCACTCGGGCAGTTGTTCCCCCACTTTTCTTTGTCCCTGGAGCCCCGCAGATGGCTGCTCCCATCACAGTCTCAGCGCTTCCAGCAAGAGGAAGGATAATATAAATGTCTTGGAGCAATGGATGAATTACAGACCAGGAGTCAATTGGATAATGGTCTTTGGTTTCCCAGAAACCATAAAACTGGCCCAAAGAAAAGGAGAGAAGTCTGACAGACCCTTTACAACTATGGCTGTGATATGCTGTCCCATGGAGCTGGGATCTCGCTTCCTTGGGACCCACTGAATTCCTGCTACAACTGCCTTTGCTAAAAGTAACGACTCTCTTATTGAAGAGTCTAGTAACTGGGGTTGTTAGTTTTGCTTTAGAAAAAATCCTAAAAGGAATAGAACATGCTGGTAATAAGAGGGGGGAAAATGTGAATAATCTTATTCTTTCTTTTCTTGCCTTGTTTTTCCTCCTTTTTATCTCTCTCTTTTCTTTTCTTGTTTTGAAATGTGGCCAGCCAGGGCAGACACAGCATAGCTGGAAACACTACGTCCAACCTTCAAAACCCATGTTGGCTCAAACAGGCCCTTCTGCAGGTCAGAAAAGTCTGACCCTCTTTTGAAGCCAGATTACCAGTGAGATGGGAGAAAAAGAGACAGAAATCGCGCTCTGGGCTGTAACTAGAGGTCAGACCGTCCATTGTGCTGCTGCTGGTTCCACACTCTCCTGAGAGGCAGACAGTTTTAAAGCGAACAGGCTGGGCTGTGCGGGGAACAGTCCCGGCGGATCCCAGAGGGAGGGAGCAACCGGGACACGGAGCATCACCCAGCCCTGTGTGCCCCAGGCACACTTTGTGCTGTCCCCCAGCCACAAGCCTCAAAGACAGGGCAGCCGAGGTGACGCCGCTGGGGCCAGCCCCTTCAGAGGACCCACAGAGCCAGACTGCGTCCGGCTCCCGCGAGGGCCTCGGCCTCCGAGGTTTGCAGAGTGAGTGTGACTGGCATCCTGACCCCTGCGCCCACCCGCAGGCCTCGCATTCGCTGGGCTTTGTTCTCAAAGGCGATGCTTTTCTGAGCGATGATGACAAACAGGCATGTGAGATAGAAGGGCCAGAGAGGACTGGCGGGCCTTCACTGTCTGCATAGGGGCGTCTGGCCTGTGCCTCTGGCTGTCTTCTGAAAGCATGGCTAAGAAACCCTGCAGATGGACTCCCATGGATAAGCGTTAGGACTCCACGCTTCGGAGCAGACTGCAAGGGCACCACCCCACCCTGGATGCTCCGGTAACCTTGAGGGTCCGCGTAGAATCTCTAGGTGCCTGAGCAGTGTTTGGGTGTGAATGGGGATAGCCCAGCCCCAAGGTGACCTCTGAACCCTCCCTTCGGCGAGCAGAGACGAGTGTGGTCAGACGGCGGCTGCCCCAGCCTCCCCACACAGACACCACTTGATATTTGAATCTAAAGGTTAATTAAGTGCAGCTGCCAGGCAGAAAGGCCACAATCAATTATCATGTCTTCTCGTCCATTTCAGCCTATTCTTAATTATGTTCCTTGGGTTTGGGGAAGGAGGTCTCCAGCCACGTTTTAGAAAAGGGGAGCTGTTTACTCTGGAAGGGAGGTCTGTCCTCCTGAACCG
>NW_011494777.1:3381562-3387860 GCF_000754665.1 Bison bison bison | reverse complement strand
CAGGGGACTCACACTGTTTGTCACAGCCAACGGGCACTGAGCCGGCTCTGGACAGCGTGTCCTGGGGAGCAGGCCCACGGGCACATCCTTGAGTGCTTCCCTTAAGGCATTTCCTTGAGAGCTGGGCCTCCCTCATTCCAGCCCCCAGCGGCTCAGCCTTGCCCTCCCAGACGTGCTGCAAGGCTTGGGCCCAGCCCTGGCTGAGCGCCCACCCGCCATCTGTGTGCCAGCGTCCTCACACACACACGTGCCCCCCAGTGCACACGTGGGCACGTGCTGAACTCTCTGTCATCATTAACTGTTTAAAATTCCAGTGCTGCTCATTGAAGCGGCGCGGGCTGTGTTCTCATTAAGGAGATCAATTCCTGTTGAATATTCACCTCCAGGGGCGGATGTGGTCGGAATGAGCTGATGCTTTCTGTCTGGCCCGCCTGAGCTAATGAGTGGCCGGTGCCATTGCAACACAGTCACTGGCCTGCAATCAGTCAACATAACAAGCAGCTGCGCCTTGCAGGGACACTGGGGGTTACCCATAAGTATACATAGGAAGAGAGTCTCACAAACGGCCTGGATTGGAGACCGAGGGATGGCCCGTCCACCTGGGTTGAGCTTTGCCTGCACCTCCTTCTTCCCCACAAGCCTCCTTATCTCCTTATCCACAAACTCTGCACATGGCTGCCTGGTTAAGTCCTTATAACCCATCAGCTGCCTCTGACACCACCCGTTCCTATGCTTTAGTCCTACTTCAAGAGCAGAGTTCCCCTGGAGTCTCCCAAGAAGAAGCCTGCACCCCACCCACCCTGAGGGGCTGGGGGGTCAGAGCCCTGGGAATGCCCCAGAGAGTGTTTCTTCTGCCTAAAGCTGTTGGCCTGCAGACAAAGCAACTGGGGTTCATTCTCCTCCTCTCCTTGGGAACTCAGAGTTATAGGGTAGGCAGAGGGTGGCCTTTAAGATCCAAACAAATAAACCAGCTTCTGAAGCCCTTGGCTGGCCCCTGGGAATGTTAGACAGTGGTTCTTCTGAGCTAAGGGAATGAGACCAAACAACCTCAGGGTTAAAAAAAAAAATGACTTAACTGTATGGAGAGGCAAGGCTCTCCCTTTAAGATCTGGGCTCATGCATGCCAACTTCAAGAAATCCCATTAAGAAATGGTCTTTTTCTTTTTTTGTTTCTATGTCTTTCAGAAAATCTTGCATTAGTGACCTGAGCAAGGAATGCATTTTAATCTTTTTTGTTCCAATCCCTCCCCTCACTCCCTTCTCATGCTTCTTGTATGGCCTGTTCTAACCAACATCACAGACATTCAGCCTAGGATACAATCACCTTCACTGGGGGAATTGGGTCTCTGTCTGTTGTGGAACTCACCCACTCCTTACTTCCCTTCTCCAGGCCTTCTACGAACATCCATCAGGCACCTACACGGACCAGATGTTGGGCGTTGAGAGTACACGGTCCTCATAGTCCAGTAAGAGGACACGTCCATATGTATAGGAATGTGTGCAAAAGAGTAAGGAGGCCATTGACGTCTGATGCGGCAACACATTATCTTTCTGAATTTTTAGGCCAGGATATTTTCTTAGAAATAATTGAGCAGGCACATCTCACTTTGCTGCGCATCCACTGATTACTCTTCACAGATGTTTCAGTTTTTACAAATTGAAGGTTTGTGATGACCCTGCATCCAGCAAGTCTCCAGACACTCTTTTTCCAATAGCTTTTTCTCACTTTGGGTCTCTATGTCAAAATTCTAGTAATTCTTGCAATATTTCAAATGTTTTCATTATTGTTAATATTATAATTGTTCCAGTGATCAGTGGTCTTTGATGTTTCTACAACAAAAACATTACAACTCACTGAAGTCTCAGAAGATGGTTGGCATTTGTTGGCATCTAAGTATTTTTAATTAAAGCATGCACATTTTTCCTTAGACATATGCCATGGTCACACACTACACTACAGTGAGCTGTAAGCATATAATTTTCACACGCACTGGGAAACCAAAGAGCTCACAAGACTCTTGTTGTGCTATTGGCCTCATGAAGGAGGTTAGAAATCAAACCTGCAATACCTTTGAGTCTGATTGTGATTCTGGGAGGAAGAGACTGTCTTTGTTAATGACCTCAAGGGGCGAAAGGGGACTCCAAGTGAGAGCCCCCACTGTGCCCCTCTGTTAGCCCTTAGTCTAGAATTCTGTAATAGATTCTGGTTCACAGGCTGAAGACACCGATCCAGGTAAGACTCGTTCAATAGCAGTGAGGTCCCTGCATCCCAGGTGGATGGATGGTCATCAGGGCGGCTGGAGGGAGGGTCAGCAGGGGAGCAGGGAGCACAGAACTCTCTCCCCTTATCACATGCAGGAAGCAAAGACTCTTGTTCACTTTCAGGTATGAGCCACATGTCTCTGGAGAAAAGTGGCGATAACCGGATGTCGTTTCTAATCTAGCCTCCCGTGGACAAGGCTGGGGACAGTGAGGAAATGGGAAATGGCAGCTGGTGCCACTCAGCGTTCCAGCTCACCCATCCTCTGATCCTCATCAGCATCAAGAGAGGTAATTAAGCCAGCATCCTGCTTGCACAGCCGAGCTGAGCGGGTGCGGCTTGAGCTGCGTCTAATGCACACAGCAAAATTTCACCCTTGCACCCCTGGTATCAGGGGACGTGTGAGCACCCACTCGCCCATGACATGAAGTATGCCAGGCCTGGGGTGCGGGAACAAAGAGGACAGAATGCTCACGCCTCAAAGAGTCTGCTTTCTCAGCACAGCCAGGGAACTGAAACACTCGGGTAGGTCAGAGCACAGTGAAGTGCGTGTGCCAAGTTGCTTCAGCCACGTCTGACTCTTTGCCACCCTGTGGACTGCAGCCCACCAGGCTCCTCTGTCCATGGGATTCTCCAGGCAAGGAATACTGCCTTTTCCAGTATTCCTCCTCCAAGGAGGCATTCAGGAATACAAGTTGCCATTTCCTCCTCCAAGGGATCTTCCTGACCCAGGGATGGAACCCACGTCTCTGTCTCCTGCATTGGCAGGTAGGTTATTTACCACTAGCGCCACCTGGCAAGCCACAGGGAAGTAAAACTTCTAAAAACAAAGCCATAAATGAGAGGAGGGCATGGACACTCTCATGGAACTCCGTGGATAGGCTGCTTGGGGTGGGGGGGATGTGGGCTGCTAGTTAGCAGAGGGACCTGAGGGGTTTATCATGGGACCTCAACACACAGTTTGGAAGGGCCAGCAGTTTCCTTATTGATGGAGACAGTAAGCTTTCCTGCAGAACATGGATTTCAGATGCCCCAGTGATCATAAAAATAACATCAACACTTGCAAAAAAAATCACCTGTAAATCCTGACGGCAAACGCCCCGGAAGGAAACTGAAGGATGAGCTTACCTTTCTTTCCCTCTCACCTCTTTCCTCTGTGCTCTTGCTTTTTAACCAACTGCCGTCAGGAAGGAAACTGAAGGATAAGCTTACCTTTCTTTCCCTCTCACCTCTTTCCTCCGTTCTCTTGCTTTTTAACCAGCCGACATGTCATTAATCTTTATAATGTGTTATCTACCAAGGTGGAGGAAAAGAGCCTGGTAAAAATGAATCATAAGGGGTTTAAAGATGGTTCAGATTTCGGGATGGGTTGTGACCTCATCTGTGGAATAATAATTCATTCAGGGCTGGCATTCAGGGCTTCCTGTTGGCAGGTGCCATGAGAAGCATGGCTTGTACTCTCTCACTCAGTCCTCCAGCAGCCCTGAGAGATGGGTTCCATTGTCTTCTCATACAGCTGAGGGAACTGAGGCTCAGAGGTGAAGCCACCAGCCCAAGGTCACATAATCAGTAAGTGACAAGTGACCGTCTGACCTCAGTCTCCTCTTGGAGGTTGACCAACCTACTAAGCCCAAAGAGTTACTCTTCCACATTCACCCTTTTACAATGGAGAGAAACAAAGCAAAAGCTTTGCAGGGGATATGCTTACAAGCCTGGATGATCCAGCCCCGTGTAAAATGCTATTACTGCCCCTGCTGCCCCGGGATGCAGACTGAGCACACACAGGCACACTCAGTGCAACCCAGCACACTTGCCTCATTAATGTTTTACCCCCTATTTTTTAGAGCAGAGGGATGCTCTTAGATGGAGTGTTTCTTTGGGAAAATTGCTGCCCTGACCTGGTGCAGTGGTCAGTGCCCATCATGATACAGGTGGATGTTAGGTCAAAGGGCTTAGCCCCACTCCAGGCTCAGCCCCTGTAACTGTCTCCCCAAAAACAGCTGTGGGGTCCCAGGCTCAGCCCCTGTAACTGTCTCCCCAAAAACAGCTGTGGGGTCCTGAGCTGCGGTCCAGCCAAGCAGTGGAGCCAGACGACGGCTGTGTTCCCCCACAGGGCTTGGTGATAGATCTCTGCACACAGCATTATTACGTCTGCAGAGCACTTCACGATGCTCGAGGATGAAAGGAGTTATAAATGAAAGATATTATTATTAATAAGAATGTAGATGAACAAAGGGAAAATGTACTTGCCCTCACTATCCATCACCTTCCACACTTCACCTAAAGACTGCGATCTGCCCAAGCCTCCAGGAAAGCCTATTTGCAAAAATCAATAACTAGTTTTAAAAAATAGATCTAGGCTCCACTGGAGCTGACTGTTCAGGGGTTTCTCATAATTCTATGCAATAGTCAATATTAGCCGTCACCACCTCAAATAAAGATTGAATTCAAATTTAGTTAAGACTGGTTTTGTATGCTAATCTACCAGCCTGATTATTAAACGTATTTACTGAGGGTTTTGAAAAATAAGCTGTGAGGGGAGAAAAAAAAAGGAAAATGGTAAGCCTGCATGAATTTGTGAGGGGAGAGCGAGGGTCTGGCTCACACTGATGCCTCACACCCATCTGGTTGTCCTGGGTTTATACGATTAACACTTGGGGAAACTGAGCTTCATTCTACAGGTGGCAGGAAGCATTTCTCATTTACCCATCAGGAGAGGAAGGAGAAGGATCACAGAGCCAGGCAGAGGGCAGCGCTGATGGAGTGCCGGCTCTGAGCAGAGGCCGGGAGCTAAGTATGCAGAATGCTGGGTGGATGGCATCAGGAAGGAAATGGTTCATGCCTCCATGTCATGGGAGCTTGTGGTCCGTGGGAAGTGAAGACAAACACCAATTCAACATGACCATGCATTACAGAAACCTGCATACCTAAGCCACGGGCATCCCAGGTTGTGTCCCAGGGTACAGAGGTGGGGAGGATCAGAAGATCCACCAGAGAATCCGAGTCTGGTGGGGAGGAGGAGGGATAAAGAGAAGGCTGCTGGAGCAAAGTGGGTGAGAAATGTTGGTAGAAGTTAGGAATTTCTCTGAGAGAGTGAAGCAATACACCCACCCTGGTCTTAAGTCCTTTGTGGTTGAGGTTTCTGGAGATGTGCAAATATGGGGTCAGTGCAGGGCCCCTACATGCTCAAGAAGATGTACAGCTTACGAAACACAATTTGCCAACAATCAGACCTTTTGCGCGTAATTCATGTTTGACAAGGAACTACATATGAATTTCTGCTCTGTGAATATTTAATTGCAACTTGAAAAACATGTCAAGCAAGCCACCTGCTTTCCCTGGACACTTCTGGCAATGGTAAAGACATACCATCCATAAAAGATATGGGGACAGTGCTTATATTGTGTCGGCCAAAAAGATAGCGCTGGTTTTTCCATAAGATGATGCAGAAAAACCCGGATGGACTTTTCTGGCCAATACAATACTAGGAGTTTTTGCCAGCCCTCTTGCATTTGAACTGGCGTTGGCAAGGCCGTATTGTCAAAGACCTAGAGCACAGGATGAGTCTTCCAGTAGTCAGTTCTCGCACTGCCATGGGTCAGCTGCCAAGCAAAAGGACCCACCTTATTGTACCTGTACACAACTGATCCTCCAAACCAGAGCATGTAAAGACCCCTGGAGAAGAGATCTGACATGTTGAATTCCTGGACCCATGTGCTGTTCAGGTCCTATGAGTCTGCATTTTAACACACAACCCTGATGAGTCTGAAGAAGGAAGTCCTCCAACGATAAGACACACTCGTAGGCTGAAGAATTGAGGTCTCTCTGAACAGTATGCATAGACAAGCCTCTCCACGGAGAGGAAAATGGGATTGATTTCGGAGTAATTAGAATATCAGACTACAGTGTTCAGCCCAGTGGTAAACATAAATATACAAATACGGAACAACTCCTTCCATAGTCCACAGAGATGCAAATGATTTTTCTTTGTGCAAATGTATGCCGTCTTCTCACATATGGATTGCACCTCCAAGTTTC
>NW_011494777.1:3326366-3381462 GCF_000754665.1 Bison bison bison | reverse complement strand
CAGGACTGCCTGTTTTCAATGCTGGCATTTCTGTGGGTGATTACAGCTGTGATTAAGTCTGATTATACAGTTCGGAGCCTCTTGGCTTCAAACGCTGCTGGGCCAAAGCCCTCCCACCAGCAGAGGCTCAAGTGGAGTCTGGACAACTATGTTTAAGAAGCTCACACTTTATAGGCCTTGCCTGTTTGGTGTATTAGTCGTGTTTCTCAGGAACATGGATTCTCAGTTGAAAGCAACGCTGGGAATCAGAAAAGAAGAGGTACTGTTGTGCTACCTTCATTTGATATGTAATGTATTATTATTTCCCTCATCATGACTTGAGTGGATTGGGCAAATGGATTCAAGTATTCTGTTATACACAGTAACTTACAGGAAATGCCACCTATCTGAATATATTTGGTAGTCTTTATAATGGTGAAAAATTGTAATTATAAAGCTTTTGAACCAGATAATAGGAGCAGATTGTATGCACTCTCCCCATACACTCAAGTACACACACGTGAAAAAGGATCAAAATGGACGTGGAATTCCGGTGTGTCCGAGGGGTCACCTGTGCCCTGTGGTTGGGCATCTGGTAGGCAGCGTGCACAGGTGCCCCCACCCCACTCTCACCCCCTTTCTCTGCTTTTCCCCAGCTTCCCTGAACACTTGGGTCAGTGGGTTTGGTCCTGTCCTACCCACCCTGCTTTTTCTCCCATTGCTTTTCCACCAGACATCTCTCTTCCCCAAATTTCTAAATCTGATCTGGGTAAAACTGAGGCTCCCTCTGGTCCAGGCCCCTCATTGATGGTGCACTCTCTCTAAACTGCCGCTTCACCTGTCCCCCCAGATGTCTGTCTACTGGTCATTAATCTTAAATAGTCTGGGGTGTACAGTATGTGTGCAAGCCTGTGTGTCTCCCTTCCAGCCCCATGAGAACTTTCCTGTGGGAAGGAGGCTGACTCAGAACTCACCCTAGTGTCAACATGCTTTTACAAGTCCTACACACAGCGCATGAATTAAAAAGAAGAAGAAGAATAAAAAGCTATCCTCAAGCACCTGAGGATCTAGCCCCTCCGTCAGGTACATAAGTGAAGTTTGGAGAATTGATCTTTGAGCTGTAAAATCTCCCACATCTTTCCTCAACCACTGATATTTTGCAGCTTGCCTCTCTTTGAATCTTGGCACCATTAACTGTGATACTGGGAGAGAATTTACTTTCTCAGAAGCTTGCACGTCAAGTGTCCTTCAGAGAAAACAGTTCTAAGACTCCAGGCATACTTGACCGGGGTCAAGGCTGGGAAAGACGAATGTGAGAGGACGCATTGCCACACTGCCCACTCCTCGGGGTCCCTGCCCAAAGCTGGCACTCTTCTCTGCTCACGTGAAACTTCCTGAGATGATTATCCAGATTCCATCATCTGATTCATTCTGACAAGCACGCCTGTCACTTCTTGTGTGGCACACACGTTTACAGCCCATTTGTAATGTGTATACATGTGTGAGTTATTTGGTGTGTGTGTGTGTCTATGTTCATTAAATGAACACCTTCACTGTCCACCCCCTACACACAGCTGATAAAACTCACCCAGCATCCATAGCAACCAAAGCCCTGGGTACCGTGATCTTCCTGCAGCAGAAGGAGGTGAAGTAGGGGTCGGGGGGAACCCCTCCGTCAGGCTCCTCATAATCTTAGGAGGCAGTGCCAGGATCTGGCCTGGCTTCCTGACCTGTCCTCCACCGTCCTCGTAAGTCGCACAAGGAGCAGACTTGGGAGCGGGGCTTCTACAGTCCTGCCCGGAAAGGAGAACTCCTGGTTGTAACAGTGACTTGGCACCAGGTCAGGGTCTCACCAAGGTCTCAACACTAGACTGCTCAGATACCCCCGACAAGGTGCTATCAAAGCAAAATCAAATCCTTGAAACGCTTGATCAGAGCAGCACATTCAAAGGTCCACAGAGTGTGTGGACGTGTGTGTTCCCATCTCATCCTGCTGCCCACTCCCGGCTCCCAGATGCAACAATGGCAGGTTAGAAATAGTGTGGATTTAAGCCCCAAACGTGCTGGCCCTGCAGCTTGTGGCCCTCCACACCTGCCCAGGTAGCAAAGGCTCTGAACCTGGTTCCCTAACGTGTAGCATAAAGACAGGACGCCCTGCCCGTCCACTTAACAGCATCATCGTGAAGATCCCAGAAGAGAACCCAGGCTGAGTCCACAAAGTACACGGTGTTAATATTCACCACCCTCATAAAACAACACGGCATATAAAACGCAGCCCATTGCTTCATAAATTCTACCTAAAATTGATAGGCCAGCTATAATATTCACTAAACATTTAATTAACAAGACTGCTCTTTTTAGGTTTAAAAGGGTTATTTGGAGACGATTTCAATGGTCAGGGCCTCTTACAAAGCTATCCAGGAAAGTTTGAACTCCTGCTTTTTTCCCTTCATGAATTTCTCTCTACCAAACAGAGGCATCCAAAATCATTCCATTAACCTTTGTCCTGAGCTCAGAGCTGGGACTTTTTCTTTTTTTTTTTTTCCAAAGAAGGCATTAAAGCAACTACACGTGGACAAGTGTCACTGACTCCTGTCAGGTGGGGGCTTGAGGGGTGGGGGTCGGGGCTTTTGCTTGTTTCTCCCTTCCCTCCACCATACTCCAAGTCCACAAGATGGCTGAAATAGGATATAAATTGAGAAAGGCTTTGCACAATCTAGCTCCATGAGGCAGGGACTTTGTTTAAAATATGACTGTAGGGAACTTCCTTAGTGGTCTGTTGGCTAAGACTCCACACTCCCAATACAGGGGGTCTGGGTTCAATCCCTGGTCAGGGAACTAGATCCTACAGGCTGCAACTAAAACCTGGCACACTCAGATAAATAAATAAAAGAAACCATGGCTGTGTAGTCGGTCCTTCCTTCAGCATGCGTACGTGCAGGCTCAGTCACTCAGTTGCGTCCAACTCTTTGCAAACTCATGGACTGTAGCCTGCCAGTCTCCTCTGTCCATGGAATTTTCCAGGTAAGAATATGGGAGCAGGTTACCATTTTCTTATCCAGGGGATTGAACCTGCGTCTGATGCACTTCCTGCACTTGCAGGTGGATTCTTTACCACTGAGCCACCTGCAAACCCCTCTCAGCTCAGCATCTGGCCTTTAATAGGTGCTCGAAAATATCCCATGAAGGAAAGGAAGAATGGACAGACAGACAAATAAGGAGCTGCTAGACAGAATGTGTGGTTAAGGAAGGGGTAGCCATCATTTGCACCAGAGATGGCTGCTGAATGGCAGAGGGAAATTCTGAAATTATTGGAACTTCTATAAAGCAATTTGTCAGGGGGAAAAAAAAATCTCCTACTTGCTGGCTTGCTGAATCACGGCCCAGTAAGAAACATTAGACCCAGGCTTTCAAATTAGCACTTCAAGACCTCTTCAAAAGAATTCAAATACAGGTATCCATTTAGTATGCAAAGAATTAACATTTATTGGGTGTCTACTCAAGGCCAAACACAGTACTTTGTTTTTTATGTATGCTAGCTCATTTAATCTTCAACCTTATGAGGGAGAAATTATGATCGCCATTTATCTTGAGCTAAAAGAGATTGCATTCACTGCCTAGGATTTCATAGTGAAAGACTCAAGAGTGGTGCCTAGTGGTTGTATCGGCCTGACATCCTTCCTTTAAGCCACTCTGAAATAGACTTCTTGCCCTTCCCTGCTCCTTGGGTGCTGGTGGGGCTGGGCCTCCTCCAGACAGAATGGACCTTGTTAGCATGTGACCTAGAACCAGTGAGTCATAGTACCTGTCTCTCTGCTCCAGTCTGACCCATCTGACCAGCCACCTCATTGTCCCCATCTGTAGATCCTCAGCCTGGGTGCCCCTTCCACACCTGTACGGGGCAGTGAGGTGCCGCTCGGTGCCCCATCCTGAGATACACCTGGTCAGCGTGAAGAGGGCATGGCTTACTCCCACTCAGCACACATGGGGCACTGGGGAGAGCACTAAAGCTGTCACATACACCGGCTGGCCGTGACTGTCAAGGCTGGGGCCTTCCTTTGGTGTCTGCCTCTTCAAGTCTGTGTGAGAGGCTGGGGCAGCCAGTCCAGAACTCGCTGCGATAAACACCCAGAGATTCTGCGGGTGCATCACTTCCTCCAGCAATAACCCTCACACGGCACCTGATGGGTGTGGAACCAAGAACCTAACTCAGGATGTGAGCTTAAAGTGCTCCCTCCAGACTCCCCCAGCAGCTGGCAGTGAGCAGCTGCTGCCAGCTCCTCGGCGGCCTGGGTCCTTCTCTCACAGCATTTGGTCCAAGTCAGAGGCTCCAGTGTAAGTCCATCTTTGATTTTTAGGCAGCTGCAGTTTCCCAAACATTCACCCTGTAGCCCACTGCTCCTCTCACCTCACCAAGTCCCTCCTGAACAGACTTTTATCTCAGAACGGCAGTGGGGATACGGAGAATAAATATATATAATTACTCTACATTAATATAATTAGTCTGTCTCTCTCCTGATCCAGAAATGGTTGTCCATTTTTAGCTGCTAATGGCTGAGATTATTTATGTCCATTTGTTCAAGGACTAAAAATGGATTCATAAAAAAGAAAGCAGAGATGTTAGCACAGACAGGGCCTTTCATCTTTTCCCCTGCATTGTTCCCATCTGGGGTCCATCTCCTGCCTTTTCGGGAAGTGAGTCTGGTGGGCTGGGGGAGATGAGATTCACTCAAGATACTCTGTCCATTTATTCTCTTTGATGAATTAGCAGCAAGTTGACAAGATAAAACACTCTGGCTGTTCCGAAGCCCAGGGCTCCATCCCCACAGCAGCATGGGGCCACCGTCCTGGGGAGAGGGCGGGCCGTGCTGGAGAAGGGTGCTGACTCAACAGACTGCATTCCGTCAGTCTCCTCTACCAGCCCTGCTCTCTGGCCACTGTGAAAGCTCAGACACGCCTGAAATTACACACATCCTTCATGCCCACACATTCTGAAATTAAAAACAAAAGTAGGTACAGAAGATAGCTGTAAACAGACATCTTCTTATTTACAACTTGCAGGGAATAAATCTTTCCTTGTAGCCTGTACTGATCTTTTCGTAACAGCTGCCATGTTGAACCCCATGTACCCAGCATGGCTTTATTTTTTACATATGTCATTTCACTTCATTATCACAGATAAGTGAGGTAAGAGTGAGCATAAATAAGAATAAGTATAAATGGGAACGCTGAGCCTACAAACAGGTAAGAGAACATATTCAGCTGGTGGTCACTGATACAGAAACAGATCTAGATGTGAAGTCTTTTATCTCTGCATCCTCCTAGCAGTGTGGTCATGGGAACAACCTCACAGCCATCGGGAGGCGGATATGATAGTCCTGCTTGAAGATCAGGAAACCACAAAATTATCAGTGTCGCATTGGGCCAACTCATTGACACACGCGAGCTGCAGGATGGTCAAATTTGTTTGTCTTTAAAAACAGTAGTCTTAATGTCTTTTTTTCACCACCTCCTTGATACAGGAAATGTCTTAGTTGTTCTTGAAATGAGTATAGCAGTCAATTCAGGAACAGATCCTATCCTATGGATGTGAAAGAGCATTCATGCCCATGTTTGATTGAATGGCAGTATTTTGAGAGAGAGATGGAGAAGATGCTCCTCCGGGAGGGAAGCCCACTTTGGTTAATCCTGGGCTCCATCACTCACTGGGGGGCAGATCTCAAGACGAGTGGCATCATTCTAACTGGAAGAGAAGCACTGTGTGTGTGCACACATGTTTGTGTGTTAGGGAGTGAGAGCAAGAGTGAGAGAAACAGAGGGAAGCATCATGTGTTCGACACTAAGATGTTAATCACTAGTGACAAGACCTTAGACCGCTGCCTGCGGCACATCCTTAATAAAAGCAAGGTTGCCTCTACCTGGGGTGCAGCCTTTAGGGAACATATGATCTGGAGTTAGGTTCTCTGGGGGCGAATGCCAGCTTTATCTCCTAATCCTGTGACCTTGAGCGCTGTGTGTAACCTCTCTGTGACTCAGTATCCTCCCAGGAAGAGTGATGCTGTTCAGAGAGCTGGGAGCATTAAATGAGCTGCAAAGAGCACGCAGCGCTGAGACTGAGATGGAGGAAGTGCTTGATAACGTTAGTTTTTTTTTTTTTTGAATTGTTACTAAGGCATAAGAACTGAGCCTGGGAGAGGCGTAGCCTGAATGTTAACCTGGAAACACTCCATTCTCAACCCTGGATCTTGTCTTTTCTTGAACCTGTCACACCTACTTTGAGAGCTCAGGTTCCTCCTGGCACTAGCAGAGGCAGGTTCTCTAGCTGATGTGATGAAGAGGGAGCTCTTGGGTAGGTGGATCATTGTTTTGCCCTTCCCTGCATCTCCCCCACTCCACCCACTCCCCATCGGACTGATGCGATCGTCAACACCAGATGGATAATACCCCAGACAGGAGTGGGGATGTGCCGGAGCCTTGCTTTCATGAGCATCACACTCCTGACGATGGATATGATTGGAGGGCGGTACTGACATGCACTCCTGCTCATAGATTATCTGCATCCTGGCTGCAGTCAGCTCCGCAGGACAGGAGCACACAGGGGGCCTGCCACCCTATCTCTCATGTTCCCGGAGCTGGCAGCAAAGCTTCTTCTTCCCAGAGAAACTTTCTACTCCATCAACCACAAAAATAATATTGCAGGTGCATCTCCATGGGTCTCCTGGCAAATCCCATTTTCAGGCTTAATCTTTCTATCAAGGGTGTAGAGAACAAGAAAACGGGCCCTACGGCACTTCCTGGCTCAGGCTGATGGGAGGGACATGGACACCTGAGCCCCTTTTACAGATAAGGTCAGTAGTGACGAGTCCAGAAGAGGTCTAGACCGGATCATTTGAGTTTCTCCCACATGAATAGCACTTCAGAAGCCCAGCGCCAGCTGGGACCTGTCCACCCACCTGTGTTAGTTCTCTGTGGTGCCCGCTCTCTGTGGATTGTGTTGTGTCTATCCAGAATCCCTCTGTTGAAGTTCCTAAAGTCCAGACCTCAGTAGCTCACAATAGGACTGTATTTGGAGACAAGATCTTTAAAGAGGCATGCTCGGTTGCTCAGTTGTGTCTGACTCTTTGTGACCCCATGGACTGTAGCCCACCAGGCTCCTCTGCTCATGGGATTCTCCAGGCAAGAGTACTGATGTGGGATGTCCTTGAGGTAGTCGAGCTAAAATGAGTCTGTTAGAGTAGGTTCTGATCCAAACTGACTGCTGTCCCACTAACTCAACTGACATGAATTTGAGCAACTCTGGGAGAAAGTGAAGGACAGGGAAGCCTGGTATGCTGCAGTACATGGGGTTGCAAAGAGTTGGACATGACTTTGGGGCTGAACAACAACAACAGCAGCAAGGAAGATGCAGGGCGCATGCAGAGACAATGCCACACGAGGACACGGCAAGAAGACGGCCGTCTGCACGCTGAGGAGGGAGGAGGCCTCGGGAGAAACCTACCTGGCTGACACCCTGGTCTCAGCCTTCCAACCATCGAGCTGTGAGTAAATTTCTGCCACTGTAGCCACCCATTCTGCAGCATTTTGTTATTATCTGAGCAGACTAACTCACCTACATGAAGAACTGATTCCCTCAAGAAAGCTGAGACCTTGATACACTCAAAATTCAAAATCTATTTATAATATGAGAATGGGAAGAGAAGAGGCCAATCACCGGGGTTGACTGGGGGGCAATGAATTAGGGTCACTTCGCAGACTTGCGGCTGACATGCAATGGAACAGAGCTGAAAATGTCTCTGATCTCCATTCTTTCCCAGGATAATGTGACACTCTGTGTGTTCGTTAAAAAAAAATAATAATAAACATGGAGCAAATTCTTATGATGTGCCAGGCACTGCTTAGCTGCCAAGATTGCAAAAGATCAATGAAATATTCTCCATGGTCTAGTGAGAGAAGTGTTCAATTTTATTGTTCACATTTGTTTATATGCCCACATACTGTAATCAGATGATCTTCACGTTGTGCTCACTCCTTAAAATCATGTTCACTCACAAACATTACAAAACGAAGCTGTAAACACGTGAAGCTGCGTTTCCAGCGTGTCTAATGCATGCCAAACAACAGGGGTGTGTCTCAGGGTTCTGTGCCTGGTCCTGTCTTATTGGACATTTAATTTAAGCTGTGACCTAAGAAAGAATGTGAATGCACCCTATCATCTCCTAGGGACCATACCAAGCTGACAAAAGTAATTAACACCCACCAGAATCTGGAGTCAAAAAGATCTCGATCTCTGGGAAATACAGTCCAATATTTGAGGAAGCTGATTCAGGATAAACAACCAGCAGCTTCAGTCTCTGCTGAGGAGGGGCCCCATTTATCAACAGGAGTACAAACCTAGCTCTTGGGTCATCCTACATCTATTGCTCCCTCTGTCTACTTGTTATTCCCTCTCCCGGTGTTTCTCTGCTTGTCCCTCTGGATGCTGATGGTCTAGTGATCTTTGTGGCCACGACCCCACTGCTCCCTTCCCAGTTGGGAGGTCTGTCCAGGGCACACTGCTGTAGACGACAAAGAGTTAGAACTGACCAGTGTGCATGCATTCAGGGTGCATTCAGTGGCATTCAGAAGGCATTCAGACAGGGTTTACCCAGTGCCCTAGAACATGTCATTGAGGATAGACAGCGAAAGGCAGAGAATTTTAAGGAATGACTAAATAAATGAAGAAAACTGAAAACACAAGGCTTGTTTGGTTCAAGAGAGATATTTGGCAAAACTAATACAATTATGTAAAGTTTAAAAAAAAAAAAAACTTCAGAATAAGTCAGAGAGCCACGCCACCTTGAGGATGAAGATATATTCATCCTGGGAAGCCTCTCCAATATGTGAGAGCCACAGGAAATTAAAGATGAGACCCATTCACCTTATTAGAACTGACTCAAATGCATTATTTTATAGCTGAGTAATACTCCATTGTGTATATGAACACAACTTCCATTCATCTGCCGATGGACATCTAGGTTGCTTCCATGAGCCTAGAGCGTATTGTACAGAGTGAAGTAAGTCAGAAAGAGAAAGACAAATACCATATATTAATGCATATATATGGAATCTAGAAGGATGGCACTGACGATCCTAGATGCAGGGCAGCAAAGGAGCCACAGAAGTAAAGAACAGACTCTTGGACTCAGTGGGAGGAGAGGGTGGGATGATTTGAGAGAATAGCATTGAAACATATATATTACCATATGTAAAATAGATAACCAGAGCCAGCTTGATGTATGATGCAGGGCACCCAAAGCTGGTGCTTTGTGACATCACGGAGGGATGGGATGGGAAGGAAGGTGGGAGGGGGATTCAGATTGGAGGGGACACATGTATACCTATGACCAATTCACACTAATGTATGGCAAAAACCATCACAATATTGTAAAGTGATTATCTTCCAATTATAATAAACATAGTAAAAAAAAAAAAAAGATGAGATCCAATTTAAGCCAAAAAGAGGGCTGGGGAGTTCAAACTTGGATTTGGGGATATTTCCAGAGCCAGAGCTCTCTGCTCCTGGAAGTGGACAGGTAGAGGCTGCAGGGCCATCCACAGGGTCTTGCAAACAGGATTTTTGCACAGGGTGGGAGCTATTAATAGGTAGGAATGACCTCTATATTGAGGCTAAATTTGAGATTTTCTTCTAACTCCTTTGGTCTCTCTTTTATCAGAAGTTGGGCTGGGGTGGAAAGTGCAACTCCTATAAATGGGCTCATTTTGCCACCTTTGTCGAGAGATGATGGTTTATATTAATACTTAGCGCAAATGTCAATTTTAGGCTCTCACAGCTGCTGGGTCGGAAATTCAGATCCTGCTGAAGAAAAAGGAGCCCCAGCTGTCTTTGACTCATCACCCTCTCATATTGCCAAGGTCGCCATCACCTAGCAATTTGCCCTGACCTTAAAGAAGAATAAGCTGGCATCTATACTGTGCGGCATGGACTACCAGTGGGCAGGAAAAGGGCCACGGCTCAGAGATGGCTGCTGTTTTGGTGAATTCAGACAAACTTTGGTTTTTGTGAGTGATGCTAACTAAGGGTTCACTGTGCTGGAGCCCAATCCGGCCTCCTGGGGCGCAGCCCCTAGAAATCAGGCCCCAGTGGATGGCAGTGCACAAGCCCCCTTCAGCACCAAATGAATGCACTATGGGGATGGAGATGTGACTCTTTCCCTGTAGTGCATTTCTGGTCTACAAATCGGGCTGTGGCCACCTCTCATTGTCACGTCTGATGCTTTCACTGTTGTTGTTCAGTCGCTAAGTCATGTCCAGCTTTTTGCAACCCCAAGCACACCGGGCTTCCCTGTCCTTCACTCTTTCCCGGAGTTTGCTCAAACTCATGTTCATTGAGTCAGTGATGCCATTCAACCATTTCATCCTCTGTCATCCCCTTCTCCTCCTGCCTTCAATTTTCCCAGTGTCAGGGTCCTTTCCAATGAGTTGGCTCTTTGTATCAGGTTGCCAAAGTATTGGAGTTTCAGCTTCAGCGCCAGTCCTTCCAATGAATATTCAGGTGGCCCCAGTGGGAAGGAGCAGAGAGAGTAGGAAGAGCTCTGGGTGGAGAGACAGGGGCCTGGTCATCAACCACGTGGTCTGGATGCACAGAACTGAGTCAGTTTCTCCATGGTGGCATCTCCCCTGAGTTCTCTCCCAGCACAGGTAGGATACCTGTTTCCTAGCCTTGCCTCACCCTGTCACCCTCCTATGATAGCGTTTAGCTTCTTTATCTATAAAATGAGGGGAAAATGGCAACTTCTCTGCCTCAAGTGGTTGTTTAACCAATATGGGTAATTATCAGTAGACTGTGGTTATTGACATGTACAATTTTATTTTCATAAAAAGATTTGTGATTTAAAATATTTTTTCTAAATAATGGCAACTAAAATTGAGCAATCCTCTATTGCCAGGCACACAGAAAAAGGCACAACATGACGTCTGTCCTAATGCTCTTGAAAATCCCTGTGTGGGAGGTATTATTATTACCCCTCTTACAGATGAAGAAACTGCAGCCCAGAGAGTTTAAGCATGATGCCCGAGGTCACACAGCTAGCCAGTGGCAGAGCTGGGATAGGAGCCCAGATTCTCCTGATGTCCAAAGAAGTGAGTGCAAACCAAGTTTAGAAAATAATTGGTTGTAAGAGTCAAGGTTGGTCTCCTTCTTATTCTTCTGACTCACTATTGCCTCTAAGTTAAAAAAAAAAAAAAAAAAAGAAAAAACAGTGCTGTTTTTTGGTTGCTCCTTCAAGCCTCTGTGATGTCGGTGAGGGTGCCAGCCAGCACTCTACAAAGCTGCCATTCCATGCTGCTTCTCATCTGCGGCAGTGTTGGGTCAGTGAGGCCCACCTGTGTCCTCTCCCTTTCAAAGCGCCGAGCAGTGAGGAGCAAGGGTCCCATGCCCTTCCCCGCTGGCTGGTGCTCCTTTGCTCATCCTCATGTTCAAGGATTTCAGAATTCCAAGCCTCTTTAGTGCCACACTCATAGGATCAGAAGGGAGATGCTAGGGAGGGGACCAGAGAACAGACGTTATTGTCCCCATAGCCTGGTGTCCCTGAGCTCGTGAGTGTAGAGATCGACGTAACCCCTGTACCGGGCAGCGGTGCCACCTCCTGCTCTGTGGGACCACTGTGTCCAAGACGGCCTCAGCAGGTCTGGGGAGGGGCACAGGGAATGAGGGAAGAGGACCTCTCATGCCCTCAAAGCCCTGCAGCGCTAGTCAGAGACATGCGGTCAGTGAACTCTGACCACTACAGTGAGACACCTCCATGCCCTGCATTTGAAAGGTGGTGACTCTACTGCCCAGGACAGGAAGGGGAGGAGGGGGCTTGCTTTGGGGACAGGAAGGGCTTGGAGCATCTGGGCTGCACTCTGCAGGACGCGAGGCTCGGTGGGAGCTGGGAGTCAGGGCTCTCGGAGTCCAGCCCCCCAGTCATGTCACCTCACGGGGCCTCTGAACAGGGCGTCTGAACTGCCAGAGGACAGACATCACAGACTGAGAGGGAGGCCTGTCAATCCCCTGAGGACCCAGGAGGGAAGGGCTTCTTCCCCTTCCTCACCCCCTCAGCCCCCAAATGAAGTGGGTCCAGATTTATGGACATGCTCAAGTCAAGCGGCTAAGAAGGTGTGGGTTTCCCTGTGTTTTCTCAATATGCCATTCGAGCACCCCACTCCTGAAATTCTCCTCTCAGAGGGTGTTCCTAGTCACCTCCTCCTTACACCACATCCCCTGATCTGCTCTGGCTCTTCCTAAACTCATCCCTAAAGTTCCCCCAACCTGCCCCATAGTCTGTGGCCTCAGCCCATCTCCCTGACTTGCTGTTCTCCTCCACCAGCTCCTCCTGCCCGCTGCCTCCTGGCAAACTCTTCATCCATCAGTTGAAGACCTTCCCCATCTTTCCAAACTGACTTCTGACTACTTCCCTGCAGGAATGTCTCATGTAACCCCTACGTGTGCATGGAGAGAGGAGCTGGCTTTGGAATGAGTGTGGAAAGACTCGGGGTGGAATTCCCTATCCCCGGAAGACTGTGAGTTGATGTGCAGACCTGCCCCACCAGAAACAATGCCCAGTGCATGAAGGGGGTGGTCGCCTGCTTGGGATGGGGGCAGGGGTCATCCTGAGCATCAGTGTCATGATGCCCCCTCCCCACAGAAGGTAGAGGAACTCAGGAGATGCTGTCTTGCAAATGCAGGTAAACATCCGTAGGACGGGGGAGGGGCAGGGAGGCCAGGATTCCACTCTGGGGAAGGACTTGAGCAGTAAAACACCACACCTGCAGATTTCACAACACAAAGAGTGGGAGGCACAACCAGCCAGAATAGCTCCTTACCTGGGAGAGATCAGCAGGGAAGGAATCAGAAAGCTTTGCGGGGGCTTGGGCTATAAAAGGCTGAGAAATACTGCAAGTTAGCTGGAAAAAAAGCCAGATGAAAGGACTAACTACTGGGGAGAGTTTGAGTTCAAATCCCAGTTTTTTTTTGTTTAAACCCCAAGACTCTGTTAGCCAGTGACCTTGGGAAAGTTACTTAGACTTTCTGCATCACAGTGACTTACTCATGCGTGTGTGTAGTTTTTTAAAACTGTGTGATGGAAAAGAACAATAGCACCTACTTCCTAGGGCCGCTGTGAGGATGAAACTAGATAATGCAGACAAAGCGCCTGGCATGGGGTTTCCTTTGTCACATGGTTGAGTGTTCATTGTATCAACAAACCTTAGGTGATGACATGTTGTTGTTACTGACTGAACCAACTCACAAACAGTGGTGAGTTCTTAGGGTTTGGATCTGCCTCTCGCCGTGTGACCTTTCCTTTCCCCTGTACTGGCTGTCTCCCTGGGCTCCGACCACTCCTCCACCACCTGCGGTCCCCTTTGTGTTAAATTGCCTTGAAATCACCTATTTGAGAAGCAGGTGAGGAAGAGTGACTGGGCAAGGAGAAGGACACCCTGTCCTATGTCTCTGAGCATCCTCACCCGCCCCTTCCTGAGTGCCCTCACCTCCTACCTCAATGGTACCAACTGAGAGAAAACACACTGTCCCTTGTGGTTGCTTGATGGACACTGTCTTCTGTCTGCACAGGGGGAGGGTGTCTGCTGGGAACATAGCTACATGAACCAAGAAGGGAGAGGGAGGAGAATAAAGAGACCAAACACTCTGGAAGCGGTAGCACCTGTGACATTCACACTACACAGACAGAGGCTGACTTGGGTTTGTTTCAGGGGCTTTTGGGCCCCTCCACAGGGCAGCGGTCCTCTGAGCGCCCTGGGTGCACAGAGTCCTCCAAAAAGGCGTACTTGCTGGAATTGCACAAGGAGGAGCTATGACTGGCCTACAAATCCCAGGACCTCGCTCCTGGATCAATACCAGCCCTGCTGGCTAATGACCTTCCACCCCCTCATCGAATGCCTCGCTGGAGTGTTGCGCTGGCATGGGGGCGGGAGACCCACTTGTTCCCTTGCTGGACACTGACTAATCACCACCATTAGGCCCACATTCTCATGCGACATTGGGACATGAAGAGGCCCCCGCTCCTGCTCCGGAAATGTAGGGTCCCGGGGAGCGTGGGCTGCAGGGCTCCAGGAGTGTCCGGGGCCACGGCGACAAGACCACTCTGTCCATCATTCATCAGACAGGCCCTGAGAGCCTGGCCAGGAGGAACAGCCTCGTGTGCTCAGAGCAGACAAATCCATCCACTGCCCCCATGTACCCAGGTCAGAAGGAACCAGAAGCCCCACTGACAGGTGCATTCTCCATCTTTCTGACAACTTTCCTAGGCAAGTGCATCATGTCACCAATTTAGGGACATGACAAGAGAGAACCACACGACCCCACAAGCAGGGACTGGGCCCCCTGACAGCGACCATGGCAGCCTGCCAACCACCCACCCATGTGGGCTCCAGTGGGGCTCAAAAGAACAGCATCACCGAGCTGTCCCCTTAGTGTAACCCCCCACCACCACCCCCGGTTCCTTTGGTGTTTCACTCGGGGCCAGTTCTGCTGTTCATTTCATCTTGGGAACCCAGGTGAGACCTGGGCACCTTTCCCAATGTGTCCAGGCACCTTTGGCTGCCGAGCGTGAGGTTGGGACCCTCCGTGACTCGCCCAAGCACAAAACCTGAGTTTCACCTAGGCAAGCTTCTGGATGAGCTTAGTTTTTAAGATATTCAAGCTGCTCCCTCTATTTTCAGTGTCAACTTGTTACTATAATTTAATTATCAAGGGAAAAAAATTAGAGGATGTGATTCAGAGAGAAAGTCCCTCCCAGGCGCTGCATCAGAAAGAGAAGACCTCCTGCAGAACAGGTGTGGTCACCTGCCTTCTCTCGTGGGGATGCCCCAGACAGCCTCACCCCTGCCCCAGCCTGCCCAACACAGACCAGCCAGATCCCCGCGTGGCCAGGATGGCTTGAGCAAAGTCCAGATGGATTCCCTTTCATCTTCCACATTATCAACCCTCTCCTTATTCGAGGATCTTTATCACCCAGGAGGATGCAAGAGACAGGGAGACCCAGCTGGGGCTGTGGGTCCAGGTGCAAGTTTCTGTTCTGGCTGCTCCAGAAATCTTATTTTGACTTGAAACCTGTCTACATTTCCCTGGAGCTGACCATGAGAGAACAGAGATGAACCCCTGCCAAGCGTTCAGGAGGAATCACTCTCCCATTACCTCTTTCTCTGGGGAGGAGGCCGGGCTGGCCAAGCCTCCACCCTACCAGGCCTTCTGCTCCCTCAGGTTCTAAATTAACTAGCCTTCCTTTCCCACCTCCTTTGTGAACCACCCGCCGTTCCCTAAAATGTGAGGTGACAGCTGGGGCACACCCAGGAAAATAGATTTCCGACTTGGCCATGATATGGCTGCAGGAGGACCCAGGCTGCGGTCCAGTGTTGGTGCCTAGGCTCTGACGGTGGCGCCTTCCCACACGTGGAACTGGCCTCAGCCCCCACAGAGCCTTCTCTCTCACACATCCTCCTCCGCCCATGGATGCTCCCAATTGTGAGTGATTGCATGCGGTTATTTGTATTATGCATCATGAAAGGTGCAGAGAAGAAAGCGGCCGAACAACGATGGGAGAAATCCAGGTGAATTGTCCCTCGCAGATAAACCTCAAGTAATTCCACGTGCAAGCCGCTAAACCCTTCCAACAAAGGGAGCATATGTGAGAGTGGATTCATCTGCCGATATCTTTGTCTCTTCATTCATTCGTGCCTGCATTCAATTAATAAAGACACACTTGCTGATTACCTTCCAGACGCCAGGCACTGTGCTGGGTGGGGGATACAGGACATTTATGACCCCTCAAGCTTGCCTCTCCAGGGGAAATACAGATGCATGGCTAGGCTTCTGCAGTGGGTTGTAACATGACCTAATGGCGAAGTCCCAGATTTCTGTTGCCACTTGGAGGGGATCAGGAGAAGCTGCCACAAGGAAGCTGAGGCTAAGATGACACTGGAAATATCAGCAGAAGCAGGCCAGATGAAGCAGGTGTGTGTGTGTGCACACAGGTGGGTGTGGATGTGGGCCCATGGCTGACAGCCATAGGAACCTTTCTGCTTTCTCCTACTGGAGAAAAAGGGTAAGAAATACATATAGAAAGACACCAAGAAATGAGACAAGCAATGCTCTACAAGCTGTGATGCTTTGCAAAAAGTTATCTGTGTCTAAGGAACACTTGAGGAGTCTCTGGAGGAGAGTGGTGATCCAGGACACCATGCGGAGCTGTGTGGTCCTGGAAGCATCCCACCAGCAGCCCAGTGTGGTCCTGGTTAGAGGTAGGCTGGCAGGGAAGCAGGGAGACCTTGAAAGTTGACAATGTCAGTCTGGCAACTGATGATGGCATCGTGAACGACAGTAGGGGTGATGGAGGGAGAGAAGACGAAGAAATGTACAGGATGAGAATCAGTAGGATTCGGGGCTGGTAGGATGGGAGAAGCAAGGGAGAAGGAATGGATGACCCAGTTTCTATAGGAGCCACAGGGCGCCGTTTTCTGAGAAGGGACTCAAAGGAGTAACAGACAGAGAAAACAAATTAGGACTGCACATACTGAGCTCAAAGTGTCCATGGAACAGCTACTGGGCACGCCATTTAAGCAGCAGGACGTATGGGTCTGGGGCTCCAGAGATGTACCTGGAGGTATAGCTGGTAAGTGTCTAGCTAGGGACTGTGGAAGAAGAGCCTGGTTTTCAGCATCGGCCCTTGTCTATGGTAACATCCTCCTGCCATGGCTGACTTCAAGCTACCGTCCTGTGGTCAGTGAGGGTGGCAGGCACAGCTGGCCTCACAAGCCCGCTCCAGCACACCATTGGCTGGAGGTCAAGTGCTGGGACTCTAGACTGGGCAGCAAGCTGAGACTGCAGCAGATGCCATCACTGCAGGTTAGAACAGGAGAGCTGGAGTGGGGGCGGGGGAGATCACCATCAGAGGATGGTCACACCCGTGGTCGGAAGCCCACTGGAGGAGCAGCTGGTCTGGCGAGCATCTACTCTCTGTCACGCATCTTATATGTCACCTCTTGTAACCCACACTCCAGGGGTGGGTGCTATTATCAACCTTGTTTTATATGTGGGGGGCTGCAGCATAGAGAGGTCAGGTAACTTTCACGAGGTCACAGAGGAACCCTAAACTGAAGCCTAGGCCCCCCACGTCCATTTTAGAGCAGGGGGTATGGAAGGAAACTTTGAAATTCTAAGGAATGGAATCATCCCAAAATCACAGAGCACCAAAGAAGGGCCTTAGAAATAACTCTGTCCCTTCAAGATGAGGATGCTAACGGCTAGCCCTGAATCTCAGACGGTGATCCGAAAAGAAATCTCTCCTGTCTCAGGGCTGCCCCACCCGTGGTGTGAACAAAATGACCATCATGGATTTAGGAACGCACACATGTGGTCTCTAAAGAAAAAAATCGCCAGTGTTTAAGAGCTAGTTCCAATCAACCTCCAGGCAGGAAGCCCGCCAGTAGATCCCACCCTACCCCTCAGCATCGCATCCCCACTCTCTCGGCTGGTGGATGGAGTCCTTCAGGAAACTGTGTCATCACTTCTGAGCTGTGTTTTGTACCTGCCTAAAGGTGGGATTCTGACTGTCTGCCCAGCATCTCCCACATGCATCTGCTCTACTCAGTGGTTGGTTCTTCCTAAGGTCTAGCCTTCCAGCAGGAACTTAATAAGTGTTACCTGAATGAACAAAGGACCCACCCCCTTCAGAGGGACAGTCACAGATGGCTTCATTCCTTCCTAAAGCCTAGTGGCTACTGGGTTGGATCCTGGAGACGGGGTGGCAGCTGCTTAATGAAGCATCAGGGGCCTCACCGGGCAGAAATGTAGAGTCACTTTCTCTATAATTGACGGTGGGCCACAAGGACTCAGGGTCCCAGAGCTTGGCCAGGGCACAAGACGGCCTCCCCATTGGAGAGCTGGGCTCTGTGGGCTGGTCTCTGCCGTTTCCTCCTTGCCCCATTCCGAAGCATCGCCTCTAACAGGGCACCAACTGCATTTTCTGAACAAGGCACATCCTGTGATTTCTGCATTTTCTAGAATGTTATAGAGGCATTTAACTCTGGGCTTCTCTAAATTAGCTGAGAGATGAGCATAAGACTGCCTACTGATAGACATCTTCCTAATGGCAGACAGCCTGCCAAGGGAAGGCTCCTTTGCAGAGGAACTTGCAAATCAGGGCACAGTAATGGCTCGACAGTCACCTGCTTCAATGGCCCCACAGCCGAGCAGGAGGCAGGCCAAGTCCCTGGCATTCTCTGGGGGCTGCTCCTCCAGCAGAAAAATGTCAAGATGCTCGCCTGATGGAGGGGACGGGAGGGAAGGCAGTCATCCCTGCTCTGCAGCAGGACCAGAGGTACCAGAGCAAGGCTTCTGTCACGGCCACACTTCAGAGATGCAGCCCAAGGCCTACCCTGGAGATGACTCTGGAAGTGCTCCACCCTTGTGTTCCGACTTGCTGTCTGCTCTCAAGCAACTTACTGAGACTCTCTGGGGAAACCAAGAGCAGGGCACCAGATGTACTTTGCACCAGGTCGTACCTCTGACATTTTTCCAAAAATGTAAATGTTCAGGCGCCTTGGAAGAAGACAGTGCCTGTGTGTGGAGACAAGTAGGAAGCAGTAGTTCACTCCTGACATCCTGAGAAAGATGGATCGTTCAACTCCAAAGTCGCTTGTCGCCTAAAGAACATCACATCCTTATAGTGCTCTTTCCACTTGACACTTGGGCAGCTGCCTTCCTGCCTCTTGCTCTGCTCCTGCGTGAACGAGCCTCCCCCGCCCTGCCACCACCTCGGTCCTCTGCTAAGGGATTCTGACACCGAGAACATTTAATCCAACATCAGAAAGCAGCAGATGAAAAGAACGCTGAGGGAAGACCCCAGACCAGGGGTCTACAGCCAACACCTCCCCAGCCCCCTCCTTCACCCTCTGGCATCTGGGGGCGTGTGGTGCAGGCTTTGGGGAACTCACACCAGGGTCTCTCTTCCTTTTCCTTTGCATTCCTCCCTCTACCTTTTTATGGTCCACAGCACTTTCAACATCATGAGAGAAGATTTGAAGAATTAAAAAGAATTCTACTTAACAGCAGTCTAGTCTCCTCTTGGAGGTGTAAATATTCATAAACATACCAACTCTTCCAGACCCATCACAAATAGAACTGCCAGTGACACCCCTGCTGTCTTAAGCACTGTTCTGATAAGTGAGGAGCAGGCAAGTGGAAGGGGATATTTTTAACTTGGGTCCCCCCCACAAAAACCATTTTGATGTGCCCTGCTGGGAATAGAGCTGGAAAGAAGCTTTTTGTAGAAACAGAGACTGTTGCGGAGTCCTGGGTGGGACCCAAAGTGGTGACGCAGACAGGTGACCCCACCTGACATCTGCAGCACCAGACCTCACGGGGATGCTCCGGAGCAAACCCTGATCACAGCTTAGCCCAGCCCTGTGTGGCGATGAGTCCGTCTTCTCGGCAAAAGGGCCGCCCCTGCCTGAACAAAGCATGCTGTTTTCAGGGGAACCCTGGGGTGTCGGCAGCATGAGGCAGAGCCCTCCTCACCATCACCGGGGGATTTTGTTCACTGAGATGCAGCTATTAACGCTCCGGCTTCTCCACTGGTGCAGCCACAATTGTGTTATCTGGGCATGAGTCCCTGATAAATATGTTTCCTTGATCTGGCTGTTATTTATTATTCAATAACTGTCCTACTAAACTTAAATTAATGGGGTATTTGGAGACATCCCTGAACACTGCTCCTCTTGGTTTCTGTCAAGGGAGTCGTGCCACATCCTTAATAACCCCTGGCTTGTGGATGATGCCCCAGCCATGTGCTTCACTCGGGGGTCTCGGTCACAGACCTCGGCGGCAGCCAGCAGAGAGCTGGGTGCCTGCTGGCCTCCGACCTCAAGCCGCGGGCCCTAGGCTCCACGTGCCCACCTCCCCCCTGCTCCTCCTCCCCCACCCACTCCTCAGAGAGCACCTTGCAGATTACAGCTCAGAAGCAGACAGGGTGGGAAAAGGAGAAGGGATTAGAGAAAATAGATTCATGAGAAGACAGATAACAGAGTTGTTGGGCTCTGTTAATTAAAAAGCAGCAATTTGTCTGAATTCTGAATGTGAAGAACCCCTGGGAGGTATTAGCCAGCTTCCTCTGAGAACAAGGCGTGATCCAGCCCCATGCTGTAACTTGCTACCCTGGGGCTCTGTGTGCTCGTGACGGGGGGTGTCCTTCCCACGTGTCCTTGCTTGGAAACTCGATACCCCCTGCTGGACCATGGCCACTGGTGGCTGCCCTCCCCCTACGCCCCCAGGATTCCCCGACTGGGGCCAAATAGATAGATAAATAGCATTTAAAAAATGAGTTAAGTTTCCCAGATGGCACTAGTGGTGAAGAATCCATCTGCCAATGCAGGTAGCCCTAGGAGATTAGAGTTCAATCCCCAGACTTCTCATAAGCTTGAGACCTCAGGTTTGGGGAAGAGACTCATCTCTTCCTCAGATAGCACATCCTGCTGAATAGGGGATGTCAACCCTGCACCAACACTGCTCACAATCCCCCGCGCTTCTTCCCAGCCACACCCTTTTCTAAGTGCTTTACACGTGCGTGTTCAGTTGTTTTGGTCATGTCCAACTTTTTGGGACCCTACAGACTGTAGCCTGCCAGACCCCTCTGTCCATGGGATTCTCCAGGCAAGAATACTGGGGTGGGTTGCCATGCCCTCCTCCAGGGGATCTTCCCTAACCAGGGGTTGAACTCACACCTCTTACAGCTGCCTGCATTGGCAGGTAAGTTCTTCACCACTAGCTTCACCTGGGAAACTTTATACCGATTAGCTCATTTTTTAAATAATATTTATATATGTATTTGGCTGTGCCCTGTCTTAGTTGCGGCCTGAGGCATTTTCAGTATTTCTTGCAGCATGTGGAATCTTTAGTGGCAGCATGAGGGATCTTTAGTTGTGGCATTTGGGATCTAGTTCCCTGACCAGGGATCAAACCCAGGCCCCCTACCTTGCAAGGGTGGAATCTTAGCCACTGGACCACCAGGGAAGCCCCATGACTAACTCATTTTAATTCTCGCAATAATTCCATGAGGCAAACACTGTTAGCATCCCCACTGTATCAGAAAAGAAACAGAGACCCTGCCAGGTGGACTAACTCCAGTACTGATAAGTGGTGAGATACGTTTCCAAAGCAAGCAGAGGGACACGGAGCAGCACACGCCAACCACCAGCCTCTCTGGCCACCACAGCTCTGGTCTCTGAAGAGCTTTAGAACGTTTTTCTGAGGTTGTTCAGCATGAATAATGTGCATTTTGCCCATGAAGTGGCAAATACGCTAGCATTGCACCCAAGGACCCAGTCTGTTTAAAACTCTAGATGCTCGGATTTCACAAAAACTCAGTATGTTACTGGGTAAATGTTCCCCATGATTCAGGATGTGTGGCTTCATTAAACACTCATCTTTACACTGATGCTTGCAAAGTGACCGCTTCCACTCCGAGTGTCCTGGGAATCCTGTTGAACAAACAAGGCAAAGCCTGCTGCCCTCATGGGACTTGTCATCTAGAGGCTTTTCCTTGAATAAGGAGATTCCCAGGAGAATAACACTGGATTCTGTGTGATTTCCAAATTTCTGAGATTGTCAGTTATAGGGAGTAGGACTCATCGGCAGGTGAAATGACCATGGCCATAACTTGGACACAGCCACCTTGTATCATTTCCTGTTGCTTGAAAGACTCAGCGGTGATGCAAAGTCATCATAGAGACGATGCTCTGGACTCTGCTCTGTCTCGTCCTGGGCTGTCTCGGGTAACTGTGTGAGCCTGGACTTGGGGTCAGAAGATCTGGACATGTCTCTCACACCCTGATCCTTGGCACCTTGGTGTCTTTGCCTGTGAAATAAGGGTGGGTAGGACACACAGTCTGTTTGAAAATGTGGTTGACAGCTCGAAGCAAAATGAGATAAAAAGGAAATGGACCGCACTTGTGAAAATGCTTGGATTCCGTGAACCAGCATGTAAATAGGAGGGGCTGATGTCACTAAAATCATGCAGCTTGGGATCCATGGAGGCCGACCTGTGACCTAGTCTGCTTCCTGACAACCTGCAGGTCTCAGGCCTCTTGGGAGCTGGTTGCATCTTGACGTTTGCTGTCCATCTGGGGCGGCTGGTAGATGGATCAGTCCGGGAGGCTGAACTCCAGCCTGAGTTCCCCGGCTGACATGTCTCCTGTTAGCTGGGCCCCAGGGCAGACGACTTTAGGAGGACCAGGACAGAGGGGTCAGCTGCTGTGTTGGAGCTCACATGCTTTCTCCCCCAGTTACCCAGCCACAGGCTCACTCTGGGCCACAAGGCAGGTTCTGTCAATATGACCTAAGTTCCCAATCAGCACCCATAAGTTAATCAAAAGGAGATGATCCCTGTGGCCCTGACCTGTTCAGCTGGAAGGCTTTGGAAGAAGGTTTCCTAGAACAGTGAGTTCCCTTCTTCCCTGCGACGGCTGCCTCTGACAACCAGCCTGAGCTCACGCCAGCGGTCCTCATCCACTCGTGACTCCCTCACGGGCTTCCTCCCAGGAGGACTTCAGACATACTCAGCCAGCACCCAGCATGGGGTAAGTCACTCCTTGTAAAAACCCATCTCTATTCACATTTACCTCCTCCTGGTCCCACTGCTCTGGTGAATCCTCTCTGACATTCCATCCTGCCTGCCTGACCAGCAGTCTGCGTGCAGAGCCAACATCACTCCCACCCATGGGTGTCCTTATGACAGGGATAGAGTAAAGAGACAAAGTAGGATGAAATAGTTCATTGCACTAGGGGATTGTAAGTAGAAAAAACACGGGAGACCCCTGTAGGGATGGTTACTCAAGAAAACTTGTTAGCTTAACCACTAAACCAAGCAGCCTTGCTTAGAAACAAAACCACCCAACAGAAGCAAAAGACATGTCCCCAAACAGTAAGACAATGGTGGCATGAGACCCTCACCCTACTCAGGGGGCTCAGTAAATTACTGATCCCTAGGACATGCTCTCTGCACACATACAAAATAGTCACTTGTGAACCCAGCTTGACTATGTAGCGACAAGAACTTGGACGAGGAGCTGATGATGGAAGCATGACGTCTACTCAAGAAAGACAAAGAAAGGCTTCTCCCCTTCCCACTTTTCCTTTGATTATAAAACTGTAGCCAAGCATCCTGTTCTGTTTATAATAAATCACTCCTTACCTGTCACTTTGCCTCTCGCTGAACTCTTTCTGTTCTAACACGTAAGGGACTACGGTACCAGTTCTCTTCAGAGCCTCCCTGAAATGACACTTAATGGTTTTTACTTATACTTGGAAAAAAGCTGGTGTCAGTGAACTTGGGAGGCCCAGCTGTCTCTGATTCTGCACATTGCATGCTGGAGGCATGAGCTGAGCAACAAGACCCGTCTTCACATGAGTAAACACACAAAACAAAAGCCCAAGATGACCTGTCGAGAAATCTTCACCACTCAGGACCACTCCACAGCCTCAATATATTCTGGGCGCAATGCTTCCTTTACCTCACACTTTACAGGACGGTGTGAAATCAGGGTGTTGACCGGCTGTATTTATTTGTTTACTTTTGCCAATGCAGTTTGTCCTGAACAATCAAGATAGATGGCCAGCCCAGGTGGGTTTATACAACAATTCCAGCAAGAGAAACACTAAATCAATCTATTGGGGAGAATATTAATGTTCTCATTAAGAGGCTTAATTATTCACATCAGCCTCTGGTTCTTTCCAGGACATTAATTCCATTTCTGACTTCAGAGCAATTGCTCTCCTCAAACTTGCGAGACACTCAATAGTTGCTTTCAGTTTCTGGAGTGTTAAAACATTCTGCCCAGAGCCTGGGGAAGACGGTCTGAGAGCCAGCCACACCCCTTCCTCCTACACACACAGACACACACACCCGCAACTGGTTCCAACTAAAGCTCACCACCTCCTCCCCACACACTCATACGCACATTACCATCTTCTTCCCATTCAAAATAATAATAGAAATAAACACACACACATATTGATTTCTATGTGCCAAGCACCATTTCAAATGCTCTAAACATATCAACTGATGTCTAGAACCTATGAAGTAGTGCTATTTTATTATATGTGTTTTACCAATGAGGGCATTGAGAAGCAGGTGATTAGCATCCCGCCTGCAGGCATCTAAAGAAGGGAAGGGTTAGCATTTGCACCCAGGCAGCAATGTTCTACAGTGCACACCATCTTCATGGGAAACTGCCCCTTCCTATTCAGCATAGGTACTAGGTCACTTTCTCTTCCATAAACCTCCCCGTAAGCTTTTCCTATGAATTAAAAAAAAAAATGACTGGGAAGAACGCATGACGTTCATGCAGGACAAGATCGACCTTCCTGATTTATTTTCATCGTAAGCCTTTCCTCACCATCACCACACAGAACTCAAGTTCCTTTTTACACAATTAGAGCCCTCTGGCGTCCTTGCTGCCGTGCTCACACAGCACAGAACTTCACGTCGCCTTCCAGGATGATCAGCATTCCCCTCACACCCACTCGAGAGTTTTCCAGACGGAGAGTTCTGCCACAGGCACTGTGGTGTCAGAAGCAAGTGAGCCCAAACAGCTTTTTGTCATGTACCTGTTTCTCCCCAGAGCTCTACCTTCCAGAGTCAGTGGGGAGGAAACAAACCCACTCGAGGGGCAGACAACGCAGAGCTTTGTTAGAACGGGTGGGGATTTCAGTTCTGGCTCAACCATCAGCTTCTTACCCTCCAGGGACATCCCAGAGAGAGCTGGGGTTTCTGTACCAAGGTCTTTGTTCCTCCTTTGAAAAAATAACATCAAAAACATTGTTCTGAAGAGTAGGCTATTAATTGAATATACTCTTTTCATATAAACTAAGAACTTGGGAGAGCTGGAGAACTACAGGTCGGAAAAATAATGAGTTTCAAATACAATGAAGAGCTCTCCATCTAAAAATAAAAGAAGGTAAATGAGTCAAGTGAAACGAGGCAGCATTACAGATGAATTAAGATTGCACATTCATTCAATTAATGTATGTTTTGAACCCGAGCCTATGATGTGGCATTCACTGTGTTAGATGAACCAGGCTGGGAAGGACTCTCTCCCTCACGGAACTTATCTTCCAGTAGAATATTTGGAAGTATATCCGGATACTTAAGAGTAATCACCTGAGTGCATCATGGTTTAGTGGACATCTGCCCTTTGCTGCCCATCCAGTGCCCCTTTCTTGGCTGATAGCACCTGGATATTTCCTTTGGAGAGTTAGGCTCTATGTCCACACATGGCTTCCAGGCTCTGGAGGCAAGCACGAGGTCATGACGTTCCCTCCAGGATAGATACTGTTTCAGAGATGGGCAGGTGATGGTGACACAGGCCATGGACCAAAAGTCACCCCTACCTGCAATTTTGACCCTGGATTTTCCAAACTGTTGGAAGTCAGCCTGGAGCTGCTAGAGGCCGACAAGTAGGGAAACCTGCTTGAGAATCTTGAAAGGAAAGCAGAACCCAGTGGTTCAAAGACAGAGACTAAATTCTTATTACCCCACGTGAGCTCCTGGATCCTGCTACACCTGAAGTCAGCACTACTTCTGGATTTCTGAGATACGTGGATGAAATTTGCTCACTTTTCTCTTGTAAGTCAGTCTGAGTTGGGACTATCCCTTGCAACCAAAACAGATCTCCACTAAGTCGGGTTAAGAATTCCATTCATTTTCAGCCGGCCTCTTAGAGCTAACGTATCCATCTGCTGTGTTAAAGACACTCTGATTTGGCATTGAACTCTCAGTTCTCTCGTCAGATTTAGGGCCTGGTTCCTCTGTTCTCATGCCTCTAAACTGATAACAATAGCAGAGCTTTCTGCACAGATTTGCTGAAATCTGCGATAAGATTACACCTGGCAAGCATTTGGCACAGACCTGGTGTGTGTTAACTACACAATAAGTGGTGGTCACTGTGATCATGGATGATAATGGTTATTATCACAATCATCAGCATAAACACGGAAACCTTCCCTGGGCTCCTCACCCTCCCCCCTCTTCACAATAAAACTCTTTTTAAAAAATCCCACGTGCTCTGTTTTGCACTTTTCACTTTCCCCTGATTTCCATCCACTCCAATCAGCTTTGTTCCCATTATGCTGTTGAAATTGCTATTGTCAAGGTCACCCGTGAACTGCATTGTGCCAAAAACAATGATTAAAATTTCTCTCCTTTCCCCCAGTCCTTCGGTACATTCATCACGGTGGACACGTTCTTTCTCCTGAAGCTGCTTCCTCACTTGGCTTTCCTCCTCTCCTCTCTCTGTCTCAGCCAGCTCTTCCTCCCTTTTTGGGATCATCTGTCTCTACACCCACTCCTGGGTCTTCCAGCTGCGTCAATAGCTGGGAAAAGCGCTTTGAATCTGTGCCCTGGTCCCACACTCTCCCTGGAGGTCTATTCCTCCATCACCCATTGTAGGACAGTGTCTCCCAGATGTCACCTAGGGCTCTGCAGTCTACAAAACCAACCTGTGAATACGCCATCCTCCTCCACCCAGCGTCTGCTTCTCCTCATGGAACCTCCATCTTGGGAAAGGGCGTTGTCATTCTTACTCCCTCGGGTCAAAACCCTAAAAGGCATCTTTGGTCCCTCTCTCCTGTATCCGCACTTCTAACCATTGGCAGGTGCAACTTATTCCATCTCACCTGCTCCACCCGTCTCGCGTGAGTCCCAGCACAGGGCCGTGGAGCAGCCTGCCTCAGACCCCCGCGCTCACATCTGTCCCTGATGACTGAGGGGTCAGATCACCCCTCCACCACCGCAAAGCCACCAGTGGCTTCCGGTTATGCCTAAAATCCAAACTCCTTATAAAACTCCATGGGTCCTGCCTGGTGGGGGTTTGCATGCTGCTCTGATGACCTCTTGTGCGCTCCGTCTGTCCACCCTTCCTTGGGGGCTCCAGTCACACCCCACATGCACAGATGGCATCACACATACCACCCTGGCACCAGCATCTCCTTCCTGGAGCACGGCTCTTCTGGGTCTTCTCAAGGCTGGCTTCCCATCAGTTAGGTCTCTGCTCCAGGGACACCTCTCCAGAGAGGCCTTGCCAGACCGTGCCACCCGAGCAGGTCTCCTTCCCACCCCCATTCGCTCTCTCTTTGTGTCTCACCTTACTTTATTTATATTTCATATTTTTCAAGTTCAGCTATTGGCTGGCTGCCCTCATGGGCTGGGTACACATCCCCTCAGCATAGACGGAAGATACGTGGGGATTTAAAGGAACAGGCACAGACTGTGCTCACCTGCCCATCAGTGGCAGGGGGATGTCCGAGTCTCCCCTCTACTCATCACACCCTGGGGAGTCCCACCAGCCCCTTCAGATGGCTCTGGGAACTTGGACAAGAGAAATGTACCTCTGAGTGGTGGCTGCCCCTGAGGTAAGCTGCCATTACTGTGGAAGAAATAATAATTTTCCAATAAGCACAACCATAGGTGGGTCAGACAGTAAAGAATCCGCCTGCAATGTGGGACACCTGGGTTTGATCCCTGGATCAGGAACATCCCCTGGAGAAGGGAATGGCAACCCACTCTAGTGTTCTGGCCTGGAGAATCCCATGGTCAGAGGAGCCTGGCGGGCTTCAATCCATGGGCCAAAATGAGTTGGACATGACTGAGTGACTACCATACTTTCACACAAACACACATCATGGATTGAGAGGAAAAAGTGGTAGGTGAGGGGGGCAGAGGATGAGTTGGAAATAATTTCATGTTGTATTTGACATCTACTAAAAAGTCATGTGGTCATTCTTGAACACCAGATGTAAAATCGATTGTCATTTCATAAACTATCTTGTGTCCTAATAGGCAAAAGACAGGCGCAGCAAACACAACCACACAACGATCAGCTGCATAAACATCTCCATCAACACCTGTTTAGAGCCTCCGAGAAATTGGAAATCAATGGGATAAAAGCCAGATCAATGCCTCATCTCCCCCAGACTCACTACATTTCTTAGAGAAAATGTCTCTTTCTGTGAAAATGGAAATAAATGAGGACACATTAAAGACTAAATCTACTATGAAATTAGCTTGTAATTTCAAGGATTCCCCCCAAAATTAAATGCCTGGGGAAGAGGTCTGTTCTTACAGGGGGGTGGCAGTCATTCAAGCTCAGTTTAAGTGGACTTTATCCTACATCCAAGACATTATTACCTGATTCTGATCACCCCTAACCTTGCCAAGCCCTCAGGCATGTGCAGTATTCAGATAACTTTATATTAATCTTTAATCATTGTGTATGACATTGCGCTAAGTATCATATCAATCAGGAACATTGTTTTCTTCTTAAAACAGACTGGCAACCCCTCCAGGGCAGAGATGTAAGGTCTCACACTCTTTTACCCTCTGTGTTTAATTTTAATTTTACAAGTTCTAAACGTCTGTAACACACAACCCCTGTCTTCTATCTTCTCTAACACTGCGTACCTATTAACCGTCATAACGCATTTTTGCTGATTGTTATCTGCCTTCCTCACCACACTGGGAACATCGTGAGTGCTGAGAGTATGTCTGTTTTACTCCTGTCGACCTAACCCGTGGCCCGTACCCTACGCAAAGCTCATGTACATTTGTAAATGCTCTTGAAGAATTTTAAGCTGAGTTGCAAACCTAGGCAAATATGTACAACAGAATGGAATCAAGGATCAAGCATAGTATGACTGAAGTTTTCAAAACATACAGGAGGAAGGGCTTGATTCTGAGATGCTCAGGTAGTGGGAGGGCTAAGCCTGGCCTGAGATGTAAAGATCCTGCCGCACGAAGGCAGGTGCTGGGGTCTCTGGCAACACACACAGGGGTGGGGCCCTGAGGTGCCAGCAGCCCAAGGTAAGGGAGCCAGTGCTTTGCCTGGATCCCCATACCCACCTCCTCACCACTCCGAGTATTTTGAACTTTGTACTCAAGGGGTTAACATTTAACACATTATATTTGTTTAAATCTCAGCTCTTGAGTACTTGAATGAAGAACAGGCGATCTATGGTTATTTACATGTGGGCCCTTGACAGTCATTTTCTTAAAAGCATCACTTCTCAGAAGACAACTGCCAGTGCCTGCTGTCAACACTAAAATCCGAGCTTTCAGGTAAAAATGATAATTTGGGGAAACTTCTATCAGCCACCACTGTCTTCACAGCTTCTAATACTCAGACTCATCTGATGAGACCTTCGGGGATATTCACAGTCAACAGACATGATGCTAAATCTAGATTTGCCACCAACTGTCTATAAAACCTCTGCTAATCTTTTCCTCTCTCTGGCTCTCATATTCTAAACTTCAAAAAACTGAAATAGGATAAAGGGTGTTTGAGGTCATTTCCAGCTCCTCCATTTGCCTCCACTCCTGTCTTCTCTCTTTTCTTAGTTTCTACTTTCCTCTTAGATTTCATTTTTTTCTGTTTTTAAAAAATTAATTGAATTATAAATAATTTGTAATGTTGTGTTAATTTATGCTGTGCAGCAAAGTGACTCAGTTATATATGCATTCTTTGTTCTAGTCTTTTCCACGACTGTCTATCCCAGGACACTGGATACAGCTATACGTAAGACCTTGTTGTCTATCCATCCTAGGTATAAGAGCTTGCATCTACCAACCCCAAACTCCCATCCTCTCTGGTTTCATGGCTTCTAAGAAAGAAGCAAGGACATCCACCACCGGGGTAAAGAGAGACCCCGAAGCTGTTAGATGAGAACCACGCCTCCCCTTCTGATCACAGGACTCTGTGCCATCAGAGACTGAGGGCTTCTGCCACATCACCACAGCCTCATGTTGTCATGGTCACACATGGAAGGCACTTTCCTTCACTCCTGAAATAGAACTCAGGCCCTGTGTGCAGGTTCGTGCTCAGCCCTGTCTGCCCCTTGCCCGTTGCCTTGAGGATAGAGGGACATGTTGGTTGAAGGGAGGATGCAACCAGCCTGCTGCTGTCTCCCGGTCCAGTGGGCCAAGGACCCTACAGCCGTCCCGAGGTGTAGTTTGAGAGGAGTGGCCAGGTGAGAAAAGCAAGCATCCTGCTGGGAAGAAGCCTCCCATTCAAGATGCTGGGGACCCCTGCCTCTGGGGGCCAAGCTGGGCCTCCCCAGCAAGGTCAGTTTTGCCAACACTTGTCTTTTGCTGTGGTTGAATTCCATTTGCGTGTGTGTAAGAGAAATAAATACTGAGGAGAGATAGGAGGAAGATATTCTTGCTTGCTTATCTCTTTGGTTGATTTTCTGCCCCCCCCCCCAAAAAAAAAGCCCTCTGTTTTAATGTCTGGTCTGTTTAAAACTATCTGATTAAGTCTCCAAAGAGCCAGGGCACTGTTGGCAGTGTCCAGAGTTTTCTGTCTCCTCCTTTTTCCTTTATGGTCTGCAGAATGGACAGATGCAAAGAAGAAGGGATCTCACCTTACCGTAGATATGTTTGCACCCTCATGCCTGGATGTGGGGCGGAAGGAAGTGGGCAGTGGGGGGCGGGTGGGGGTGGAGCGCTTCCCAGACACAGGACTGTTATTGCGCTCGACATAACAAACTATCATCTTGAAATGAGCCCTCCAATTGAGTTTTGCTGTAAACACTGATACTCCCTCCGCTGGGCTCTTCTGTTCTTAGGGAGCTCATGTATATTTCACTATGTGTCCTCCCCACTATTACACTCATACATCAAAGGATCTGAGGACAAGGAGCCTGATTTTGAAAACATTATTCTTTTAAAGATTGATCCTCTAGTCTTGACCACCTCCTTCGCTGGAAGGGAGAGCATCTCCATACATTATTTTAATGCGTTCTATGCAAAAGAAGCTTTCTCACCTCTCCTCCCCAAACTTTTCTGCAAGTATAATTAGGCAGGACTCTTGATTTCTTTTTCTTTTTCTCCCCCCATCCGTGCATACTTCGGCGCCTTCACAAATGGCACAAGAATGTAAAATCGCAAGGGTAGGTGGGCGTTAGAAAATCTGAGAGCTTCAGTGGAACCTTTGAGGATGCTCAATGTAAGGGGCATGGGGTCCCCTTTGGCTGCAAGAAGGGACACTAACGAGAATACGTTTCTTAGGAATGGTGTAAAGACGATTTTTAGAGGAGGTCCTTCAGTCCGGCCTGAGCTCAGTGTAATCCCCAGGGTGGTGCTGGGGGCCCTGGCTCTGCGCTCACAACCCCATCAGGATGCAGCAAAGCCCTCACCCCAGACCCTACCGCCCCTTGCGCTCAGCCCACCCAGCTGTCCTGCTGGATTCTCCCACTCTGACCACAGCCTGGGAAAAGGGGGTCCGTGGTCCCCCCGGAGCTGTCCCTGCCTCGGGTCTCCTGGGTCCTTGTGCATGAATGGAGGAAGAGAGAACACGAACTGCCTGCAGAGTCTTCTCTCTTCTCTACCCTGAAGGGCGGCTCCACTGCTGCCAACAGGCCCGAGGAGTCCCCAGAATATTTCAGCTGCAATTACTAGCATCTAAGAAGACAGGGCCTTAGAGTTGAACGGGTCCTTTGGCAGTTGAGGGTTTCCATCTCAAGGGGGCAGGTATAGCTCTTGGCCTGGATGGTTCTGCCTTGCCTGCTTTCCTGCTCTGCATCTCTTCCTCTCAGCGGTGTGGCCTCCTGGCCCCTCTTGGACTTTCACATGTCACTGGCACCAGGGCTGTTTGCCGCATCCCCAGAGGCAGCACCATACCCCTGCTCGGCTGCTACTGCCCTGACCATCCGGCCTGGTTCCGAGCTGGAGTTGGCTCAGCAGCTGCACCGCTGGCACCCTTTCTGAGACCCGACATGGTTGGCTGTAATCCATCCATCAAGGGAGTTTTGTTATTCAGTCGCTCAGTCGTGTCCAGCTCTTTGCAACTCCATGAACTGCAGCACACCAGGCTTCCTGGTCCATCACCAACTCCCGGAGCTTGCTCAAACTCATGTCCAGATCGAGCCAGTGATGCCATCCAGCCATCTTGTCCTCTGTCGTCCCCTTCTAGACGTCCACTGGGCTCCTTGCACCGCCTAGCATCCTTCGAGGACCTGTCTGGGTTTTAGGGATCCTGCTGCCCTCCTGTTTTACCTGAGTCACTCTCCCAGCTCACGTGGTGAGACCTGCCCATCCAGAGAGCAACCAGGCCAGTGGGCAGGTCCATCCTTCCTCCCCTTCCTGGCCGCTCAGTCTGTAAGAGACCAGCAGAGCTAGCACAGATGGCTCCGTTCTACAAAAACGGAGAGAAAAACAACCAAGAGCCTTCTCCGCTGGGGCCCTAGCTCCTCCCAGGGGCGCTTTCCACCTCTTCTGTCTCCTTTAAGTCCGGCAGCAAGACAGTCTCCAGTGTCAGCAAAAAAAACCCCAAAAAACGGAAGGTATATTGCACGCTCATGAAAGGTCTTCAGAGCAGGTTCTCCGGCTCTAGAAGATTCTCTGTGTCCTTCGTTCCAGCCCCGCTGGGAAGTACGTCTGCATTCGCACTTGCTTTAATAGGATTTGAACGATGACTCTGGGTCCCATTTATATGCTATAAGGTTTTCATCAGCTTCATGCTCAAAAAAGGTCATTTACAGAGTGGTTTGTGATCATTAATACAAGACAGATCTTCAAAGCGGTTTCTGAGTTGGGGGAAAAAAAATTCCTGGATGTTTTTTGTCAAACTGGTTACTGTGAACAGGATTTGATCACTTGAATGTGTCAGTTGTTGACCGGCCCTGGGAAATACTGCTTTCAAATCCTAAAAAAAAAAAACAAAAAACGAACCCGCCCCCCTCCCCGCCCCGTTTCCTAAAGTCCCTCATCTGGAGGCCTTTTGGGGGCCTGGGGCAAAGAGAAGAGGTGTCCCTGGTCCCAGGGAGCAGAGGACAGGCAGCGAGCAGCCCTGGAGAGCGTGGGGGGGGCGGGGAACAGGGATCAGGAGAGCAGGGGCTGCTGGAGCGGCCCCTCCCTGCGCCCCGTCTCAGCTCACTCGTGGAGTGCTGGCTCCACCCTGTGGCCAGTTGTGGGCACTGCGCCTCACCCACAGGCTTCCGGGCTGAGAGCTGAGGTCGAGGTGGGTGCAGATAACCTTCCTGCCTCCGAGGAGAGGCCTGGGTGGCAGGCTGACCCACAAGAAGGGCAAGGTCCCCTTTGTCCCATGGCCGCAATGACATAGGCAGCATGGCTGTGGCAGGGCAGAGGACCCAAATGCCTCTATGACCACACAGCCTGTCGTGGGGCAGGCAGAGGATGTAGGAAAGATTTTATTCATCATACTCCAGAGACATTCCTGAAACTTACTATGTGCCGACAGCACAATGTGGGGCAAAGCAGACGGGGGTCCGTATTCCATCCCCAAGGTAGACGGTCGCCAAGACCCCCACCTAACCTGCGGGATGTGTCCACAGGGACAAGAACAGGAGGAAAATGAAACCCGGGCGGTGGGGGGATGGCCAGGGGTCAGAGGTGATGGGCACTCCTGAGGCCCCACCTGGAGGTGGACAGGATGCTCTGTCTATACCACCGCTCACCAAGGACGGGATCACATGCAGGCAAGTGACGGGCTGGGAGGGCCCACCCACAAGCATCCTGGCGGTCCTTCCCCTGGGCAGGAAAGCAATCCCACAGCTGGTGAACACACTGGGACTCTCAACCACAGCCACCTCCTGAATGCAGACATGTCCTCTGAACGCTCAAAACAATAGCACTGGAAAGAGCCTTTGAGGGAAAATAAAAATACCAATGCCAGGCCTGGCCCTGCCACACTGTTTACAGCAGAGACACCAAGGGCCAGATTCTGAGACTTGATTGAGATTCTTGTTAGTTGAAGGGACCAAACTCAGAGCCTGCTTTGGGTCTGGCAGTGTTTCCACTGCTGCTGCTGCTGAGTCGCTCAGTCCTGCCCAACTGTTTGTGACCCCATGGACTGTACCCCGCCAGGCTCCTCTGTCCATAGGATTCTCCAGGCAAGAATACTGGAGTGGGTTGCCATTTCCTCCTCCAGGGGATCCTCCCAACACAGGGATCGAGCTCTTATCTCCTCCATCTCCTGCATTGTGGGTGGATTCTTTACCCACTGAGATATCAGGGAAGCCCAGTTCTGGTTTCCGATGGCAGAGCCGTGTGGAACCAGCAAGAAGGGAGTCACTGTGCATCTCCGTGCAAGCTGTCAGGACACCCCTGGCCCTTCATCCATCAGGTGAGGCTCCATCTCCAGCTCTGGGTACCCCCATCCTCGTAGAGCTGCATGCAGATAATATAGGTGGAGGCTACCCGAAAAGAAAAACCACCAAACAAATAAAGTAAAAAAAAAAATTGCTAAAAGAAGTGATTGCATTTGATTCTATCAGTTCTTACTCTTTCCTCTGTTGCTCGTTTATGGCATAACGTGCTTGAGAGACTGCGGCGCACGTCCATATGGACGTGCTTACCCATACCCATAACGATCTTCTGAAGTATGTATAAGTGGTGCCATTTAACAGGAATCTGAGGCTCACAGAACTGAAGCTCAGGGATCTACAGCAGGAAGGGAGACCTTGAACTTGAACAGGCCCATCTGGATTCAGACGCCAGACTCCTCCCATAAATCACCGCTCACTTTTCTTCAGTGATCACACATTCTCATCTATGTGGGAGGACACCTTAAGATTGGAATGAGGAACTCCTAAATCTTGGAGCTCTCAGACCTGACTCTGACTGAACCCTGGAAAGAGCTCAAGGCCAGGAGAATTGCAACTCCTTTATCGAGTGGAACAAACTGCAGACGGAAGGGAAACTTAGAGATGTACTAGTTTTTCTTATGTTGCTGCTAAGTCGCTTCAGTCGTGTCCAACTCTGTGTGACCCCATGGACGGCAGCCCACCAGGCTCCCCCATCCCTGGGATTCTCCAGGCAAGAACAAAGGAGTGGGTTGCCATTTCCTTCTCCAATGCATGAAATGAAAAGTGAAAGTGAAGTCGCTCAGCCGTGTCCGACTCTTCGAGACCCCATGGACTGCAACCCACCAGGCTCCTCCATCTATGGGATTTTCCAGGCAAAAGTACTGGAGTGGGGTGCCATCGCCTTCTCCTTTTCTTATGTTACCAAGGAGCAAAGTAAGACGTATGGAGGAGGAGGGATTTGAAAGGTCGTGCAAACACATTTCTGTGCTCGAGGGCACCTTGCAGAGCCGCCAGTGGAGAACGGGCCACCTGGAGCCTCCTCCCGCCTCTGTCACTGCCCTGTCGTCTGCCCTGTGGCCTCTTGACCCCCAGGACCAGTGCGCCACCCCTGACCCCTGTGTGGCTCACACCCACGTCCACCCATTTCCAGAGTGACACGCTGTCCAGGCTGCTTTGCGAAAATGCTCCTGATACATTCAGACAAAACTCCGCCCTCTCTGTTTCATGCTCCACAGAGAGGCTTGAAGGATGGCTATCTCTGAGGGTAGATTTATAGGTAATTGCTATTCTTATCTTCTATATTACTCACTATTTTCACTTTTAACAAAGAAAATATATTTCTTTTCTAAACATGAAATAATACACCCTTTTAAAGCCCTTTCTCAGCACACCGTCACAACTAAAATTAATCTAGTAAGTTTATTTAAAGTATCCAATACAGATGTAGACAGACTGTTCTGGTTCCAGACTCAGCCTGATAGCCTAGCTTAGTTCCTAAAGTCAGAGTCTGTACCTCTGAAGTGGATTTAAGACATTCTGGCTTCCTGGGGACAGATTTAGACTCAGGGCTAAGGGACGGAGTGGGTACAGGGAGGTGAGGAAGCCCTTGAACTCTGCTCAGATAATTTTTCCCTAAATTGCCAATAAATGATTCAGTTCAGTTCAATTCAGTTTAGTCGCTCCGTCGTGTCTGACTCTTTGTGACCCCGTGGACTGCAGCATGCCAGGCATCCCTGTCCATCACCAATTCCCAGAGCTTACTCAAACTCATCATGTCCATTGAGTCGGTGATGCCATCCAACCATCTTATCCTCTGTCGTCCCCTTTTCCTCCTGCCTTCAATTTTTCCCAGCATCAGGGTCTTTTCAAATGAGTCAGCTCTTTGCATCAGGTAGCCAAAGTATTAGAGTTTCAGCTCCAACATCAGTCCTTCCAATGAACGTTCAGGACTGATTTCCTTTAGGGTGGACTGGTTGGATCCTCTTTCAGTCCAAGGAACTCTCAAGAGTCTTCTCCAACACCACAGTTCAAAAGCATCAGTTCTTTGGCACTCAGCTTTCTTTATAGTCCAACTCTCACATCCATACATGACTATTGGAAAAACCACAGCTTTGACTAGATGGACCTTAGTTGGCAAAGTAATGTCTCTGCTTTTGAATATGTTGTTTAGGCGACAAGCGACTTTGGAGTTGAACGATCCATCTTTCTCAGGATGTCAGGAGTGAACTACTGCTTCCTACTTGTCTCCACACACAGGCACTGTCTTCTTCTTTACCAGCTGAGCCACCAGGGAAGCCCGTGGGTGCAGTATCAGATCAGATCAGATCAGACCAGTCGCTCAGTCGTGTCCGACTCTTTGCAACCCCATGAACCACAGCACGCCAGGCTTCCCTGTCCATCACCAACTCCCGGAGTTCACTCAGACTCACGTCCATCCAGTCAGTGATGCCATCCAGCCATCTCATCCTCTGTCGTCCCCTTCTCCTCTTGCCCCCAATCCCTCCCAGCATCAGAGTCTTTTCCAAAGAGTCAACCCTTCACATGAGGTGGCCAAAGTACTGGAGTTTCAGCTTCAGCATCATTCCTTCCAAAGAAATCCCAGGGCTGATCTCCTTCAGAATGGCCTGGTTGGATCTCCTTGCAGTCCAAGGGACTCTCAAGAGTCTTCTCCAACACCACAGTTCAAAAGCATCAATTCTTTGGCACTCAGCTTTCTTTATAGTCCAACTCTCACATCCATACATGACTATTGGAAAAACCACAGCTTTGACTAGATGGACCTTAGTTGGCAAAGTAATGTCTCTGCTTTTTAATATGCTATCTAGGTTGGTCATAACTTTTCTTCCAAGGAGTAAGCGTCTTTTAATTTCATGGCTGCAGTCACCATCTGCAGTGATTTTGGAGCCCTTCCCTTAATACACCTGAACCAAAAAATCCATATTATTTGGGTTTTTATTTACATACAGGAAACGCACAGCAGCGGCAATCCTGTTCCAGGTCTGAACGGCAAAAACACAAGCCGGCACTCAGGCCATTTCTTCATCATGTCTGTTCTCTCTGTCTTTCCCAACTCGGGTTCTGGTTTCTGATAAATTCATGCTCTGAACTACCTGCACGAACAGCCAATACGCTGCCCCATGTCCTGTGAGTTCACATGTTCTTAGAGGGACCTGGAAGGATAACTCGTCTCAAAGGAGCTATGCTAGCGAGGAAAAATTTAGGTCCCTGACATTTTGCACAGACAGGCTTCTTGACGAGCATTGAAGGTATGTATGTGTGAATGAACAGACCTGGTTTGCGCCTTTCTGTGTTCCGCCAGCCCAGATTCTTCACAGACCCATTTGCCTACGCTGGTGTCAGAACCACTGAGGTTCAGGAACCCTCGAATAAACACACAGCATGTGAAGAGGTGGGCAGCCTCGGCCATCAACCTTTGCGCAGGGCACTGGCTTCAGCTTGCTGCTGCTACTCCTGCTAAGTTGCTTCAATCGTGTCCGACTCTGTGCGACCCCAGAGACGGCAGCCCACCAGGCTCTGCCGTCCCTGGGATTCTCCAGGCAAGAATACTGGAGTGGATTGCCACTTAGTCCACAATAAAAGACAGAGGAGACAATCAGAATGAGGAGACAATTATTTACCTCATCATAATGTATTAATCATATAATTTGGAGCGAGAGGGATCAGAGAATTTTTAAGACCATCAGATCCAACTTCTTAAACTTATGCTGCTTAGTCACTCAGTCATGTCCGGCTCTTTGTGACCCCATGGACTGCAGCCCTCCAGGCTCCTCTGTCCACGGGATTCTGAAGGCAAGAGTACTGGAGTGGGTTGTCATTCCCTTCTCCAGGGGATCTTTCCGACCCAAGGATTGAACCCTTGTCTCCTGCACGGCAGGCAGATTCTTTACCTGCTGAGCCACCAGGGAAGCCCCTTAAACTTACAGAAGAAACACAAAACTGGAATTTACTGAGATAGTGTAACCGAGCAGGATACCACGGAGCCTTCTGGAGACCGGCCTTCCCTCACATGCTCTGCTTCAGGGCCTCTCTACAGCACCTAGATAACAGTACTCGATGTACATTTCCCGAGTTGTTTTTGCAGATGTAGAAAGAAACCTCCCCCACCAAAAGGAAGCTGTTAACTACTTGATGACCATGAGCACGTAGCCCCAGGTTCCTGGAGCCTACTGACTGATAGGTTAACCCCTGTGACAGCTCCCTGGTTCCCCACCACCAGCCAATCAGAGAAATTGTGCACAAACTGATCACAGACCCTGCGACACCTCCTCCCTCACCTGGCTTTTAGAAATGCTTTGCTGGCCTTTCGGGAGCTCAGGGCTTTTCAGGGCATGAACCACACTAAGTGCCCTGCAATGAACCTTTCTCTGCTCGAAACTATTGTTCGGGTTTGTTTGGCCCCACTCTGCGTCAGGCACACGGACTTGTGCTAACAATGGTAGTTTGGGAACAGAACTGAGCCTTGAAAAGACCCTGAGCTTTAGAGCCTGATAAACGCACATTTGAGTTGGATCTGCCGTGTGTAGCAGGGAGGCCAACGTGGGCAGGTGTTTAAGTCCACAAAGCCTCAGCCTCCTGATCCCCAAGACAGCATCGCACTACCAGCCCACCAGTGACTGCAAGCAAGGGACAGCAGATGTGAAACACTTCACACTGTACCCTCACACACAACAGGCACCTTAATTTTTGAAAAAGTGACAGAACCTGAACTAGATGATCCCTCATGGTTTAGGACCATTTCCTCACCCAGAGGCAGAATTACCTGCAGGAAACTTTTCAAGGACTCCTATGCTGTCCCTTCCCATTCCTGAAAGAGTCGGGGTGCTGCAGCACCACAGCTGGGGTGCAGGGCGAGTGGAGGCGTGTGCATGCTTGAGCCCAGTGTAAACACCGAGAGGAAGCATACAAGAGAGTCAGACTAAGGACTGCCAGCAGGAAGTGTGCCCGAGTGCAGGCATGTGTGAGTGAGGTTCAGAAGGGGACCGTTGGTGCCACCTGAACCCCACGTCCTTCCCTATGGGCAGGAGCGAGTTTCTGCAGCCCTGGGTACCACACGCACACACAGACAGAGGAGACAAAGGCTTCCCTCCTGACTCTTCACTCCCTGTGATAAACGCCATCCAAGAACAGCCCTCTCCCGCATAGCCCAATGTGACAGCCGGCTCAGAGGAGAAAGGAGCCCCAGGGGGGTGCTGGCATCATCAGAGCTGATGTGGGCTCCAACTGGGAGAAGAGGAAAGTCTACTCTCTCTCGGGATGAGCAAATGCCAGTCCCAGCTCTGTGCTCAACTCCACTTCTGACAAGGAGTGGGGTCTGTTTAGTTGGTGTCCTTAGAACATATTAACAATAAATAAAGCTTCAATAAATATGCAAAGCGAAAACTAATTTAAATTGACATTTGTGTCGGGTGGGGTGAGAGAGAGTCCTTTACACCATAAAGTGATTTAGGATATATTACCTCGGGCATCTGCATTACAAATTTACCTCTCATTACAGCTATGTTAACGGGAAAAGGCAGCTTCTCAACAACATTGGAGGCAGGGTTTATTAGCATAAATTTGCATAATAATTAGCTCTGCAGCAAGCAAAGCCTGGTGTGTCTTTCAAACATGCAACTTTCAATGTCAATTTTCTGTATTTCCCTGCTTGCCCCTGTTGGTCTAACTCTCCTGGAACCCCTGGCCCTGCTTTTACCAGTTGCTAAATTCTCTCCTACTGGTGTCTTTGGGCTCACGTTTTTACAACCTCTACCCTGCTCCCCTGTGGAGAAAGTGAAGGCAGGTATCCACCTGGGAACATGGGAGACTATAAGTCCAGCTTGAGGTTTCACTGTGTGTGGTCAGAGGGACAAGTTTACACACCCTCCACACTCAGGTGTCAAACCCAGAGGGGAGAACAGCAGTGTGGCTAAGTCCTAAGGAGGATATAACCCTAAGCAACAGTTGATTTTGGAATGCATAAATCCATGTTGTTTACCAGCGGTTTCCTTTGTAATTATGTTGTGTCTAAGCTAATATTGTAATTATCTCCCATTGCCGGGGCTCCTGCTGCCTGGGTGGTCAGGGCAGGCAGCTGTAAGCAGGAGGAGGGAACCCCGTGCAAGGTGATGTGAAGGATATGTGGGCTGAGGATCGACTGATGTTGACTGGACTCTGTCAGGACCACGATGGGGGCAGGGGAGGTCACACCTTGAGCTTCCTGATGTTTCTGCAAACTTTGAGGCAGACACCAAGCCCCTGAGATGCACAGTACCCTCTCCAGGTAAAGCAGGCTCCTCCCCACCCATCAAGGTGAATGTGGAAGCTCACCCAGAAAGGGGCTAAGGAAAGGGAGCCTGGGTCTGCAGTGAGCACCGTCTCCAAAGGCCAAATGACGGGAGTGTTTGTGCACGTACCCCAGACACGTCTCATTCGTGCTGGAGTGTGTGAAGCACTGAGATAGGCGGCACATTCACAGTCGCTCAGATCTCACCAAGGGGCCCGGCTTGGCCCCACCCGAGCAGTGAGGTGGATGAGGACAACCAAAGGTTTTTCTGCTTGTCGGTTTTTAATATTTATTTATCTGGCTGCTCCAGGTCTTAATTGTGGCATGCGGGATCTTTGATCTTAGTTGCGCCATGCGGGCTACAGTTCCCTGACTGGGGATTGGACACATGCTGCTTGCCTTGGGAGCATGGAGTCTTAGCCACTGGACTAGGGACGTTCCTGGACAATTAAGGGAGATGGGTTAAGTAAAGCTCAGACATCTGGACAACTCCACTCAGCCAGAAAAATTCATGTGTACGTATGTACAAACACATGTAAATACTTGTACTGTGTATTCGGTAAAAGACTTAGCCATGATCCCCTCTCATGAGTGAATGAGGATACAAATGTGATTTGCTGCAAGTTTACTATTTCTGAAACCCCTTTTGAAAATCCTCTTATTGTCCCAAGACTTTAGCATTATGTGTTACATATTTCGATGTGTAAACGAGACTTAAAGACCTTTCTGATCCCCAAACACATGCTCTTTCAAGGCAATAGAGGGGCTTAAAGACAAAACGTGGGCCCCAGAATCAACAGGTGCTGTGCACCACGGCCCTGTCCTGTCTTATGGACAGGTCAAAAACTGCTTCCTCGAATGTGGAAAGTGGCCCACAGTGAGATGCTGTCGCACCCACCGCTCTTCATCCCCATCCTTGTTCATCCAGTGATGGGGAGGGCGCCGCCTCTCTTATAATTTTCTAAACGTTTGGACTCTTCTCCAGAAAAACGCGCCAATCAACATTCACTCAAAATTCTGAAGACTTAGCATCCATGGGCCTCCTGTAAAACCCTCTCTCCCTAAGATCTTGCAAATCCTAGAGCAAATCGTCCTGAAAGAGCCCAATCCTCTCATTGCATAAATGGGAAACGGGCTCAGAAAGGATAAAACGCTTGTCCAAAGTCGTCAAGTAGGTAAGTAGTTAAGTAGAGATGATGAATCCAGTACAGCCCTGTGATCCCCCTCCCTCTGTTCCTGGAAGAGTGTTACGTGCTGACCCACGGCTCTCAAACCTGAACAGGCAAAACAAGTACTGCAGTAGGGAGATGAAAGCCTCCTGATGTGTGTATGGATGGCCGGGAGTGCGACTACTAAGGGGTGAGGGTTTCTGCAATGGTAACAAAACTGGTCTAAATTAACGGATGATGATGACGTACAACCTCGTATGTGCCAAACCCAGGGGATCATACACTTCAGAGGCACACATTCCGTGGTATGTGAATTACACCTTAATTTTTAAAAATCTACTATGATAATCATTCAAAATGTTAGTAAGGAACTTTGTACTTAAGGAAATAAGTGAGAGATGAAATATTTAAAATAAGTCAAAGGTAATGGCAGCATAATCCCCTGTGAGATTTAGGGAGGGGTAAAAGCATTTAGAAGGAGAAAACAGAGAAGAGAGTATGGCTAGTGACACTCCAGAGCTTCTCACACGTCACAGCTATGGGGTATTACCCAAAAGTTCGACTCATTCTCATCCTCGCCCCACTGGCCTCTAGGGGCTGGCTGAAGTCAGTCTATAGGGCACGAGCTGCATTGTGGAACTGCCGTACTGTCACCCATCCGAAAATCATCTTCACCGCCTATTAGAGAAGAGTTGCTTCTGGGCACAGCCCTAGTCTAAGGAGAGGGGCGGTACAGTCTGCATGGAGCCACCTGACAATTCTCCATCACGGGACAACCGCTGACACGGCCTCCCCACCAGCAAACATCTGGGTCCTCAGGACCAGAGAGTGAGTTACAGAGACAGGAGAGATACTGACTGAGGTTCGTGATACAGACTTTGCTGATCTGGTGTGTCTCAGATGGGAGAACAGAGCTCGACGCAGGGTTTGTGCAAAGATGGTTCCTTATGGAAGTGACCCTGGCAGGGGTGAGTGGTGGAAGGGGAAACAGCCAGTACAGAGGAGAGAGCTTGAGTGAGCTGAGGAACAGGTGAGTTCAACGCTGCAGTGCCCTTCTAAGGAGCCCTGTAACTATACAGCCGGGTTACCTGCCCGAGGGTAGAGAGGGAAGACACACTGTCCCCTCCGCTTCCGCCCCTGCCAGGTGGCACCATGGCGTGTTAATGGTCTCACACGCAGGTTAATTAATGCCTGAGCACCTAGCAGCTTCCTGCAGGCACCTGCCAAGCCCTGGGGCAGAGGAGCCAGGTGCGGCAGAGATGAGGCGTTCCCTGTTGACATCTGCGTGAAGTTCCTCACCCCTGCACTGCCCAGAGTAAAAGTTGGGCAGAAAGGATGAGAGCGGGGACATAGCCAGTGTGAGATACGGTACATTCTAGTAGTCCCTGGGGACCGAGGAAAAGCAATGTCAAGGGACAGCATTACTAGCAAGGTTCCCACGGTGGAGATGCAAAACCTCACAGGAGCCGAAGGCTGTGAGAGGTGTTCCAGCTGCATTCAGCGTTTGACCCTCAAGGCAGGTTGGTACCTCTCCTGCCATTTATACAACCACTCACAGAATCCAGAGGCCATGAAGGTGGGGGTGATGTGAACCCCATTTATCTGCGTCCTCGGCGGGCGTATCAGCACCGTGCCGGCCACAGAGCAGGCTCTCAGCCAGGGCCTCGTGAGTGTGGAGTCAAACATCGTGAGCGAAATAAACACCTTCTGGTCTTGACACTCTCACCCTCAACAATGCTATGGCCAGTCAAGTACAAACAGCCAAACAATTATAGACATCATCTCGTTGAAAAGCCACTGAATCCCTTAAAGGAAGAGCAATGACTTATCACATCTGTTTTATAAATATATAAACAGCTTACGACAGTGGCCCAAGGTCACACGGATTGTATATTGCACAGCCAGAATTCAAAGCCAGCTTGACTTATTCCAAAACATACATTCTTAAACACGAATCCACCCTCCACCCCGAGCCATCCATCCTCTACACGAATGACTCCGGTAATGGGAATCTCATTCATTATTTGCTGAGAGAGCTTGTTCAATCTTTAGAGAGCCCTTGGGGCCATACAGAATGAATCAATCCACATTTCTTTCTCTCAGTATGCAAATCTACTTGGAACATCTATATCTTTCTAGAATTCACTTCAAATCATAATCTTTCATTTTTCTAAGACCACTGAGTGAAAGAGCTGCTTGACCTCCGTGACTCTGGCCTCTGATCTTATATGAGGGAACCGTGCATATTGTTTGAACTGAACTAAGAAACCAGGTCCCAGGTTTTCTTTTTCAGATGCTGGTATAATGGCGGCCCTTCTCTGCGCTCTTGGCTTCCCTGATAGCTCACTTGGTAAAGAATCCGCCTGCAGTGCAGGAGACCCCAGTTCAATTCCTGTGTAGGGAAGATCCCCTGGAGAAGGGAAAGGCTACCCATTCTGGTATTCTGGCCTGGAGAATTCCAGGGACCGTACAGTCCATAGGGTGGCAAAGAGTCAGACACGACTGAGCGACTTTTACCCTGTACTCTGGCCAGTAGGAGGCGCAGTTCTTATAACTCTTAGACATATTTCATGATGTTGATCTGTTATATCCTGTGCATTCCAGCTCCCTTTCAGGTGGAGAAAAAGCTGATGGGAGCACATAGAGCCTCTTAGCATGAGATTTTAGAGGAACTTTAGCTCAGAAAGATGGAAGCTGAGACCTGGGAGCAAGGAGGGGAGGGGGAATAATACCCAAGAGGTAGTCCAGACCCATGATGCCCAGATCTCATAGTCCAGACCCATGATGCCCAGAACTCTGATGAAGCCAACAAGATGGATGGTTCACAGATGCTGAGGGACAGGACATCGCTGCTGGCGCTAATCTAATTTGCTACTTTACTTTCACAAGAATATGAGTAGCCATGAGTTTGGTCATGTCCATGGTTATACCTCATTACCAATCCCTTTGCAATACATGCTTCTCAGCACTAAAAATGCTTAAAATAGGTGAAAAGAGAGCCATCTTTCAGGCCATTTAAAAATTGTCCACAGCGAGTCGCAAAGGTGAACAGTCATTCGCAGAACCCGGCCATCCGTGTGCGCTCTTTTTTTCTCAGGCATCCCCGGCTGCTGAGGAAATGGCGTCTGCTCTTCAGGACCCCAGAGTCAGAGCAGAAGGGAGAGAGTGTGTGGAGCAGATGTCCACCTCTCTCATGCCCCCACTTCCTTCAGCCTCAGCTGCATTTTCTCAGACAGAAAGGCTGAGTGTGGACTCTCTCTCTTGAAGTAGCTGCAAGGATGCAGAATACTGGCGTGAATAGATATCAGAGGTGACTGCGGGATCGATGTTTCTGTGGCATCGTCAGGACTGGTTTGGAAATCTGCTAGACTTGCACAGTGGTCTGTCATCACTGGGTCGTAGAGAAGCCAAGTTTCTCCAGGGAGAGAGAGAGGTTCCTTGGATCTCAGAGCCTTCCCCTTAATAAAGACACAGACAGGGATAAGGCCATGTAACAGGTGAATCCCTTCATCCTTCCTGCGTCTCTCTAAAGGAAGGACGACATTTCCCCACTGGAGGGACTAGAGAAAGCTGTGGGCTGGTGCTGAACTGTGTGGGAGGTTCAGACGCTATATGGAAGGCCTCTATTTGCTGCGGGCCTTTCTGCTCCGAGGCTGGATATCCCTGTTTGCACGTACAAGCCGCTTTATTGATGCCTCACACCAGAGGCCCACAAAGAAGGTTTGGCCTAGAAAAACCGTGACCCTGTCTGGGGACTCAGAGCATGTAATCTGGACAAGGAGATTGTTTAGGGCAAGCCAGGACACCAGGATGCCCCCTGCTACCCCGGGCCTGAGGCATTCTCTCCCTCGGACAGAGCTGGGCCTGCACAAAGCGTGGACCCTTCCAGAGCCAGGAAGAGCAGACAGCAACCAAACCTTTCTTCCAAATCCCAATTTTTCAGTAGTTCTTCTATTTCTTCAGTTTTTTGAATTATAAAGTTATGCATGTTCATTGAAGTATGTTGAAAAGTATAAAACATCTAATGTCAAATCCATAGTCTCTGCCTCTCTCATCTCCCTAGATTTTAGAATTTTAGAAACACAGGGTGCAATCTTCCATAATTTACTCCTGCATGTCTAAATGTATATCAAATCTGTGAAACTTTCTTTTCTATAAACAGGTTAATGGAATATGTAATATTTTAAACTTTACTTACTTAGCAGTTTGTAGATTCCCTTTCAAGTGAATGCATGCAAATATTTGGTGAACAATTAGGTGCTTCTAATTGTACATTTACCATTCCAAATATTTGCCACCATCCCTGACTCCAAATATATTTCCACCTGAAAGACTGAGGTTTTCAAGGAAAGCGTCGTTTCTAGGATGAATTATTGAGCTCTCCACTTCCCTGTGCTATGTGGACCTCTAGGCTACACCCTCACTGGCTCACCCTTGTAACCCATGTGAGAATGCAGGCTACCACCATCATCACCATCATCACCACCACCATCGCATCATCACCACCGTCACCATTATCACCATCATACCCTCATCACCACCACCACGATTATCGTCACCACCATCATCATCACAATATCACCACCATCATATCCTCAGCACCTTCACCATCATCACCAATATATCATCATCACCATCATCATATCATCACCACCATCATATCATCACCACCATCTTCACCACCATCACCATCACCACATCATCACCGTTACATCACCATATCATTATCATCACCATCATCACCACCATCACCACCAGCCTCACCGTCATGATCAGCTCTCAGGGTGGATTAGACTTGATGAAACCTATTTCCTGACTCATAATTCTTCAGGTTCTGGCCCAAAGTTTACCTGGTTGTCCCTCAAGCAGATGAAAGCCAAACAAAGGAGCTTTCAGTTCTTATACCAGCTCTGATCAGTTACCAGTGGCAGTACATGTAAAAGGTAGTGTGGGGAAATAACTTGGTGATCAACCAGTGACGGTCACTGCTGGACTGAAGTTAGCACGTGTGATTTACTTTGCTCTTTCCTGTCAACCTACCTACAGCAGGCGGTTGAGGCATTTTTCCTTGAAGGAAAACGCAAGGATTTGCATTTTTGTTAAAGGATTCTGCAACAGACAGAATTCCTAGGTTATGGATGGCTAGAGCTAGTTTCTTTCTGAGTCCTGGGTTCCCTCGTGTGAAACTGGGGAAATCCACGAAGCCATTTTCAAAGCTTCTTAAATAGCCCTGTGAGCTGTTTAAAGATCCTAATCTGTGCGGGTATCAGGAAGGCTGGGAACCTCTAGGGATGTTTGGAGGCAATCTTGTGCCCCGTCCACCCTGAGGAAAAGACTCCGGGACTTTTCCTGGGACCTGGGAAGATAAACACGAGGAATGAGGTTCAAGCTTTGCTGGTCTGCCTCCAGTTTCCTTGGGGACTTGGTATGATACCTTGGGCAATTAAAAAGTAGAAAACAGTCCAAAATCAAAAGCAGAATAATGTAAGAGCCCTGCAGAATGGTATCTGCAAAGTTGGATTCTGTGTGATTTAACAACTGAAATGTGAAATTATATAATCAATAGAGGGAAATGTCGGAGTGAGTCTTTCTGAACTAGGACTGGGAAGAATTTCCTGAATTTCTATAAATAACTTCAAAGGCAAAAAGCACAAGGAAAATGTGATGACTCTGAGTATGTCAGAAGATTTTCTGTTCAATGAAAGAAACACATTTGGTATGTGGTTTAAACACAGTTGATTTATTGGGGGAAAATGTTTGCAATGTATAAAACACCAAGGAATAACACTTTGTTTCTGCAAAGAAATTCTTCAGATCACCCAGAAAGAAAAAAAGAAAAGAATCTTAATGGAGTATAGGCAAAAAGTTATGAATGGACAGTTTAAAGAAGAAACTCAAATGGTGGTCAGTCACTGGAAGACACCCATATCTCACTGGTGATCAAATAAATGCAGATTAAAATAAGAAGGTGAAATCAGATCACTTTACACATCAGATCAGATCAGATCAGTCGCTCAGTCGTGTCCGACTCTTTGCGACCCCATGAATCGCAGCATGCCAGGCCTCCCTGTCCACCACCAACTCCTGGAGTTCACTGAGACTCACGTCCATCGAGTCAGTGATGCCATCCAGCCATCTCATCCTCTGTTGTCCCCTTCTCCTCCTGCCCCCAATCCCTCCCAGCATCAGAGTCTTTTCCAATGAGTCAACTCTTCACATGAGGTGGCCAAAGTACTGGAGTTTCAGCTTTAGCATCATTCCTTCCAAAGAAATCCCAGGGCTGGTCTCCTTCAGAATGGACTTTACACATAACTGACTGCTAAAGGTTGGACAGGTAGAGATATAAATGGTTGTAGGGGAACAGGCAGTCTGGACAGGGATCAAGTCGCACTTAGATTAAGGAAGGAGTATAATTTAATATATAGCCCTTTGACATGGCATTTTCACTGCTGGGTCTGTGTCAGCCCCCAGTTATTATCGGGTCCTTAAGAGACATTGGCAAGGATGTGCCCTGGAGGACTGTTCCCATGAAGGAGCCTGAAAATGTTTAAATTGTACATAACCTGGTTGATGGGAAGGCCACAGGCGGTGAGCACACAGGTGGAGACCCTGCAGGGATGAGAAGTAACAGACTCGGTGCACAGAGCAATGCAAACAACCTCAGCACCAGGGCGGGTGCTGGACAGGAGCAACGAGGGATTAAATCACTGACTTAAAGGGACAACAACCCACTCTGCACACAGTTTACAGCGCATGCGTGATCACAGCAGTAACAAGGCCCACTGCCCGCGTGCCGTGACATTAAGGTCCTGTGCAAACCAGCAAGGACAACCTGCCGCAAAGAGGGCGTAAGACCCACTCCCTGGCCTGTGCCAAGGAAAATAGAAACAAAGTGAAAGCCTGTGGGATTTGGCAGCTGAGAGTCTTTCACTGATCCTGTCGAGGCCCCTGGCTCCTCTTCAGTGCCGAGAAGGAAGTGCCCTGGAAGTCACATCCCCACTAACATGCCCCGGTCCCCTGAGCCTTTCTCCTCTCTCAGAACTGCACTGGCGCTGTTCAAACACCAGAGGGCGCTCGCTGCCCGTAGATTTTTAATAATCCTGGTGGTCCCATTAAACTGGAGGCAGAAAACTAGAATCTCTCCTTGGAGGCTGACCCCATCACAACGCCCCCATGGCCTCCATTCCATGCTCTTAATCCTCTGCGTGAGAAATCGGGAGCACAGGTACTGCAGGGTTATGGAGACAGGTTTTAAAGAAATCCAGAGAGAAACAGCCTCTTCCTGGGGGGACCTGCAGCCCTGGGTTCCTCAAATGGGCACTTTCTGTCCTCCCTGGGGTCCATCCTTCCCCACCAGTGCCCTCTTTACCCATGCACACAGCCCCCACCCTTCCTCATCCAGTTTTCCTGAATTAGATCCTTCCCCCAGGAAGACATCGCTGTTGGCAAGTGTATTATGTCACAGCACATACTATGGTACACACTTTGTGCCAGCAGCAAGCCAAGGGAGGCATGTTTCGGCTTCACGGTAGGAAGGGTGACCCCTTAGAGCCCATCGCCCGTCCCCAGCTCCAGCTCTGGCCCTGCAGAGCGCACGGCCCACCTCCTCCAGTCTGGCCGTCCCCTGGTCTGGAGGAGGCCCCCTCTTACCCTGGGCAGTCAGTGCAGCTGGCGAGAGCACAGCCACAGCATCCTGGAAGGGAGTGTTCTGAGATCGGGGAGACGGCCTGTGCTCATCCCCAGTGATTATTAGCTGTCGCGATGGCTGAGAAGAGGCCTCTCTCGTGCAGAGAGTGACATTCCCTTCATCACTGAGGAGAATAGGTCAAAGGGATGGGGAGACAGAGGCCTGTTCAGGCCACTGGGCCGCAGGGATCCAGTAGTGTCTGGAGCCAGGAATTCACCTCTGAATCTGTTCAGCCATTGAGCCCATAAATTCACATTTAAAAAAGCTGGATTGAGTTCAGTGGTATCTTTGCCACCTGTAATAAAAAGTGACCTGCACTACTAACAGAACAGACATCTCAGGTTCTAGGAATTCTGGAGCATATTAGCATGAACCTGCTCTTGTTATGGGGGAAGATGAGATCATAAACTAAGGGGAGGCCCAGGCAGCTGCCTGGAGCCCCAGGAAGAGGCTGGAGGTCTGCATAGACTGGGAGGGTTTGAGGGGGCTGACCCTGGGTGCAGGCAGGGCTCCCCCTCTTATTGTGCAGGGATGAAGGAGGGGCTGATGAGCTCAGTAGACTTCCCAATCTTAAAGGATTCCTCCTTTCTCTGAACTGCTATTGTGTAAAGAAGTCATTTGGCAATTAATCTTACACAGCCCTGTGACATCTTTTCTATTGTTGTCTGGAACTGTTATTTTAATCTTTGTTCCTAATTAACTTTTTCATGTCCCTGCCTCCTCTCCCTAACTAGATGGCAAATTCTTTGAGAGCAGAGACCTGTCTTGGTTATTTTCAACCAGCAGGAAGATCAGATTCCACACTGTGTCCAACCACAGAAGAGACCTAGAGAGAAGGTCTTATTATTTTGCTAAGTGTCATTATTATTCTCATTTTATAGACAAAGAAAGTAGCTGCTGCTGCTGCTGCTAAGTTGCATCAGTCGTGTCCAGCTCTGTGCAACCCCATCAACAGCAGCCCACCAGGCTCTGCCATCCCTGGGATTCTCCAGGCAAGAACACTGGAGTGGGTTGCCATTTCCTTCTCCAATGCTTGAAAGTGAAAAGGGAAAGTGAAGTCACTCAGTCATGTCCAACTCTTCGCGACCCCATGGACTGTAGCCCACCAGGCTCCTCCATCCATGGGATTTTTCAGGCAAGAGTTCTGGAGTGGGGTGCCATTTCCTTCTCCAAGGAAAGTAGCTAACGGAGGAGAGCAATTCATCTAAAACAAACGACTAGTAAGTCGCAGAACCAGGACTCACACCTGGGTGGTTCTGCTCCAGAGCCTGGCAAGCTGAAAAGCACATGCAAAGCACTCAATAGACAGCCTTCATGTCCCATCATTCTTAGACATTAATGTTTTCAGATGCATAATGAAAAACTGATGAAGATCGGGACTTCCCTGGTGGTCCAGTGGTGAAGAATCCACTTGCCAACACAGGGGACATGGGCGTGACCCTGGTCTGGGAGGATCCACATGCCACAGAACAACGAAGCCCATGTTGCCACAGCTACTGAGCCCGCACCCTAGAGCCCGTTCTCCACAAAAAGAGAAGCCACCTCAGGGAGAAGCCCGCACACCGCAACTGGAGAAAGTCTGAGTGCAGCAATGAAGATCCAGCACAGCCAAAAATAAGCAAATAAGAACAATTGTTAAATTTGATGAGCATCAATTTTTAAATTCAAGTTTTGGTTTCCCATAAACTGGTCTTAAGCTATGGCTAAGAGACTCAGTTTAGACACAGAGAACTTCATATCTGGGAGGCAAATATTGACCCAGGCATTGCTAGAGAACATCTGGCTTTGAAAACCTGAGGCACCCTGTTCACCATTAAGATGAGATCAAAGGAGATTAGGCTCCACTTGGAAGCAGGTGTGGGGTGGGCAGAATATCGTCGTGGAAGGACAGTGGGGAGTCTAAGGCGAGGAGGGGGTTGCTACTTGGCTTGGAAGCAGGAAGCATAGGTCCTGATCCCAGCTCTCCTGCTCAGCCTCACCTGCTTCCACAGAATCTCACATGGTGAGGGTGAGTCACCTCATCCGTCAGTGTTTATTTATTTTTTTTTACTATATTTCTTTTTAAATTAATTTATTTTAATTGGAGGCCAAACACGACTCTCATATCTTCTACCTAAAACACTGTCCTTTTAAATTAGAACTCAAACAGTAATTCAGGCCCTAGTGAGTCTTTAGCATATCATTCAACACCGACCTACTAAAGAATCATTTTTATAAATGGTGACATCAAAAGCCTCCATCATGGGACGTCCCTGGTGGTCCAGTGGCTAAGACTCCGAGTTCCCAGTGCAGAGGGTCGGGTTCAATCCCTGGTTGAGGAACTAGATCCCACATGCTGCCACTAAGACCCAGAGCAGATAAATACATGAATATTGTAAAAACCTCCCGTGATATCATTTCTGGGCTCAAAGCCCACCGTGCGTTCACTACTGAGGAAGAAAGATTAAAGCACACAGTGTGTCATCAAGGATGCAAACAGCTTGTTTCTACCCACGTTGCCCGTGTTATCTCATTACCTTCCTTCACCTAAAGGCTAATTAAACAGACTCCTTGTTATTGAATGTTTATGTTCAGCCCTCCTTAGAAAGCCCGCTCCCCTCATGCCATTGTCTATTGAAATCTATCCATCCCTTCATTTGCTCTAGCAACCAAAAGCATTTCATGGGCACCTACTATGTGCCAGGCGTTGGGCTGCAGAGCAGGGCTATTAATCTGCCTTCATGAAGTTTTCATTACCTCCCACATAAAATACCTTCCCTTCTCTGTACTGCCCACGTTCTAGGCTGCTCTGCATTCTCCCTGGCTGAACAACTGCCGTTCCCCACCGACACTAAAGCTCTTGAGATTAGGGACGGGGTTTCCTTTATCCAAAGAGTTCCTTTTAATACCCAGCACAAAAGCAGACACACTCTTTGTTAAGCTAGTTTGGAAGAACTCTCAATCCATTCGGCCAGACAAACCATCTCCAGAAATTAACTAGTCACACAGTGAATGCAGTCTACTTTGCTCCACTGACATACTCACATGATAAAAGTTCCAAAACATATGTTATTGATGAGTAGAAAAAAGAGCCATATGTAATAGTTACGTAAAGTAGAAAAAAAAATCTGTATCTAAAAGAGGGAAAGATCCATGGACATCTCAAAGAATTGATAGGATGTGAGCAAAGACATAAGCAGTATTCCAAACTGGGAAGGGAGAAGAAAAAAGAGATGCATTGGGGTCTGTTTGGATCTAGAGGACCGAGAGCAAATTGCACGTCCAGTGTCAACGCGCCCTTGGAAGCTGGTTGCACGAGCCGCATTGTCTAACATGTGGGTTCATCTAATATCTAACTCAGATCCTTACTGCTGATGTCGATGTCTCGTTTCTTTTTAGAAAACAGAGGACAGTGAATGACGCCCCTCAATGCACTTGAGAAGACGATGTAAAACAGTGCTACAGAAAGGCTTTTAATAACCTATTTCAGATATGCAGATACAAAGGTGATAATTCAAGTGCAGCTTTAAGATTTTTCAAATACCTGACTTCATCTGCCTCGCTCTGATGGTTTCTATGAACACGTTTTCATTTTCTAAATCTGGAATTGGTAGAATCTACCTATTTGAAAAGAGATGTTACAGACAAACTCTTTTCTGTGTTTGAGGTGTAATTATTGTTCTCCCATTTTAAAAGCCTACCATACAGTGGGATGCAGTTTTTCCTTTTCAGCTGTGCAAGGGACATCGATTTTCTCATGTCTTTTTCCCTCTCTGAGCTTCCTATGATCTGGACAATATTATAAACAGGAAAAGAAATGCAGATGAACTCAATTTCCAGTTTGAAATAAAAAGTCAATTTATTGTCTAGTACAGATGTTCCTCTTACCCCATCTCCTTCTTGCCGCCCAAGGACCTGTGCTTCCCTTTTCGCTTGGAAGGAGTATTCTCGCCGGCCCTGTGTTCCTTCCACCCTACCCCTCACTCCGTCTGTCTGTAATCGGGCCACAATCCTCTTTTGTTGCCTTATGCTGTTGAAGTGTTACCCGAATATATTGTGATGAGCTATATCTTCGTCATTTTTAAGCTTACTTCTGAAGGCTGCGTGAACCCTCAAGCCTAAGTATACACCTGACCTTGCCTCAAATGAGATTGCACTCAGAGTCAGACATCAAAAACGTTAGCGCTGAAAGGTACGATGCAGAGCATCTAGTTCAAGCTCATAATTTAACGGAGGATGAACTTATGACCCAAAGAGGGTGAGTGAGTGCAGAAAGGTCACGCACTGGTTAGCAGGGAGCTCAGGCCAGCACTGAGACGCTGCTCGGATTTCTGTTTTGACATTTTTGTTTCAAACATTCTCCAAGTCATGCTTTTTAAAACAGCCATCTCCAGGAAAATGTTAATATATATTTCAAATGAAGAGAAGAAAAATGTTCTGGGCCAAAAAAGAACTTATAAAACGCTGGTTTAACCCAGCACTTTACAAATTTTTTAATGGGTTTATTTACTGCCAGGTTTCACAGAGGATTTAAAATGCTCTTTTTTTGCAAGTTCCCAAGAGAGAGAGATTCGTTGTACACAATTTGGCCAACCTACTTGATGACAGACCAAAGTTAAAATTGTGAGCCTCTGTTACCACCTCGTGCACCAGGGAACAGAGTTTGAGAAACGTCTCCTTCTACCAGAATACTGTATAAGTAGGGTTTGACAGACTGATGTCACAGGCTCCTTCCCACACCTACTATCTAGGTAATCCTGCACCTACAGATTCTGTTCCGTGAACCTGAGCTCTCATTTGTAAAATGGGAACTCACTTACCTTACTAGATTTTAGGAAATGGTTTAGGTCAGTGAAATGTGTAAACTATAATTATCAAATTGGATTTGCAACACCTTTCAAAGTACTTACGATACAGAATAACAAAATCAATATATGAGAAAATGTATGTGAAGATAAGAATGAGAAATAACTCAGGAGATAAAAATGGACGGGGGAGCCCGGTGGGCTGCTGTCTATCGGGTAGCACAGAGTCGGACACGACTGAAGTGACTCAGCAGCACTCTAGTATCCTTGCCTTTGAAATACCATGGAGAGAGGAGCCTGGTTCATGGGGCTCCCAGGGAGTGGAACAGGACTTAGTGACCAACCAGCAACAATACCTGCACAATTCAAACATTTAGATGATATCGACATCTACAGTACAATACAATACATCTACAATACAATAAAGGCTGTTGCTCCACCATTAGGAGATAACGGTTGTTAATCATTTAGAGACTGTACTTTGAGCCTTTGTGTTTATACATGAATAGAGTTTGATCCACCCTTATGGCAGAAAGCAAAGAGGAACTAAAGAACCTCTTGATGAAGGTGAAAGAAGAGAGTGAAAAAGTTGGCTTTTTTTTTTTTTATTTTGGATATTAATTCTTTTTTTTTTTCTAATTTTATTTTATTTTTAAACTTTACATAATTGTATTAGTTTTGCCAAATATCAAAATGAATCCACCACAGGTATACATGTGTTCCCCATCCTGAACCCTCCTCCCTCCTCCCTCTGCATAACATCCCTCTGGGTCGTCCCAGTGCACCAGCCCCAAGCATCCAGCATCGTGCATCGAACCTGGACTGGCAACTCGTTTCCTACATGATATTTTACATGTTTCATTGCCATTCTCCCAAATCTTCCCACCCTCTCCCTCTCCCACAGAGTCCATAAGACTGTTCTATACATCAGTGTCTCTTTTGCTGTCTCGTACACCGGGTTATTGTTACCATCTTTCTAAATTTCATATATATGCGTTAGTATACTGTATTTATGTTTTTCCTTCTGGCTTACTTCACTCTGTA
>NW_011494777.1:3325879-3326266 GCF_000754665.1 Bison bison bison | reverse complement strand
TCTCCATAGTGGCTGTACTAGTTTGCATTCCCACCAACAGTGTAAGAGGGTTGGCTTAAAACTCAACATTCAAAATACTAAGATCATGGCATCCAGTCCCATCACTTCATGGCAGATAGATGGGGAAACAATGGAAACAGTGACAAACTTTATTTTGAGGGGCTCCATAATCACTGTAGGTGGTGACTGCAACCATGAAATTAAAAGACGCTTACTCCTTGGAAGAAAAGCTATGACCAACCTAGATAGCATATTAAAAAGCAGAGACATTACTTTGCCAACAAAGGTTCGTCTAGTCAAGGCTATGGTTTTTCCAGTGGTCATGTATGGATGTGAGAGTTGGACTGTGAAGAAAGCTGGGAACCAAAGAATTGATGCTTTTGCACT
>NW_011494777.1:3307612-3325266 GCF_000754665.1 Bison bison bison | reverse complement strand
GACTCGATAGACATGGGTTTGGGTGGACTCCGGGAGTTGGTGATGGACAGGGAGGCCTGGCATGCTGCGTTTCATGGGGTCGCAAAGAGTTGGACACGACTGAGTGACTGATCTGAACTGATAAACAATTCTTCCTGCAATTGGAGTGATTTTTTTCTTTCATTTTAATTATAATTGGACTTCCCTGGTGGCTCAGATGGTAAAGAATCTGCCTGCAGTGCAGGAGACCCGGGTTCAGTCCCTGGGTTGGGAAGATCCCCTGGAGAAGGAGTGACTATCCACTCCAGAGTTCTTGCCTGGAGCATCCCATGGACAATGGAGCCTGGCAGGCTACAGTCCATGGGGTTGCAAGAGTCAAACACAACTGAGCAACTAACGCTTTTACTTTCTTAGTTATAATTACAAAAAATAAATACACTTTGTATCACCTCAGTGGCTATGCTGTAAATAAATATTACATCACTGTCTGCATGTAGAATCATATTGGAACCAAGTAGAACTTCTTCAGCTATCGAGGCTAATGTGAAAAGAGGCAGATGTACAAAGATTCATTAAAGGCCAGGTGGTACAGAGGAGACTAACACTGAAAAAAAGGTTATATTTGGCAAAACTAATACAATATTGTAAAGTTTAAAAATAAAATAAAATTAAAAAATAAATAAATAAATAAAATATTGTATTAAAAAAAAAACAAACCAAGAGGGAAGAAAGGTGGAAAAGAGAGGCATCACATACTTAAACACGGGATTGCTGCTGCTGCTAAGTCACTTCAGTCGTGTCCGACTCTGTGTGACCCCATAGATGTCAGCCCATGAGGCTCCCCTCTCCCTCGGATTCTCCAGGCTAGAACACTGGAGTGGGTTGCCATTTCCTTCTCCAATGCATGAAAGTGAAAAGTGAGAGTGAAGTTGCTCAGTCGTGTCCGACTCTTCGCGACCCCATGGACTGCAGCCTACCAGGCTCCTCCGCCCATGGGATTTTCCAGGCAAGAGTACTGGAGTGGGTTGCCATTGCCTTCTCCAAAAACAGGATTAAGACAGGAGGATTAAGACAGGAGAACCCTACATACTCTGTGCTACTTGAGGTCAACTGCATATTCACATCATGAGCAAAGATTATGAGAACAAAGTGACATCTCAGTCACATTAACTTGGCTCCATTTTTATTTTGTAGCTTTGTTTGTATATATTCTTATTTACTTATTTATGGTATTTAAAAGCTATGGCATACAGTATGCCTAATTTTATATTATATATTTAAAAAATGAACATGCCAACACTCACTTTTCAGAAAGGAAAACATACTAAAACACGCACATATTTTTAATGAAAGTTAAACAACAGATAACACTATATATCTGGCAAACACCTGGAATGCAGGTATCTACATACCTCCTCAGAGTGACCCAGATGCTCTTGACCATCATTTGAGTGAAGTGTACAATTACCAACTCTTATAAAACAGAGATGATAGGAGGTCAAGTCCCCATGTTTGAATATATACAGCAGAACTACTATCATTTTATCCCAGAAACATTTTAAAGCAAGTGATATCAATCAACCAACACAACAGTAAAAAAAAAAAATCTCTGAAAGTTCCCATAAGAAAGCTGATATCAAGTAATGTGGATGCTGGGTGAACCTATTGATATAGACGGATTGCCAAACGTATCACGATGTAATGGAATGATTTGACCCACTATGTAGAATGGTTGAATCTAAGCCAATTAAATTTTGAAGGACAAATGCCAAAAAAGAAAATGAAAGCTGATCTTGAGCCCTTTTTTCTGGTAGCAGTAAGCAAGTAGGACCGATTGCCTGCTGAGATCATCGCTGCTACATGATGAGTGCAGATAGAGAGAGCGCACTGGGAAACATGTCCAGCAGGCAGGTCTTACACCCAGAGGGGTTCCCAGTAAATCCTGAGCAATGAAAATGTTCTAACAGTGGACTCATCTCCCAAAGTGATTTATTTGAAGGGAATAAATACCTGGAGAGAGAGCTATATTATTTTTGTAAGTAAAATGATAAGGGCTGATCCTATGCTCATTATCAAATTTAAACTGCTTTAGGGCTAAGCACTAACTGTATTAATTAATGAATTAAGACATTGGCAGATATTGACCCATCACTGCAGGTGACAGCATCATTCTCTACCCTAAAGGCAAAACACACATCGTCTCACCAGTCTCTCCTCTGAGGACACATACCCCAGCATACCTACTGCAAATCATCATGAGTCAAGTCCTTCTTGCTGGGTTTATTTATTTATTTATTGGCCACATCCTAAAACATGCTGGATCCTATTTCCCTGACCAGGGACTGAACTCACGCCCCTTGGATTGGAAGGTGAAGTCTTAACCACTGGTTCACCGGGGAAGCCCTTCCTTGCTGTTTTTGAACAAGCATTTGGTGAGGTTTCCTCTTAAACAAAATCTAAAACCTTAACTTTGATAATCTTGTAAAGAATAGGTACCTGTAGCCATGACATCATAGGATAAGGAGAAACAAGAAAGAATTTCTAGAGGAAATTACAAATTATCCAATTGCCATTCAGGAGTGGATGCGCTGCCCTTGACGTGGTGAGGAATGGAGGAAAGAGCCCTGTGGTCAGAGCTTGGACACAGCCTCACAGCAAGTCTGAAACACTAATGTGAGCAGTGTTATCTACAGCAAGGGAGCAGAGAGGTGTGGGTAGGCTGCAGCCATGCTGCTCGCACACCCCAAACTCAGCCCGTCCAAACAGGAGCCCTGCATCTTCCTCTTCTAAGTCAGGCTCTTCTCCCCATTTCCTATTCTCTGCAACCCCTATGCCTGAGCCACACTTAGCTCCTTTCTTCCCCCTGAAACCATATCAACAAGTCTTATCCCTTCTGCTCATTACTGCCTTGGGAGTCACTTTCCATAGTTCAGATTCTCATCTTACTCCACCTGAGTTAATAAGATTATTATTCTAGGTATCTGTTCCTCCTTGACCTGTTCACCACAACCCCAACACGACCCTTAAAAGTCCATCTGATGGCGACGTTCTAACTGAGATCCTTGAATGGATCCCACCATCTTCATCCAGCATCCGGCCCTTCAGGTCCTCTAAAAGGCATTTCAAGTTGCTCACCCTCCTGCGATTTTCAGGCTGTTATTCTTCCATGTCCATCGGGACTAGGAGGCCTTAGAAATAGTCACAGACACTGCCCACAAGTCTCTTGGGCTTTCCCGTGTTTCTGTACTTTTACAAATGAAGCTCTTTCAGCCTGAAATACATATCTTCACCCCTGGTAGCTCCCTCCTGCATAGCTGAGTGTGCTTGCACACACGTTATACACACGCTGCATCTTTCAGCTCACATCCCACGTGAGTCACGACCTCCTGCCTTCCCCAGCCCCACACAGTCAGGAATTCCTCTGTCTATACTTCTAATTTTTATTTTACTTTTCTCAAACACAATCCTCAGCATATAACTTTAAGTCATTTGAGGGCAGGGATTGAATTTTGCTATCTTTACATGCTCAGATTCTAAAATCATTACAATGGATCATCTTTGGCATGTCCCATTCAACAACAATCCTTTTCTTTCTGGGATGGACCCTCAGAGCTCAGAAACATAGTCATGGCTTATTGCCCACACTAAGTATACTCTATGACTCTGCCACCTGGCCATGGTTAGTTTGCACCAGGGTGGGTCTTTAATACAAGTGAACAAAATGGAAACCTCCCCTAAAATTTCAGAACTGAGGATTGCAGAGAATGTGAGTCATTCTGAAATAAAACTCGAGTCATCAACTATCTGTTCTTCTCATGTGGAGGAGATTAGTCTACAATGCAGGATTAAAAAGAAATCCAACATGCAGAAAGTAATTAAGGAAAGAGAAGGTGAAAGGTCAAGAGAGCAGGAAAAGGGGGATGAGGGAGAGGAGTGGAGGGAGAGGGGTGTGGGTGGGGGTGGAAGGAGAGAGCTGAGTTCTCTGAATTCTAGTAGCACCTGAGTCCCTAATGCCACTTACCTCTGAGGTTAAATTCACACTTCCCCATCCCATAGTTTGGTTATAAGAGATATCCAGTATTCTTCCAATAAATCACACTATTTTTCCAAGCTAATTTGAATTGGATTCTGTAACTTACAACCAAAACTCTTTGATGTATACATACTAACTAGTGATCATAATTTATTACCTGATTCATGGGGTTGCAAAGAGTCGGACACGACTGAGCGACTGAACTGAACTGAACTGATGTATCCAGCACAGTATTAGATAATGTATGATTAGGATATATTTGATTTTCATAATGATCTATGAGATTGCTATGTCTCATATTATATATATATATATATAATAATGATTCTGAGATTATTCTCAGAAATGATCAACCTGAATTCAAGTCCAAGTCTGTCTAACTCAAAAGCCAGTGAGAAATGTGCATGTTTTAAATATAGCTCTTTTGGGAAAATAAGAGTTTTTATTTTTTTAATTTACTGGGGTATAGTTGACTTATAATACTGTGTTAGTTTCTGCTGTTCAGCAAAGTGAATCAGTTATACATATACGTATATCTCCCCTTCTTTAGATTCTTTTCCCATATAGATCATTAAATATAGTTTTAAAAACTACAGATTTACTGGATCAGAGGGATAATTTCCAAGGAAAGTGGTAAATGGATGCTGAGTAGGGTCTTTCAGGCAAAAGTTAGGAATCTGCACTTAACTTTCTTGACAGCAGTCAGTATTCTTGAACGTGGTGCCAAAGAAGGACTCAAGGCAAAGGCTATCCCGACATTAGCATCAGTAAATCCAATTCATTTAAAAAAACAGAATAAACGAATCTTCATTTTTTCTAAAAATAAATATAAAATCAAGTCAAAGTCAAGAACATGAGTGGAAGAATAAGTGTGCTGGCTGCCAGATGGTCTTCACTTCTGCAGTTGTGAACTGAGATAAAAGTTACGAGCCCTGATGTGTCGAGGTATTGGATTCATTTTTATTTAGAATAACATTATTCTACTTCTCTGGATCTGGGATAAACTGTTTCTGAAAAAATACAGGTGTTGCTATAATTACCTACACGGACTGAGTGATGCGAGAACAGCTGTTAATTACTTTGCCTTTGAGGCTTTCAGATCAAAGTTTCTTTAAACGTGGAAGTGGGGCTTGTTTCCATCAAGGGGGCCAGTCACAGGAAAACGCTAAGCACAGAACACCAGGCAACAGCAAATGCACTCGGCTCAAGTTCATCTGCTTACGGGCCAAATGTGTTAGACGAGGTTTAGGATGCTGGAAATACTGGAATAAAAATCCACAAAACTAGATACTAGTTTGAAGTCTGCAACAGGTGATTATGCCCCTGAAAAGCTCGAGACTACTTTTCTGGTCTCTGAAAATCACTCCCCTCTGCTGGCCCTTGCAATGTCTTTGCTCTATGACCTGTGGCAGGTGACACAGAACTCTACTGGTACTTCTACAGATGGACATTTCTCAGAAGCATTTTTTTTTCTCAGAAGCATATTTTGAGGTGTTTATCTTGTTAGTAATGATGTTCTGCTCCTTCTATGGTGATGCAAGGGTCTGGGTGAATGCTCAGATCATAAGATCCAAGGATGATTCTTCATTTAACCAAATAGCAGGAGACCAACATGGTACTCAATTACAACATATTAGGTGAATCAATGTCTGGAATGAACTATACGCTTACATATTCAAACACCTGCCTTAAAGTTCTCTCAAGATACTGGAAATGAGTTAGTAACAGCAGGGTCTTGAAGCGTGGATCTAGCAGATGTTTGAGCTTGGGAAGGAGATTTCATGAAAACATAAATACGAAAGATAATCCTGGGATGTCACATTATGTTTTTACCTTAGTGACACTAGGCATTCACATACTACCAGGCTTGTGCAAATATTTCTTCATCTGGTTGCTGGCATGTAGTACAAAGCTCATAGGATGCATTATATTCCCAAGGGAAAACCAACATTGTCATTAGATACTGGTGATCTCCACGTGCTGCTGTGTGGAGGTTCAAATTGCCACCTTGCTTATCCATCTGTTCCACTGGGGCCAGACAGCATCTCATCTCACTGAATCAATACGTAATGAGTGGTCTACATTTCCTCCTCTAGACAGTAAGATGTTTCCTGGCCACACATCCCCATAAAGCAGCCACTTTTTGCCAAATCTGTTGAGAGTAAGACAAATTTTTTTTTTTAATGTAAGTGCTCCCTGAAACTGGACATCTCTTCCTGGCCAGGGGAACAGGGCAGAAGAAAGACCATGGGAACAAAGAAGATAGAGAGGAGGGGTGAGATCATGTCAGAAGTGGATTATGGGGAGGACTGAGGGGAATACTTGTGATGTTTATATCATTAGTGTCTTGCAAAATTCCTAATAACAAGTACGTATTTTTAAGGGAGGGAGCAAATGAGTGAACACTTACGTGGTAAGTGGAAGGGCTTGATAGCATCAAAGGAGAGTTCAGAAAAGTCCATCTTATTAATATTTATGCATCTGACCTTGTTCTGAGTCTCCTACAGTAGAAATAAGTTCAGCATTTACTTCTCAGATCCCAGGGAGAGGATATAATTTTTCTGGCATTCACTTTGTAACTACTGATTGATTCAGTGGCCTTGAATTACAACCAAAACAGCTAAGCCATTCCGTCAAGGCTCAGAGAACTGTTCAGAGCATGAGAAAGACTCAAATATGCATGGTGTAGAGAAGTCCATGCTCAATGACTAAGCAGATTTTGATTTGACCATCCAAGGCTAAGTGTCTGTACAGATGGAAAGTCTGAAATCTCTCTGAATAAGAGAGGGTTATGGCCCATGTGCTCTGGAGTAGCAGGGGTAGAGCCCCATGTGCCATACCAAGTTCTCAGCACAGAGCCAACACCCGCTGTCCAGGGAGCAGAAGAGAGAATAATCAGTGGCCACTGGGAAGAGTGACCCGTGAAGGTGCCTTAATCCCTGTAGTGAACGTCTCAGGCTTGGATACAAAAATAAGGGCACCATGCAATTGATTTCTGTATCTAAAATGAATAATAAACCACAGCGGTACTGCATTCCCATAGTGATGTGGGCATGCCTCTTTTGAGATAATTATTTTAACCTCTGTCTTTGTTCAGGCTTATATTAGATAATCATGGAACTACAGTTTTACTATATATTCTACTTTGATCAAACTTTACATGTCTATTGTGTATCACACAAAGGACTTGGGGGAAACTGGAAGCATCTTCAATTTCCTTCATTTAATGAAGCAAAAACCAAGTCACCAATTCACCTTGTGTTTTGAGACTGAGTCAAGAACAAAATCTAGGATGTGTCTCCACCTAAAAATGGCCCTCTCCACACCAGGAAACCTAAAGGCTAACTACGTTAACAATGCCCTGCTTCAGTTTCCAGATTTTCAGCCAACTTTGTGAAAGTGGGAATCAAAGGAAGAGAGCCAGGAAAGGAGGTGTGGATTAGAAATGAAATGAAATGTGATGGGGAGAAATTATAAGGTGAAAAAGCCCTTTGTTCATACAATGGAACATAATTTTGTGGTAGACATTTTTTTAAGCTTGTATTGTATCACACAGTGTTCCTTTGCAAGATTCTGTGTGTTGTGTTAAAATGAATTTCATTTTGTCCCAATCAATGAATCTCCCCACTTGCTATTACCTACAGCCCTTCCTAGCAGCCAGGGTTCTGGCTTCACTCCAACACCAGGCTGGCATTATAGTAAGTAAAGTTTCTGGCTGTCCAACTGTTCAATCGAGGTAGCTGGAAATGTCACCTACACCCAGATACTTTTAAAATTCCTTTATTTTCTCTTTCTCTCTCCCCATGCTCTGAAATTACCTCCAGCTTATTTGTCTGGCTAGAGGTTAATGGAACACTAATGATGTTAATGAGCCTTTCGCAGTGCAAGTTTTTTCAAGAAAGAGATATAATAGCTGTTTTCCTTCCCTTTTAATCTTTTTCATCATTCAAGAGTTACAGGCTGAGACAATTAGCAACTTGGGCAGCTCTGCCTCCCTGCTCAGTCGCAGCCCAGTGGGGCAAAAAGCAGGAAGCCATTAGACAGCTTCGCATGTCCACAGGTGAGATCTGGGGATGGAAGCAATATACTGCTTCTTGCCAGAAGGCATAATGCTATTTAGGGAGAAAGGAGGGAAATTAGCAATCTGTTGATGAAGCTTTTCCATGGCAGGCAGGCAGCAGGAGCTGTCCAAAGTACTGAAGAATCATCATAAATTCTTCCCCTTTCCCTTCATTAGACTGAGGGCTGGGGCTGCCTGAGAGCCAAAAACTTTGAGGAGCTCAGAGTCTAGTTCTTCAAAGCATCCAAATGTTTAGTTACTTAGAGTAAACTCACCCTAACCTCAGAGGATTTTGAAAAAGAAGGACATTTCTATAAAACAAGTTCTTGAGCAATACTTTACAATTTCTCGGATGTTTGTCCATGTGGTGGTGGTCTGATATTCTGTCTCTCTGTGCTTTGGAAAGTATACATCCAAGATGCATATGGTAATTAAAACATGCTCTCAGCGTGCTGCTAAGATGGAGAAGCACTGAAAGTAAAGCAAGTCTAAGATCTGAACTCATCTCCATTCTGACTCAGCTGGTGCTAGATTTTATTTCTGGTGAAAGGGCCCTATAAATGCCTTCAGCAAATGCTTCAGGAAGACATTCAGAGCATTCAGGGGAGAGGGCTGAAGTATGTGACATTTCACTTTTCTTCAGCTTGTTGATTTCTTTTGTATCTAAAAGTGGATTTTAATTAAATGGATCATGGTTCACAACCAAGATATAGAGAAAAATATTAAAGTTCCAATTCAAAGTCAGGATCTGTGGGCATAGCTTTTCTATAAAGGTCATTCCCAGTCAGAACTCAGCCATTAATTCCAGCTAACCCAAGATGTCATGAAAAGCAAAATGTGAACAAACTATATGCTATAGATGTATAGTAGGTTGTGGGGCACATTAAGAATTTTCTATGTATCCTTGGAATTTATGGTTTTAGAGATATGCCTGGAAAAACAAAGATTTGTTGTCCATCTACTGTGCTGTGATGTACTCAGTTACTCAGTCATGTCTGACTCTTTTCAACCCCATGGACTGTAGCCTGCCGAGCTCCTCTCTCCATGGGATTCTCCAGGTAAGAATACTGAAGTGGGTTGCCATGCCTTCCTCCAGGAGATCTTCCCAACCCAGGAATTGAACCAAGGTCTCCGGCATTACAGGCAGATTCTTTACCATCTGAGCCACCAGGGAAGCCCCAAAATAAAGGAATGCATAGCCTCTCCCTTCCTCAGGGGATCTTCCTGATCCAGGAATTGAACCAGGGTCTCTGGCATTGCAGGCGGATTCTTTACCAGCTGAGCTACCAGGGAAGCCTGTCCATCCACTATATGTGGTCAATCAACTTTATGCTTGGTGAGGTGGTAACTAAAAATGAAATAGAAGGCCTGGAGCTAAAATAAAGTGGAAACTATGTATCTGAAATAATCAAGAAAGCAATTAATTGTGTAACTGTGGTGCTGACTAAAAGCATAAATCAAGGCAGATAATTTTTATTCAGACCAAGTGTAGCTGGAAAAGACCCTGAATGCTGGGAAAGATTGAAGGCAGGAGGAGAAGGGGATGACAGAGGACGAGATGGTTGGCGGGCATCACCGACTCAATGGACATGAGTTTGAGCAAGCTCTGGGAGATGGTGAAGGACAGGGAAGCCTGGCTTGATGCAGTCAACAGGGACACAAAGAGTCGGACATGACTGAGTAACTGAACAATAACAATTGCCAAGGGCTTTATAGGAGAGGTCATGAGGTGTAAATCTGATTATATCATTGAATGTTATAAAGATGGGATTTCCCAGTTCAGGAAGTGAAGAAAGAATGGGGATGCATATTATCATTGATGGCACTTGCATGTCAGAGTTATTCTTTAGTGGCAGTGGGCAGGTGGATTGAAATGAGCAGAAACCAAAGGTAAAAAGATCTCCTAAGAGACAGCTGCCAACATTCAGAAATAGGTCCAAAATAGAGATGAAAAGAATATGAACGTTAAGACATACTGTGAATGAAAATATTAAGACTTGCTGACAGATTTGATTTAGTAGAAGAAAAAGAAAAAAGACTCAAAGAGGATTTGGAGATTTTTTAGCCAGGGCAATTGAAATGATTGGGTCATAAATAGAAAGAGGGATAGTTTTGTAGAAAAATCATGTTCAATGACACTGGTTTGAAATGGCATAATATATTTTTTTTCCTAGATTCACATGGATCTGGCCAATCTGAACTATATTAATGTCTTAAATTTCTTATTTTCCCATTCTAACATTTGCTCCAATTGCTAGATAGCGTCTGTATTCCCTTACACCAAGTTAACAATGATTTTACCAATTTACTTCAGACAAAAACCCACTGGAGAAAAAGATGTTTTGTGCAGTTGGGTATCATTACCAGCATGTGCTCAGACCATCCATTTGGGACTGCAGGTTTCTAGGAGGCCAGCATCGCCCCCATTTAGAAAACTCTGTCACAGCCTGTAGAGCACCATGCAGATATACAACACAGACTTTCTGTAAAAAATGATGATGGCAACTAGAAATAGTCTCAAAGAATTCATCAAATGCCTTAGATGGTAAAATCAAAGCGAAAGCTTTTATGCACATCACATCCTTGTTTTCTAAAGAAATAACGAACCCCCCCAGCAGTGTAAGGAACTACATAATTGTGTATATGGGGCTACAGTGCTTATAGCAATGTGCTCCATCCAGATGGCAAATGGGATGATGGCAAAGCCAGGATGAGGAAGCAACTAATGATACTTCAAATAGCAAACCGCAAAGCAAATGCAAGCACAAATGACATACCCAGGACCAGACAATGGAGCACATGTCAAAGTCAGCTGCTTAGGATGGGGAGGAGGGGACAAAAATAAAAAGTAAATATGGCCTCCATAAACATAAATACAAATGCATGACACTACTTCAGAAGCACGCAACGCTCTGCACATCAACCTCTGTTCCCACTCTGGCCTCCAGAACTCCCTTGGCTTGAGCTCACTCAACAGGCAACCCCACAGACCACCCTCAGATCCAGAGGAAGAGATGGGCTCTTTATCTGTTGCCTTAAACAGAAAACTCTCCCAGGAACAGTCACTTTTAACTTGGCAGGTAAGAAAGTTCTCATGATACATTGCAGTCTTAGGCATTTCATTTGTAAAGGCAGGGAAACCAGGCCGAGTATCTCCAGGTGAACGATACTCGGATCAAGACTCAGAACTTGCTGTGATCTCAGGCAGCCCTCTTTTCTCCACGGGAGAGGTGGGCTGTTAAAGACACCTGCCCTGTGGTGGGAGTGGGACCACTTTTGGAATGTTGGAGGGACACAAATAGCTCTAACTTTAGATAGAAATGCCAAGGTGCATAGAAGCAAATTATTAACCAGAACTTACGAGGATTGAAGACTTCTGCTCATGCTTTGATTAGAGGGTATCTATCTGCATTTCTAGCTGCTGCTCTCTGATAAAGGGGAGGGAGAGAGCCTTTCAAAATTGCCTGGACAAAAGCTTGAGATAATGCTCTTCCAACAAACACAATGCCCTCGTTGAATTATACAGCCACTGCTGTCCTTGTCGGTGCTTCTGGAACTGCTGATACAAGCTGTAAGAAACTTCTCATCACAAACGAACATTTCTGGCCCTAACCTACTTATCCAGACAACCTGCCAGCCGACCAAAGCTAGGCTTTCTGTGAACACGGACAAGATGGCAACAGGACATCGGGAATCCCTTTTCTCCCTTTTCATTGCTCACCCTTCCCTCTTCAAAGTCGCAGGTGTTTTGTCTAAAGGATCATAGGGATCCCAGTGACTCAGTTTCCACTTTGCTGTTGTCATTTCTTTCACTGGGTGTTTATTTATGACTCACGGCCAGGGAGCACTCTCAGGAAAGTTGCCATTACAGCAGAACGATGCTCTCTTGACATTGAAGACTAGAATCTACACAAATGTTCTGTAACAACTCATTTTAATGTTTGCCTACTTGTCTTAATTTATTTTTTATTTCTGATTCTCAATGTACTCGAGACAGAGGGAGGCTTGCTTCAGCTCAGGGAGACATGCCACAAATCTAGCTGAGACCACAGATGGTGTGGGCTGGCTTGACTGCCTCCTCTTCAGGCTCGGAGTGGCGATTGGTATGCAGCACACAACCCACACGCTCATCAAGATTGTTCAAGGAAGAGGTTCAGGACGCACAAAAGCACAGCCGCCAAATCATTCTTGTTTATGGCAGGAGAGGGCTCACTTCAGATCAAGACAGGAGTATATTAACAAAGAAATAAGCCTTGAAAATTTCTTTTTGTTTTTTTGCCTTTGAATTTCTGCAAAAAGCCTGGTATATGTTTGCTGATCAGTGTTGAGGTCTATTTTCAGGTTGGGCCAAGAGGCAGATTTGCTGTGAATTAATATTCACTGCTCTTTCCAGACTCAGTCCTGAGAAGATTGCTAATTCTTCTAGATGGCCATAGATCACTAAGTTGTGAGATTAAAGGTACGTGGACTCTCGGCTGCACATTCACTTGATGAGCTACTGTCAGACTTTTGGCCTGAGAATCCATAATGAAATTTTGGTCCTTCCTACTAATGCTGCAGTCAAGGATCTATCACACCTCAAGGAGGAAGGCCCTGCGGTGTCCTTCCCCAGCCTGGGTCAGAGTGCTCTGCACTAGTGCCTTCCAGTGGGGTGGAACTGAAACGCCTGGGTTCTGGAGCAGTCACCACTTTCCATGTGTGACTGACTCCTCACAATGAACCTACCCCAAGCATCTGCCAGTTCTGCCTCAGATCTCCATTTGCTCTCTTCCTATGGATTGAATACAAATGTATTGGGCTTCCCTGGTGGCTCAGTGGTAAAGAATCCACCTGCCACTGCAGGAGACATGGGTTTGATCCCTGAGTTAGGAAGATCTGCTGGAGGAAATGGCAGCCCACTCCAGTATTCTTGCCTGGGGATTTCCATGGGCAGAGGAGCCTGGCAGACTATAGTCCATGGAGTGGCAAAGAGTCAGACACCACTGAATGACCAACAGCAAATGCATCACCTTTACTAGATTTGGAGATGGAGACAAAGATCATTTTTATTAACCTTTATATCTCCCTGTTACCAAGTCAGCACTTTGTAAGCTATAGTGAAAGAAAACACAGTGCATTAAACAACACAGTGAAACACATCACTGGCTCGGGGAAGGCCTTTGCCGAGTCTAGCCTGCACAAGCATCTGTGTGTAGGAAGTCTTATGGTTCTGTGGCTGCTGTCTCTTCATAATCCTGGGAGGCATCAGGAAGACTCACACCCAAGCTGACTGTTTCACGAGACTGTGACCCGTCTGCTCCCTCCTCTGACTTTCCGATGATTCTTGCTCTCTTTTGTCTGCATTAACTGACTGCTTTAGCTTGTAAAATTTGAAATGAATCAGGTTCCCCAGGTGGCTCAGTGGTAAAGAATCCACTTGCCACTGAAGGAGACTTGGGTTCCATCCCTGGGTTGGAAAGATCCCCTGAAGAAGAAAACGACAACACACTCCAATATTCTCGCCTGGGAAAGAATTTCCAGGCCTCCTTATCCCTCACCCTCTTAGTTGCAAAAGATGGCTTTGTATTAGTACACTCGGTAAACAGACCTCCTTGGAATCACCAGGGACTTACCCCTAAGTTTGTCCTGGCAGGAAGCAACGGTCAGCACTTTGATCTGTTTGTCCTGATCAGAAGCACTTGGTCTGATCAGACAAAGGGAGACGTGTCCTTGTGTTTCAGAGTGAAAGGCAAGTCAGAGGTTATGTCACCTGGCCCCCCTATTTTATAACCAAAGGAAGTGAGACAAGAACAGAGAACAAAGGGGATGCAGGGGACTTAAGCTCAGGAAGCCCCCAGCCCGGTGGTCTTCAACCATCAGCAATCTGCCCCCATGGAGCTCTTAGAAATGTCTGGAGACAGCTCAGGGTCCCCGCGACCGGGCAGGGGTTGCACTGAGATCCAGGGCGCAAAAGTCAGGGTGGCCATGACAGCCTAAATGCACAGGCCGACCCACACCTGAGAAGAGTTATTCAGTCCCGGAGCCAACAGTGCTAAAGTTGGAAAACCCGGTTCTGGTCCAATAAGGCAACAGAAAACCAACAGACGAGGATGGAATAAAAAGGGCAAACTTAGCATTATGCATTCTGGGAACTTAGGATAATGGGTGTCCTTAATAGCGAAGACAACAGGACTACGCTTATGTGATGTCAAGGAAACCTCATATTTACAAGGCACTGGGGCCCACCCCCCTCCCTCGGGTCTTGCCTCTGCCTGGCATTGCCACAACACAAGCTCTGTGCATGGTCCGTTCACCCGGGCTCTGAGTATGCAGCAGAGGAGACATGCCCTTGTGAGTGAACCTGCATTTATCCTGAGACCATAAACCAGGTTGCCATATTAGGAAAGAGTGCAGGAAGGCATGGCAACCCACTCCAGTTTCCTTGCCTGGAGAATCCCATGGACATAGGAGCTTAGCAGGCTCCTATGTCCGTGGGATCGCAAAGAGTTGGACACGACTGAAGTAACTTAGCACGCACACAGTGTTTTGTGAAGGGCCTTGGCTTAAAGTCCGGAGGGCTGGCTCTTTCCCCAGCTCAGTGGCGAGTTCTTCATATGGCCTGGATCAACCAATGTCACCCCCATCTTGGGGTTCAGATTCCTCTGTCTTCGTTGATTGATGTGATGGTGACTTTGACTTCAAAGGTGGCAGCGTCTGGCTTTGAGAATGTACAGGATTTTATTTCCTTCCCACTGCCCTTCTCCCAGCCCTGACTCAAGTGGGAAACAAGCTGTGTACAAAGATTTCCCTTTATGAACTGGGTGCTGCCAGGAAGGCTAAATGAAAGATGCAGAGGCTGAATGGACACATCCCCGATGGGGGCAAAAGCATGGGGCAGAGGCAGTGGCCCCGGGTCCACCAGTCCTCCTGGGGCAGAATCCCGACTCCTGCCACTCATCAGCTTCACACTATCAGGCAGGTGTGGATTCTCTCCAGCCCTAAGTTTTCTCATCTGTGATGCGGGTGTCATAACAATGATTTCTACTGGCATGTTTGTGTCAGGGAAAAGGGAGCTAACACAGTTATGCAGGAAGTATTCAGGACAGCCCCTAAGTAGGAACTACGTGACGGGCTTACCCACATGACCTACTTTCTGCGTTAAATGTTCGCAGTATTATTGTCGTCCCTGAGTCAAGAGGTCTGCTCTGCATGGAGATGAGAATACTGAACATTGTTTGGGGTAATACATTTAAATTCTATGTGAATGAGAAAAGAACACACAAATATGTTCTAACCCCGGCAGAATACTGCTGTGCCATTTACAATATGTCAGTAAAAAACAAATGAGTCACCCGTTGGCACAATGGCAGGTTTCTCTGTCTATTCGAGTCCCATGTGTCCCTCCACTGTGGTTTAGGTGAAAACTCAACATCCCCCAGCAAATATCGTTTCATCTCTTTGGTGACTTTCCGAGGTCTTCCTCCCTGAAGCCTCTGCCTCCCAGAGGTCACTTGGTGAGTGTCCCTGAGTTATCTCGGGCAGGGCTCTCTTGCACCCCAGAACTCTCATTAGCCCTCTCTGTTTCAGCAGCTCTGAAGCCCCATCTAACTTCCAGGAGAGAAGGTACCACTTCACTTGAGTGGTTCTTGCCCATCTGGGGCTCCCTTTAAACTCAGGGGCACCGCCTCCTTCGGCAAACCTTGAACTTAGGTGACTTCCTTCCCTATGCTGGCAGGGTCCCCTGTAAAATACAGTGAATGCCAGGGGAGGGTTTCTGCTTTTGTTTTCAGGTTTGTTTGGGGGGTATAGGGAAGACCTGATCCTTATGAGTGATATTGGGGTCTACCATTTCTTAGGAAAAAGTACTGGTATCTGATTAGAGTGCTGCCTGTGATGGACACCTGTTAATAACCTGGGAGAAGGGGAGAGGGTGCTGATGCTGTCGGCTGAAGTTATCTACGACTCTGTTTTTCATCAGCTTTGTCACTCAAGGGCAGTGGTGAAGGATATTATTTTTTTTCTTAAGACCTTGTTATAGATCTACAGACACTGGGCTGGGGAAATTGTCCTGCACATCCACCTTCATGATGGATTTGGGGAAATACATTGACAAGCTTGCATATAATATTCAAATAATGCATTTATCAACTTTTATTGCCCTAGTTTTGATATGGTGATAAGCATCTTGATGCCAAAGCTATTTGCTCCTTATATTAATCCTAGGAGTATAGTTTCATTCCAGTATTTTTTAAATTGTATTTTATACTTAAAAAATACTGAATAAGTCTCAGACCTTTTGACATTCTAGTTCATGGACTCTTGGCCAAAAAGTGTGTGCATGTGGGGTTGGGGGTGAAATCCTAGAAGAAACAGATTATCTCATCTCACATAGAAAACTAGGTTGAATGCAAAGACATAAAAATGAATTTTGACCTTAAAAATGAGTTACTCTGATGCTGAGTATATAACAGAAGAGAAATGAATTCAAAATGAATAAAATCAAGAGAAAATACTTAAAAATACAATAGAATGAGTCTTGTTTTTTCCTAAATCAGAAAAACGTCAAACAATTCTCTAGACATGGACCAAAAGAGCTGTCTTTTAGGAATTTTATTTTCTTAGAGGAAAAAAACGAGACTGGAATTGTTTTTTGGAATAAAAAGTGTCCCAGGAGCAGATCTGAGACAAGCCGTGTTTGCCTTATTTTTTCTTTTTTTTTCATAGATCAAGTTCCTCAGGTGCAGTGGGTCCTGGCTAGAGAGGAGGAGGAAGCTTTTTCTCTGCTGCTGGCTGTGGTTCAGCATCACCTCCCGCCCTTCCACAGAGCTCATCACCCCGTCACCAGCATCTCAGGAGAAGGGCAAGCATCTAGGAGAGCCAAGGGCAAGTGAGTGAAAGGACACTCAGGAACTCCTTAATTATTCAAGGCTTGAGGAAGCGAGGACTGTCATCCACCTGCCCTTTGGGGGACTTCACTGTGTCAGCCTCAGCCAGCAGCCCCTGAGGAAAGATGCTGCCACGTAAGTCTTCCCTCCTCCATGCCAGACCGGGGCGGATTCCAGGATTTACACTTCCCACCAGCAGCTTCTCTGCAATTACAAAATAGAGATGCCCCTTTCATCCTCCAGACCTCCTGGCTAAATTGAAAACACACCAAATGCATTTTTAAGCCTCATTTAAAGCCCAGTGACAGCACTCACTCTGCTCCCAGTCACCAGCAAAAAAGAGGCCCCTTTTATTCGGTCTGCCGGGAGCTAAACTGGATGGGTATAAAAAATTTTTTCTTTTTTTTACAGTTCTTTTGCTTGCCTTGTTGTGGGTTCATTTTGCCTTTTTTTTTTTTTTAATTTCTTGGGATTACTTTTGAAATGGATTGGAGATTTTTCAGAAAACAAAATTCATTAAAAGACTCAATTAAACCAATTAATTGATCACACTCTCTATGTGCCTACAGCATCATTTTAGACCTGAGGAGTCTGAAACTTGAGCAGGATAGAGAGGAACAGGGAAGGAGGAGAGAAAAATAACAGAAGTGCTTTTGTGCTGTGTGCATGAGCATCCTTATTTATTTTACAACCACTGGGGTTGGGGGGGCGGGCACAT